>NC_053519.1:17944000-18300000 GCF_016920715.1 Anopheles arabiensis
AAAGCATGATCCAATGTCTCCAACAAATATAAACAATATTTTGCTGAGAAATTTGCCGGCACATTGGAGAAATGACAAACCATTTGCAGGTAAAGGTTTTCATAACCAATAGAACAATAAAATCAAACATTTCTACTGGATAGTGCCTGTAAAAATAGAAATAATGCTATATCGGAATGTTATGCTAAAGAAATATTTTTAAAAAAGTATACGTCTTGGTAAATGAATTTTGCCTACTATCAAGGGTCAGTTGCTCAGTAATAAATTGACTAGCTGCTATTTCAGTCGGGAATTGTTAAATTGGTAAAAGTTATGTAAAGCATTATAATTGTCCTACAATCTTAATTAAAATATTTGACAATAATTCAATGAAGATTCGTTCACGATGCTTTTCGACTTTCAGTCGGCCGTATAGCATTTGTATCTTTTTTAAAGTACTTAATTTTTGAGATTTTTTAATATATCGGAATTAGTTTTTGTATAAGCATAGCTAAAAAGAACTTTAATCAATGAAGAGTAGAAAATCAAAGTCAGAACATTAGTAAAAAAAATGAGTGGTTCGATTTGAGGGTGCCGCCTCTAATAAACTACGAAAACACATGCTACATGTCATATTTATGGATACTTAACCAAAGAAGTCCCTATCACTCCAGTCTTCGTTAGTTGAACTACTAAGACAAAATATTAATGTACAATCTATTTCGCTCTCATTAAAAAACGCGGACCGCATTGAAAGCCCTTGTGTGTGGTCCGCGGGTCGTATGTTTGAAATGTCTGATCACGATAATTTCAGTCTTTTAAAAAGATACACAAATTACTATTTGTTTCGTGGCGGTCGTCAGGAGCCCCGTGACCCTTAAACTCCATTAGAAACGCATTTAAACTGAAAACACATCATATCACACAAGACGATTTATTGAGGCAAAATTGTTTGTTCAAAGTAGACTAAATCCAATATGTACTAAAATAACACAGCTGTCAATTTGATATGAAAAATACTACCCAGGTGATGAATATATTTGCACTCACAGTCAGAAAGATCATAAACCATCTCTCAGCTTTTTAACATAAACCATCAAAGGGACTATTACTGGACAATTGAACCATTACTTTTATTAGACTGTGATGGACAAATAAGCAAACCAAGCATCTTTCTCTCTTTCTCTCTCTCTCTCTTCTCTCTTTCTCTTTCTCTATCCCTCTCATTAGCTTTGTTGTCTCTCACTCACTCACTCACTCTTATCCTTTAATATAAATCGTATCGCTTCCTTTTCTCCATTGCATTCTCCATTATAGGCGTACTGCACCTAACGCATAATACCGGAGATGAAAGCAATTTTCCAACGTCATTGCTCGGTGTGCTGCACTCTCTTTCTTTCTGCACATGCACTGCTAACGACAACAGCACCAAAAACCAACCAACAAAAACCCGAGGGGTTTAGCGCAATCGATTCGTCGATTTGTCTTGCTCGTGCACCAAAAAGCCAACCTACTGAGCAGCCCTAAACCTTTCCCCTGACCAGCCTCCACCAGACTTGTCCGATGCTTTGTTTCCGGTGCGCACGTGTTTGTGTTCGATCGGTCAAACGGTCCGGGCATGGTACGACGCACAATTGGACATACCGCAAAACATAACCTTTACCACCGATTTACCGCATCGTCAAATCCCCCCCCCCCCCGTAAGAGGTAAGAGGAGGAGGATGAGAAATGCAGGTGTGCAGTGCCTACACGAATTGTACATGGGAGGGGGCGAAGTGTCAAGCGACCACTCGCACACACGCTTTACAGTAATGGGCGATGGGCGAATGAACGAGACGCAGCGTTCGGAAGGTCGACCGGAACGAAAGTTTCCTAGCCACCAGAGTTTCCCAAAAACCACCAGCTCTGGAAGTGGTTTACAAGATGAAAGCAAGGGCAAGGGATGCGGGAGAGGTGAGTGTTATATTGAACTGAACCGATTAACCGCTGCGGTGAGCTGAGGCGGATCCCCCTCGACCCCTGTTCCGCGCTGGCGACAAACCCCTTTTTTCGACTCGTACACGGTCCCGGACCCAGACCACGAAAGTCCAGAAGTGTTCAGCTTTACGTGACCGGGGGCTGCATTACCTTCGTCGGATGGCTCGAGCGGTATCGGTCAACCCAAGTGTGTAACTTTGTGAATTTGTCCATTGGTAGGAGGAGAGAGAGGGGTTCGTTGCCTGTGCAAGATTTTGCTTTGACCTTTTATCCTCTGCTTTTAGAGTCGGATGCATGAAACTGTTTCAAACTGTTTCGGGAAAGATAAATCCTAAACACACAATATTGATATTACGCTACAGAATCCTTGCGGCATACAGATTTTGAGCCAAACCATTGAAGCAACCACCAATATTAATCATAAAGAGACACACCATTCGCACCGTGCCCGTGTCCTCAGCTCAAATAATGGACTGCCGAAGCAAAGTTGTTGGAAAATCAGCACCTAAACACACACACACCAATCCGAGCCGGGGATCTAATTAAGGGTGCCCATCACCACCAATTGATCCGGCCGAATAGTGCGAACAGTGGTTGGCCGCGAACAGGCCGGCCGGCTGGACGCTAATTATTTACGATCACTTCGGGGCACGGCAGCACAGCGTATTGCACGCTTCATCGATTCGTAAGATTCTCGGGGTGCGAACAACGCCTTGGCCACGGCTTCGCGTTCGCGATAATTAATCAACCTACAGCGAGGTGCCACCGTACTGGACGAGGAATCAATGTGTGTTTGTGTAGATTTGTGAGTGTCAGCGCATGTTTTCGCAGGTCCTACGAGTCGCCCGCCGATCGCCGGTAGTCAATTAGTCGCGTGAAAGCTGGTAGAACCTGAACCGGCAAGGGGACACGGACGCTAAAAACTGTCCCACTGGCTTGCCTGGTTTCTATGTTCTCGGTTTGTATTCGTCTTCGCCCTGTGGACTTTAAATCATTTCCGCCTTTTGCACCTTGACGTTCACGACCCCTCCCGCCCTTTCACCCGCCACCCAACACCGAGGGAAGCTTCCTACACGGACGCCCTGTCTCGCCATCCCGCCTCGATAAGAGGCTTCTCGGGGACGGGAGTGTGAGACGATTTATGTGCGTGTTTGTGTACCTTGCTCACACCCCGAACGGTAGCCTCGAACGGAAACCTCGGCTTCAGCAGGAAAAATGACTGCCGGGCAATGTTTATACAACTTCCACAGCGACACTCATTATTATGTAAATAAACTCGTCGGAGACGAATTGATTCGGCGACCGCGCGCGCGGCACGTCCCGCCGGCACTGCGACTTTTGCGCGCTGGCAATGCGGCGTACCGAGCGAGCGAGCAGTTGCTGCTAACCTGCCTGCCTCCCTCCGCTTTGCCTGCTTCACCACTGCCCTGCTCGTCTACCGTGCCCGTGCGGAGATTGACAGCCGGCGTGAACGTGAACCAGCTGCTCGCGACGGCAAAGCGCTCCTTCGGGCGTGGATCGGTGTCGGGCTGATGAAAACAAACTTGCCCGCCTTTCTCTCCCTCCCCATCCCTTCGTTCGCACAGTACATGCTTGGAGTGGGTGGCTACCGCTTTGCTTGTATTGATTAGGGTAATTAGTTTCTTAAATACTGATTAATTTTAACAGCTTGCCAAAACCTGCCATACCATGGCCGCCGATACCGACGAGCGACAAGAACTGTGATGGGTGACGGGCAGCGGAGCAAAACACAAAAAAAAACAATGAGTCTTAATGGGGACAGGTACAATAAATAAACGCACAACGTTAGCCCTGCAGCTGATTAGAAAGTTCAGCGACGTAACGCTCGTTACACTTATCTGCTAACCCTTAACATGTGCAATTGCCTTGGCCCTTCAGGCACAAATGTTTAGCCCTCTCCGTAGTGCCCAATGTGTCATCGATACGTGGAGAGATGCAGCATTACAGCAACAGTGCTTAAAACAGTCTCTCGCCCCATTCCTCTGCTGCTACCTCTTTTCGCTTGCTCCTCATTTAGGTCTTTTCATTCGAAAACGCGCCACGGCTCACCTCGGCCGATAACGGCCAATCGATGGCGGTCAAACAGCTACAAACAAAGTACGACGACCCAACGACAACTCGATCACAAATCCTCCCCCTCCGCCTCTTGCTATCCCCTGCCTTCTTTTTCATATCTCGTCGCACATTTTTTCACGCCTTTGTTCCATCGCTCGCCCTATCGTCAAAACTGTTCTGCCACAAATAACTCAAAAACTAGCCCTCCACCGGAGCGCACCGCTTTCCGCCGCACTTCCACGCACTGAAAATCACCCCTAGCTTCCGCACACTCCCTCCCCGCCCAATAAAATCCCATTAACATAACTTGCCACAAACGGCTGACAAACGTCCACCAATTGTTTACCAATCATTGACTCGCAATCGGCCACGAATTGATTACCGTTTCGCACCTCTTTTCCCACCAGCCACAGCTCTCCCCGCAGCTGATCGTGGAAGGAAGTTGCACACACACACTCGCTAGCAAACCTAACACTCACTCGCCATAAAACCGTTGACACACACAACCAGTGATGCGTACCGGATAGCCACCAGGCGCCTCCATTTTGCCCTTCACCAGTAAAGCGGAGACAGTCAAAGAGATAGAAAGAGAGAGAGAAAGAGAGAGAAAGAGAGAGTGTGTGTGTTAAATAATATGCGAAAAGGAAGGAATCCAGCAGAGGAGGTGGGTGGTGTGGATTATCTGCGGGTACCGCAAAACACACCACCACCGAGGAGTTCGTGTGCATCTCGCTCGCGCTTGGACGTCGCGCGCGTTGGAATTATTTATGGCGATGAATAATTTCTGCTCATTATTATTGCGAGCTTCGCCCTTTTGGCGTCGCATCGAACAAAGATCCCGTGGGCAGGCGGCGAAGGGAGGCGGGCTACGGGGAGCTGAAGGTCAGTCACTGCATACACTCGACGCCTGGACGTGGGCAGACGGCGAACCCGCTGCTTTGTATGCGCCACACTAGCAAGTTCCGCATCGAGCCGGAAAACTTTTGCCGCGTCCCCAAATCAGAGCAACACCCCCACGCCCACCACCCCCTCTCGCCGCGAACCGAGGATCAGAGAGGTTGAGCAATGCACCCGCAAGAGGATCGTGTAGATGTGTGTGTGTTTGTGCTTCAGGGTACGAAAAGGGAGTTCTTCTTATTCTGCTTTCTCCACCACCGCTCAAATGCATTCACACGTTTCTTCAATCGAGGGAGAGTGTGTTGCGCTTCCGCTGCAACGCTGTTGTTCGAGCTTCCGGGGTGGTGTCACTGCAGCAGGGTCACTTTACGCAAAAACACTCGACACGAGGCCTCCCCTCACTCCTACTCGGGCCTCCCTTCGTTTATGGGGCTTGTTCTCTTTTGTTCACTTGTTTCTTCCCGCGTTCTTAAAACCTCGCTCGGGCCGGCTGCCCAAACCAGTGCTGCCAAAACTACCCACACCGGAAGCTCGTGCGGGTGCGAACAGCAGTTGTGTGTGCCATTGTTTTGCGCCTGCAGTGAGGAATTAATATTCATGATGTTTGACGCCCGAACCGATAATAATGGTGGCAAGCAATTTGTGCCCGCGCCGGAACCGCTTCAAACCGCAGCACACCGCAAAGCGGAGGACGGGAATGATTGATCCTTAATTTCCTTTGCAGGTGAAAGCAATGGGGTGTAGCATTTCTTTGCTTGCTTTTATTGCAGTTTTCGGTCCATTGTTATTGGTTCTGCATTCGGATTGCCGAAAGACTCGAACTTCCATTCACTCACAAGCGGTACGGATTTACGGTATTTATATTTTACATTTAATATTCCTTTTTTGCAATTTTTATTTTTGCTTAATCCTATCATAATGTCTTGCTTCCTTTGTTTTCTATAAAAATATGTTTTTTTTTAAACCATCCTATATTTTCTCATTCAATTATTTCCAGTTATGTAGCTCCATTCTCAAAACTGCAAACTTAAACCTCTTTTAAACTTCCTCCTGAGGCATATTGGTCTCGGCATCATCATTAATGAGTAAAACAAAGCACCCTCCGATCCAGCCACCAAACTTACTCGATTTTGTGGCTGTGCATGGTTCCTGCCGTACCGTAAGTACAGCCACACTTTCGCACCTTACGGTTGCAATGGCTAAGGGGCCGACCGTCCGTCCAGTAATCCCACCGAAGCAACCAGATTAACTTTTCGCTATAATTATGACAATCTGGAACGAGGAGAAACGGGAAGAGATTTCCCTACTTGCGTTCAAAGTGTGGCACAAAATTAATTAAACATCGTTTCCCCCTTCCAAATCTGATTATTGTTTCATTTTGTCCATAGTAAAAAAAAAAACACACAAGTTCCTTGTCTGCCGCTGCCGCCAAGAAACAAGCTGGCCGCACGTGATTAGGAGGCGAGCAGGCGAAAAAGTGTACTGCAACATAATCTTGCCGGTCGGCGGTGTGTAATCATCCCGCCACTATTCCAGGGCTTCACATTCGGGCTGCTTTACCTCGCCATTACCGTGCGCTGGCAAAGGTGAAGTTCGATCTGCGGTACCAGATTACGGACAAAAGAAGCTGATCATGCTGATGCAGGAAATGGGGCGGTCGGATCCGATTGCACTCTGGCTCTCGGTTACACTCGCCCTGCAACAGGGCTCCAAAAGTTTTCACAATTTCCAAAGGAAATGAACATTTTCATGTTGCAGTGGTTGAAAGTAAAAACACAGTATTGTATGAGGACTTTTTCGAAGCAACAATGTGATATATGAGTTGTTTGAACCCATTTTATTGATTGTGTTACTCACTTTTTTATTGTTTAAATTCTGCATATGCTTTAAGAAACTGTGCGTAGAATAACTTTCAAAAGGTATTTTAAAACTATTTTCACAAAAATAAATAAAAATAAAACCTGAAATACACCTTACATGTGGCAATGTTTCTTCATGGCATTCATGTAGGTAAACTTTTTCCCTTCCTGTTCAAACAATATTTTGTTTATTTGTTGATTTATTTAAAAATTCATATGCTGATGAAATTTCCATAATTACCACGAAAAGAGAAACAACAGAAGTAATCAAACAAACTTTTGACACATTTTGCGTAGCATCTGGTTCCAAAACTAACACCGACAAAACAAAGGCTATAGATATAGGTTAAGTGAATGATTTAACAAAAATATAATATTCCCTGGATTACCACATATGTAAAAATAAAATGTAATAAACATTTAATTTTTCATTTATTTTAACATGGTTCACTAATTCACAAAAAATAACAATTAAAATCAAAAGGGGTGTCATTAGCATAACATTTGCTTAATTAGCTTGGCAACATAAAGCGAGAAATATCAATTTACAACAAAGTACTGTTGTACATAATACATTCCTAACATCCGAGCTGTGATACTTGGAATCAATAATCACACCAAACAATTACCATATTGCCAAAATAATCTTAGCTTTAGTACAATCCAAAGGCAGTATCAAAGTTAGCATGCAATAACTAGCCTTATCAAAAGCGAACAATGTTTTAAACTTATTAAGATAAATGTACCAATACTGGTGCAACTTGTAGGGGTACAGATGTGTTATAATGGTTTAACAGTGTTTTTATTGCAATGGTTTTTTTATCTACGCAATCACAACCATTGCTACCCTGAAACACATCAAATTTAAGAAAAAATACATGCATATTACATATTTTTGTGACTGCTTCGTTGTACCTACAATGGTGGTATGGTACCTATAGTCGTCGTATTGTGTTCCTATATTGGTGGTAAACAAAGATACCTAAAAAACAATTTATAATATCAATCGAGCTTAGTTTGAAGATGTTTTCGTGTGAATAGCAAAAATTACTACCATAATATTGATTTCTTACATAATTTTTCGTAAAAATGTATTAATATGAGTGATGAAAATATTGATTAAAGTATTGCATAACGACCGTATTCTACCAATGCCGAAAAGGGTATGCTTGATTCGAATTCGATTTTTCACTCAGCTAGATATGCGAATTGGCCTTTGTTTGGTAAATTACTTACAGAAAATTCATTTATGTTTTTGTGAAACCAGTACGACATGTCAAAGATATCCTCAAACAAAATCTAAAATGATCTGTTTTTTATTGATTTTATATCTATAACCACCATAGGAATATGCCTGTTTTGTGTAACTATAATGGCATTATGATAAAAAATACTTAAAAATGCATAGATATGATCAAAAGGCAATACATTTTAGTCAAACAGTAACATTTCATAACAGTTAAGTTAAAAAACTAATAATTGTGTTGTTATGTGATCATTTAGAACGTTAACAAAAATGTAAGTTTTGTTATGAAATCCTTATGGGCCTAGGAAAAATGTTGATATCTCACACAAAATAATGGAGTATTTGGTCATTAGGTAACGGAATGGCCTCATTTAACATTCAAACCCTTGGTGAAAGACCAGAAAACATTTCACACTAACATAACGAAATTAATTCCTTTAAATTACCATTTAAATTCCATTCCTTGTCGTGTGGTACATTTTAGTGCATTACCCAATAATGGTGGTATACTATCACCACTATAGATACGTTTACCCTAACTCCTGAACAAAAGTTAAAATCCCTTCTTGCAAACAGGCTTTTAACAGAAGAAGATTTCATGCCATTTACAAAATATAATTCTGAATAATTTTGAAAATCCACCTTGCATCTATAAACTCTAGACAAGCGGTCGGCTTTTTTTAGGTAAAGGGCCAAATTTACTAAATGATCAAGAACCGCAGGCCAGGAGTAAGATATTGTTTTAATATTTTCCCTTAAATTATTACATTATAAAATTGTAGAAACAAAGTAATTCATTGATGCTACCGGACGCTGCAATTGTTAGTTTAGTTACGATCGATAATAGTCCTGAAATAGATAGAAATGAAACCAACTTATTTGAGTGAAATTTAAAAGAACTAATGAAAGAAGAAATTATTAACACGAGAAAAATACATGTAAGAATAGTTGCAAAATGGTATTGCCTGATGCGAATCGGAATAATGTTATAAAGAAGAGAACTTGGGCTGAGCAGTCAGTCGTTGATCAGAACTCAATAAAGCAACACCGTCAGAAAAGATAGAAGTCTGTGTCAACGGTCTCCCTCATTCGGTCCACCTCCTCCACCCCTCGGTCGGTTTCGGTCGTCGTGATACGGTTGTGTCGAGCATTGTTCTCTAGTGTTGGAGTATTGGTCGCCTTCCTTCCATCCATTCCGCTCCCGTCTTCGTCGTCTCTTTCTTACATACATGGATCTTTTTCACCATTTCTAAAACTTTACAATGTTTTTATTACATATGCGAATGTAAATTAACAAACGTTAATTAAAGTTGAGAGATACTATGGTACACCGTTGTAGAATTTTCATTCTATAAGATCTTCAATAATTTGTTTACGAATAGATTCTTCCCCTCTTTCAAAATCTGTCAAATCCTTTCGCGGGCCGGATTGCATGCTGCGGCAGGCCGCATTTGACCCGTGAGCCGGACTTTGCCGACCGCTGCTCTAGACCAGTTACTATCAATTTATAGCCGTTATAGTTAAATAATCTGCATATATACCCAGCACAGTAAATAACTTAATAGCAAAACAAATTAACAAAAATATCATAAACAATTTTCATTTTCATTTTTCATTTTCATTTTCATTTAATAATTTGCACACATAATTTGCTACATATTTCCCAAAAATATCCGAAAACAAAATGTCAAAACTATTTAGAGCAACATAAAATGCAACTATTTGAAGTTGATTGAAAGAAACACGTATCATTTGTTAGTTAATGAAAAAATATAAATGCAAAATTAAAAGACTAAGGATTGAAGAAAACGACAAATGCTTCACTTGCGGTAAAAGTAAAAATATGAAACACAAATTTACTGAATGTTGTGCAATTAAGAAATGATGGAATAAATTAAAGAGCATAGCAATCGAATTACATTTAACGTTAACTAATTTTGAAGAATTCGAGAAATCCGTGTAACAAAATTTGATAAATAGAACTTATAACCCAGGTTGCACGCGAGACTTAAAATTGCATGCAAAATGAGTAAAAAAATGTCAGGATTTTTTTTTTATTAAAACAATACAATAGAAGGTTCTTATCTACTAATTATCCTATCAAAGCTTTAAGTTCATGTTTATCCGATACCTCAAATATCTGTTTGTTTTCTATAAGTTCTATATAATTTACGAATAGACTCATAGCCTTCGCACGTTTTGTTGAATTCAAATTTTTTAATTCCGGTCTTAACATTTCAACAAATGTAGGGAGCCTTATATTATAAAATACTATTATTTCTGAAAACATCCTCCAGTATTGTTCAATTTTTTTGCATGTTTTAAATTTGTGTTCATAATTGTCTTTGTTTCCACAAAAAGTACAATGTGGGTCAGTTATTTCTTTATATTTTTGTTTGAATTTCAGTTCTTCGCAAATTATTTTTTCATTTACTAATAGATAATATGTACTTCTTTGATTAGAATTAAGCTTATTGCAGTTCAAATTTCGCCATACTTTTCTCCATTCCACTGATTGGCTGTTTTTTAGTTGTATAGGGGGAAGTGGAAGAAAGTCTAAAATAGTCGTATGAATTTGTCTAGCTGTGGGTTTTTGAATTATTGCATCTGTTAAATAAGCACATTCTTTTGTTATTACTTCCAATGGATTGGAAAACGGACTACGTAAAACGTATTTAATAATGTTAAATCATTAAACTTTAATACCAATGTTATTGTATCGTGCTCTATTTCCCAATCAGGCCGAGATTTTCAGTACTTTTGCACACAATTTTAAGACTTGCGTCCAACCTGGGTTAATAGTTCTTTTGCCCAAAATTTAAATTATGTAAAGAAATCACAAACTTTAAAAAAATTCGTGAAGCATTTAGAGTTAATACCCAAGAATAAAATAACACTACTAAAAATGGTAGGCTTAGATAACTTAATGAATGTAGTTTTGAGTCGAAATGTAATATTTTTAAGTAAAAAAAGAAGAAAAAACAACATATTGAGCTTAAAATCCTCGATTATTCTAACTGCTTGCTTCTTTTCGTTCTTTTTGCTTCACCTTCACTTCGTGCTATTTCGCATTTAATGTAGAAATCCACTCTCCCTGGTCAAATGGCAAGATAGCAAGTGTTGGTGGGAAAGAAGAGAACAACATAATTGTTCCCTATGCTAATGAACGCTGCAACCGCCGGTCAAACCGGCTGACGAGGATCCTACACCATGTAATGCTCTCTGCATTTATTTAATATTCATTTCATTTGATGAACATCACCTCACAACCCTCTCCTTCTAACTCTATTTTTTTTCTCTCTCTCTCTCTCTCTCTCTCTCTCTCTCTGTCTCTCTCTCCTTCTCTCTCTCTCTTATTCTCTCTATCTCTATACGTCTCTCTGGCTCTTTGCTTCTCTTACAAACTTTCTACCCCTCTTTCTCGTTTGCCGCACATTTCCCGCGGTGAAGAGTCGCGTAATGTTTGCGCTTCAGCTTCAACAGATGTGCACCGAGGCATCGAGTGTGGTGGCTCGGTGTGACTGAAAGCATGCTTTGATGGTTTGATAATTAATGAAGCTTAGTGTGCACAATTCATAGCTAATCACCGGCCAGCGTGTGGACTACTATCGCTGAACTTTACGCTGAACGCTGTATTCGTGTTATTTAATCCAGCGACAGTGCTAGATCGGTCACCTGTGGCAATAAGGATAAAGCAAATAAATTATTTCTAGCAAGCAAGTAAAAAAGTGAGAGGAGCCAAATAATCATTTCAACGGAACATGATGTGTGTGTATGTGTGTGTCTGTAAAGGGTTGTTAAGCTCTATTTCACAGTTTGCTGCGCAGCTGTTGTAAAAAAAGGATGTAAAAATCACAAAATAAAGTCATCAACTTACATTCCCAAAACTATTTCAAAAGCAGAATCACGTCACGCTGCTCCGCTCCCAAAACAAAGCTCCCATGCGCTTCATGCTTGCTCCAGCAGCAATCTTTTTTTCCCTCACCTCATCAAAGTGTCATTTCCTGGAAAACCTCACTCCACGTGCCAGGTGTGCGTGCTACCCCCCTCAGAGCAACTTCAGAGGCTAGAAAATAAAAGCCGGCAACACACACACACATACACACACACACACACACACACACACACACACACACACACACACACACACACACACACACACACACACACACACACACACACACACACACACACACACACACACACACACACACACACACACACACACACACACACACACAAGCTTAAACAGAACCCTTTCTGTTCTTTTACGCGGCACCACACACACTCGCTCATGTAGTACGGACATGAAATGATCAACTTCATGCTCGCGGCATAAAAGGCACCTCATTCGTTCGCCATTACCGGTGCGAAAAGTGTGCTCCAGTCTGTGTGCCAGTTTGTGTGTGTGTGTGTGTGTGTGTGTGTGTGTTTTTCGCTGCCTTTTTTCATTCCACTTTTTCCTGTCCGTGATCCGTTATCGCGCTCTGCAAGCGAGCAGCATGCTTCCGGACACACATGTGTGCAGAACATTTTCTACCTGCCAACACACACATACACACACCCACACATGAAGAGTGATATGACCCTTTTGGTTGGCGTTGGTTATGAATAGGGAAATGAAGCATTTCTGCTTCTCTGCGCAGTTAGCTGTTTGAAGGCGGAAATAATAAAAAAGCATCAACTTCTCACTATAACATCTACTTAGTTCCAACTGTCGTCAATGGATTTTTTGCAGTCCTTTTTTATTGTCTTACAGCACCTCCTGCACAAAGGGTAAGAGGATAAAACAACAACAACAAAAAATCCACCCTCAAACTCAACGCAAACGAGTGGTGAAGCATTTTTTGACAATCTCATTTTGAAGCGAGCTTCTATACACCCTTGTAATGTAACCAAACAACAAACAGATCCTTCCCATCTACTACCACCCACCAGAGGCGCTCGGGCCAACACCGAGCAGTTACCTGTGGGACCCTCGTTTCGGGAAAAAATATGCTCGATACCAAGAGCAGATTGTGTGTAAGAAAACTAGCGACCCTCTGGCTTTGCCCATTCCTTTATCATATTTTTATTTTCTTCAAAACTCCAAACACACAAACACACATACACATACAAGTCAGGAAATGATGCAGGAAATGGTGTATTCCGAGAGGAAGAAAAAACACGCAGCGTTGTCTGGGATCGTTTCATTGTTTCTTTTTACTGGTTTTTGCACCATCCTGTTTTTCCATACGTAGATCCGGAACTCCTTGAATCGGGAAGGAAATCAAATCGTTCGCCATCCACACCACCGAAGCACGAGAGTTTAGCAAGGGTTACTCCTCGCGCACTCACATACAAAGCCCCCTTACAAACACACATACACTGAAAACAAACAACCGAACAACATAAATTTACATATTCTTTCGCTAATCTTTTCGCCGCTCGTCGGTGAAATGGTGATGGGGGAAGATTTTTGTCTTTTTCCTTCGTTTTTCATTCGCATTCACTAGACGCGTGCACGCCACAGCGAGGTGGAATGAAGATGAGCTTTATGCAGCACCACCATACAGCTCCCTGTGGCACGGTGTCTTTCGCACAGGCTAGATTGCCTCGTTCCTTCGTACTGCTTTGTTTCGCTGATTCTATTTCCTTTTTCTTCCGGTCCCATCATTTGTTCGACCCGATATAAGAAACAGTATCTGAGTGAGAAAGAAAGGGAGAGAGAGAGAGAGAGAGAGAGAGAGAGAGAGAGAGAGAGAGAGAGAGAGAGAAGTGCAGAAAATGGAATGAGTGAAAGACGCATTTTTGCGACCACCCACTTACCAGCGGAAAGCTCAACGCTTTAAGTTGTAGCAGCGGCTTTCTGCCATTTACATTCGAATTACTCTTCCCCAGTTTGGTGGCGTAGTGGACGGCGAACCATGCGACAGAAGGATTTTCATCTCATATAACCCTGGCCTTGCCGTATACTAGCTGGTATACAGTGAGTGTTTCTTCACTCCCTCTCAGTCCGCCTTTCTCTTTTTCCGTCACACTCAGTGAAAGTGAAACCCTACTGAAATAGAGTTTTCGTTTTATTTCTTTCACTTGTTTCATGTTCATCCTCTCCTTTCGATTTACGTTTTTCCTGCTAGTCAATCGATGCCATGGCTTGACGGCACATGCAAAACTTTTCCTCCCGTACACTGCACGCTTCCACTGCACGCTTCTATTTGTGTTCTTTTGAATGTGCGCAAAAGGTTTGTGGGGGAAAATTCGGCAGCCAAATTGCTGCCTTTAATCGACTTTTCATGACATATCGATTTGCACAAAACTTCCGCGCACGCCATCGGATTACGATTGCTTGTTCAGATTTTCAATGCTTCGCTGACCGGGTTCCGACCCGGGTCGGTTTGTTGCCGGATACACTTTCTGTTTTCTTTTTTTTTTGCCTTGATAGGAAGAGAAAACATGAACGGGAGAAGAAAACATCAAGTGTGGCAAAACTAGTTGCAACTGTAAGCGATAGCATACATCAGGAAATTGGCATCGATTATTATTTTTGAAGCAACGTCTAAGAGAAAAAGGGTTTCAAGGGTTAAGAGGACGAAGGACGAGAGAGTGCAACATAAACTACTTAAAATAAATAAAAGTCCCGCACACACAAAGTCCCGGTCGTCTTCAACGGGCACAAGCGCTTGCAGATGAAACCGTTTTCCATGTGAATTATTTTCCCTTTTTCTTTCGCTTCGATGTTTTCGCCAAGCCTGAGGACCAACTTCATTCCTTCGTTCCTCGTTGGTCTGTGTGTTTTTGTATCGGCTTGTTCATGGATGTTTGACTCGCTTTTCTATTTCTTATTTCCATCATCCCTTTCGCCCAAGACACGCAGGACCATAGTGAGTGAGGAAAAGGATAACTACGCATATGAAATTAACCTTTTGCCGACTCTCGATCTTGTTCGTTCGGGTACGCGCGCGCGTTAAAGAAGACGAGTTTATAGTATCTGTCTGAATTATGTACCGTAAACTGTGTCTAGACAGAGCTTGTTTCTCTACGTCGCTGCGGTGTTTCAGATGGTAAGGGATCAATCATCGCTGGGCTGTAAAGCTAGCCTTGTGCAGCAACGGTTTATGACCGTAGAAAGGGGTTCGTTTCCCATGCAACCCACTTATTGGCAGTATTAGCAACACTGTAATTTGATTTGTAATTTTCCCCTAAGCGATCAAACTATTCCATAATTCCATAATTCCATAACTATTTCCGAACCCTTGTATGTGTTTATCACTGCATGAAGAATGGTGTAATGAATGTAATAAAATAATCAGTAGCAAAATAAATTCAAATTTTCATAACTAAGAAAGCATCACCCTGATCGACTGATATCTGATACCAAATTTAATTCGAATCCAAATATCAAGTAAGCCAATACTAGACATCAAACGGTTATTAAATCATTATTGAATTTATTAAACGATAAATCAATTTTTTAAGGGATTCCGTATCAAATCGGTATGAATGTATTGTTTTCGTATTGGAAAGGTCCCTTAGAGAGAAATAAAAAAAACTGAATTTTATTAAAATCCACTTGCAGCTTTTTTTGCGCTATTAATACTATTACATGTTTTGCACCACAATCCACATAATAATTGGAACAATTTTGCAATGAAAAATGGAAAACGATCCGTTTCATGCATGTTGCTTAGTGAGAGTCAACATCATAGAAATGAAATTATTGAAAGCATTGATTATGTTCCGCAAACAATGGGTTTCCACCGCAAAATTGCTATTGACAAAGGACTAATTTGAGAAAAAAAGAAGTATCTTATCGGTCCGATGAATTATGATGTTGTTTTTTTTTTTGTAACTATCATTTTCAACAAAACGCTAAAGGTTTCGAAGATTTTTTTGTATTGAACAATGCACACGGGAACGATTTTTTTTGTGCTGAAGTGAACGTGCTCTTTTTTCAGGTTAATACAATACACATACACACATGCACATACTACATGTATTCAGTAACATGAGCTCATCAACGATGCCAACGACGACGACAAATCTCTGTTTTTTTTCCACTATGGGTACGCTAGCAAACAAAACAAAAAACTGTCACACCCTTTCCTTGGTGGTTGATAAAGGTATTTTTTATTTTGTCTTACACAGGAGAAAGGACTGGCATTTTAAAATACTAAACATCCACTCGCACACTCACAAAAGGAAGAAGAATAGCTTCAAAAGGGTGGTGGGAAAATGGCTTCAAAAATTGGTATGTGGCGAGGGTTGGTTGTGCACGTGTACGTGATAAATAGAGCCCGACAGGCACGCGCACCGTGGAACGGGCTGGCCGGAGCCTGTCGGCTCGGAGAAACTCTCACGATGCTTGGAGGCTTGCCACCATCCCCCCTCATTCAGAGCACAAAATCCCTAGACCCTGCCCGAATCCCGAAAAGGCTGGGCCACCTCCACCGAAGCTTTAATGCAACATTCATAATGTAATTTACAAACATAAATTTAAATTTATTCGCGCGAACCACCCGGATCGGCATCGAAACCCGGCATCATCCAGTGCGCTCAAACCGTACAGTAGCCCTCACACCAAAGGTGTGTTTCAACCCGACGAGGGGACGGTGGAGGGGGCAGAAAAGCGAAAATGTTTAGGCGAACCCGCCGAAGAACGCCACGGAAGCCACCGACGGGAAAACGTGAGATTTTCGATACAAAGGAGAAAGAAAGTAAGGAGGAGGAGGAGGAGGGCTGTGAGAAAGGAATACGGAGTGTTGAGAGGACACTTCGTGATCATTGTAAACGCGTCGGTATGGAAGGAGGAACCAGTGGAAACCTAACATAACGACAACAACAACCTTTTAAAAAAGCACGTAACTATCTAGAGGGCGCTTTACGGCAGGCACGGCACGCGGGAGCCCGTGCTAACCTTATTTTATCTCTTCCCCTTCCCATGTTTGTGCCTCGACATGTATCTTTTTTGGTGCTCAGCAGAAACATGGTGGCAAGCGTGGCAGAGCTCATTTTTCACGGATAGACCCGGTTCAGCGGACCGGGCAAAAGACGCTTAAAAACTCTTGGCCAGTTGCTCGCACAGTCTTGCATTAAAGTTAACAAACCGCCCCCGCCGCTCGAGCGAGTGGGATGAAGAGTTTGGAAAGAGTTCAGCGCCTTCGACAAAATCTCGAGTACTTTTACTCGTCAGCGCCCGTGGTTTGCAGCCTCCCCTTTCCTCTTCTCCTTCCTAAATTTGTTTCGATATTGTCTCCGGGTGCGAAACAGGATTAAGGCAGGATTTTCCGCACACTCACAGGGCAGCCAGTCATCGTCAGTGTCCAGCTTTATCCAGGCAGGCAAATGACGCATACTGCCCTTCTTCTTCTTATCCCAACTCGTTTCTTCTACTCGCACTCGTACCAAGTGAAAGTGGGGCGAAGGTGTCAAGAATGTTGTTTCTCCTCCCCCTCCCTCAAAAAGGGATTCGTTTAGAGGATTGATCTCGGTATTTGGTTTAAGCATTCAAAGAGTACTCAGGTGGGTAATTTTCGACAGGTACGAGCGCATTTGCTATAAATTGTCCTTTTTGCAGTAAAAATATACAGCGCCCACCATAACTATTTGGACAGTCGTTTTCCGGAATTTGCGAAAAGTCCGTATGAGATAGATACCAGTTGTGTAAAATACTATTTCACATATTTGTATTTGTTTTCTTCAACTTTGTTTCAACATAATTACACGACTTATAATCACAAAACAAATTTAGGGCCGTACCATCTATTAGAATATCGATGGTGAAGTGGGTGGTGGGAGGAAAAAAAAGGTTAGGATAACATTTGTTTATTTGTTTTTTGTTGTTATAGCGACTTTGAGGTCTAGCTCATTCGCCTTTTAGGATAACATTCCTTTAATATGTACGTAATAGTAGCATACATTTACAAATTGTAAATGCATAACAATCTGCTAAAAAATTGTTTTGTGTCATTTTTGTTTGATCGAATTAATTTTTTGCCGTTATTCACTAATATGATAGGGTTCTCATGGCCATTTTTTTAAATTTTGGTATGGTTTATTAATTTTTTTTTTTTCGTATATTGATTTTTATAAGCGTGTTTTGTATTTTTATAGCGTATGTATTTTTATTTTTGATATTTAAAAAATACATTAGGATAATTATTCTTATACTTTATACTTACAAAATACTTTTAAAAAAATCGTTAAAATTTTTTTTGAAAAACCTTTCTGTGTTATTGTGTTATGTGTTATTTATATTTTTGAAAGATTGTTAAATGCGTTAGTTAGCACAAAAAAACATTTTTTTCGAAGTGTTTTATAGTTAAGGAACGACGATAAATTTAAAAAGCGAATGAGGCCAATTAGCTCAAAATCTTTATTAAAATAAAGGAAAAACCCCTACTTTTGTTTTTTGTGATAAGCTGTGTAATAATGTTTAAATAAACATTGTTTTTATATATCCGTTATAGATTTCCCACAAATTGTGAAAAAAGACTGTCCATATAGCTGTATGTACATGATGGATATTTTTTTTGTGATATGTACATCATATAATATTACTCAATATGTAAAATTAAGTATCCCATATGCTTACATCTTTTTTTTTCCTGAAAATACTTAATAATGTTAATCAATATTTCAAATGTTTACCTTGTTTTCATTTTTTTGTTCTGTTGTGATTTTTTTAATTCAATTTAAATATATCATTTTTATCAAAGCTTCAAGCTTTTCAAAATGCCGCTGACGAGTCCAAACGCGTTTTTTCCTCCCTAAAAAAAGGTTAGGAATGAACAACAAATATTCCAAGGGGTCGCGGGCTTTTTAGCTCCTTCTCAACGAAAATGTGCATGAAAGTATCCGCAGACTGTTGTTAGAGGTCATAATACATTGTCCACGCGAAAAATAGCCATGTTTACATTTTTCAGAATTTTTAAATATTTAAAAAAGAAAATTGCTATTTGAAAGTGGTAAGCATGGTGTAACAATATACAACTCAACTTCCTTGTATGTCTCCTCAGCACAACTGGTAGCTTGTGTAAAAAATCGAACCCGCATCACTTCGGGTTTTTTCTGTGGCTTTTTCCCATCAACCATCAACCTCAACCCCGATAAACGGAGTGAAAATCGTAATATGATAGCGAAGAATCAGTTGAAAACCATAACAAAAACAAAAATCCATACCAAAAGAGGAGGCTTGTACTTGGAGGGATAAACAGCAGTTTTCAAATTGTCACCCAGCACGCGCCACCGCGGTGGAAATGGGCCAAATGGGGCTAAGCGGGCTAGGACCATTTCATGTTGAAATGGGCTCTGTTTGTGCTCATCCTCTGTCGAAGCGTGTGTTCACGGGCCGCACCACTACACTGATGCTCCCATTATCCATTTTAGCCCATTTCGGGGTTGGCCAAAGAGCATCAGAAAACAAGAAACGCGCTCTGTGGGCCGGCAAAGGGGTACTTGAGCCAAATAAACTTCACCACATCACCGGAACAGGGCGCATTTGTTTTGCCACCCGTACATGAAGGCGAACGTGTGAGCGAGGAAGAATATAACGAGACCCGCTTTTTTCTCTAGTTTATGTTGTGTATGTGTGTATAATTCGATTTTTTGTTTTGTCAGACCCCCGTTAACACCGACCAGAGGGACTATTTTCATTCCGAACTCGTTTCGCCACGTGCGCCGTGTGAATTACCCGATGACACTAGACACATTTTAGGATCGGTAGCAAAACATCTCGCCCACCCATTATCCTGCCCCGAAGGACGGAACCCTGATACCAACACATACACACAGAGTTCACAAACCACAACAATACGTCGGACGACTGGCTGCCAAAGGAAACCGTACAAAAAAAGAACAGGCGAGCTAAATGTATAAAGGACACATCGTATGCAACGTAAACGAGTGCTTGGACAGCAACACAATAACGAAAACAAAAAATCAGACGTAAGCCCCTTTCTTACACACACCTACATTAAATGCGAGGGTCTGAAAACCGAAACCGGCAGCATACCAGCCAGCGAACGAGCGCACACTGTGTTTTGCGGTCGCGCCGCTTGCCGAAAGCCCGGACGTCGATGTGAGTTTTAATGAAAATTTTTCCACATTTTATTATCCCCGACAGCGTATTTACTCGAGCTTCTTGTCCCGAGGTTGTTTTTTTTTTCGAGCCGTTTTTTACTCTCACTCTATACCGTGTTTGCAGTGTTGGTTTTGCATCCACCCCAACCAGTCCAGCACTGGCACTCGTTTAGCAGCACAGCAAAAAACAAAACACCAAATCCAAAGCTCTGCTCATGCTTCGATATGAATAAGAAAGGGGATAGAACAGGAAGGGAGTGGATGCAAAGAAGGGCAAATAGTTAACACTAAAATGCAAGTGAACAAGATACGGATAAAAAAGGCAGCAAAAAGGCATGACGCAATGGAAGCATTCGTGTAGATAGGACCGAGATTACACAGAATTGGCAACCGTGCACAAAACACACCCACACATATATATAAACATATATACATACATGGGTCAATCTTTTCAAAACCCCGGAAATTTTGAATCTAAAAAGATCGTGCTCTCGTGGTATAGGTGAGACCAATTACAGTCATAAATGCTCATATATAAGGCTTGATTAATGGATAACTTTGATCCAATCGGATAATATGCTCGAATCCACCGGTGGATAACCTTTGCCGATTCGAGTAGCCAGTGTTATTTCCCATCTGTTAATGACACATGTTGTTTATCTGTGAAGGTGTTTTATAATAATGAATAAAATAGTAAATTTTGCTTATTTAAGGACACCACACACGCGAATAATCAACACAAGAAGTGGCCTTCGACAATACTGAACAGTAGACTATCCTGAAGGATCAGGGAGAATATTTTATAGGCGGTATTCAACACCGTAATACCCCTGAAGTTGTTGCAGACTAGGGTTGGCCGTTCCGGTCCGAACCTAGTAAAAAAGTTCCGTTCTTTATGTAGGCCGTTCCGTTCCGATCCTTTACACAAAATCGTTCCGTTCCGTTCTTTCCGTTCCGTTCCGTTCCGTTCCGTTCCGTTCCGTTCCGTTCCGTTCCGTTCCGTTCCGTTCCGTTCCGTTCCGTTCCGTTCCGTTCCGTTCCGTTCCGTTCCGTTCCGTTCCGTTCCGTTCCGTTCCGTTCCGTTCCGTTCCGTTCCGTTCCGTTCCGTTCCGTTCCGTTCCGTTCCGTTCCGTTCCGTTCCGTTCCGTTCCGTTCCGTTCCGTTCCGTTCCGTTCCGTTCCGTTCCGTTCCGTTCCGTTCCGTTCCGTTCCGTTCCGTTCCGTTCCGTTCCGTTCCGTTCCGTTCCGTTCCGTTCCGTTCCGTTCCGTTCCGTTCCGTTCCGTTCCGTTCCGTTCCGTTCCGTTCCGTTCCGTTCCGTTCCGTTCCGTTCCGTTCCGTTCCGTTCCGTTCCGTTCCGTTCCGTTCCGTTCCGTTCCGTTCCGTTCCGTTCCGTTCCGTTCCGTTCCGTTCCGTTCCGTTCCGTTCCGTTCCGTTCCGTTCCGTTCCGTTCCGGTCTTTGCCGCTTCAATATTGTTTGCAAGGTGCTATCGTTCGTGCGTTCCGTGTTTTGAAAAAACCGACTTTGTCCGGCTGTTGCTTGCTGCATGCAAGATAACTGTTCACTCTTTCTCGCACACAGTATGTGTTGCCTGTGCACTCTCCCATGCTCACGGGAATATTCATCGCACTTTGTCGCGTATTCGTTTATAAACATCGTGAAAAGCGAAACCAAAAATGGTGTTGCATTTGGTATTATGGTGCAATTTGTAACATTTATTATACTTTTTGTTATAATTTAGCTTGTTTTATCTAGACAAATAACTATTATAAAATTAAAATCTGCACTCTTATGGTAGAAAGGGTTGGAAAAGATATATATAATATGCAAGTATGAACAACGAAAAATAAAATGTATTTATTTTTTATGCCACGATATCCACTTGATCTTGGCACTCGGCATGATCCCAATATTTGGCCATTCGGTTTGAAACATTCTGTTTCATTCGACAACTGTTAGAGTGCCGTGATCTTGTAAACGATTTATGTGAAAAAAACTATTTGTTAGTAGTAAGTGAATTCAAATAATTAGTCAATCTCGTGATACAATCGTCAACTCGTACCACTCAATAACATCGGCATGGGTAAAAGCCTCGAATGGATCGTGCCCCCATACGCTGGGATGATTATCATTTAATAAGTTACTGATAGCCAAGCCTATTAGTGGTACAGGAAGGCTTTAACCGAAAATGGTCGTCGCATCTAACAAGTTAAAAAAATGCAAGATAATAAATAAATGCCTATCCACCTCCCCCCGATGATGACGAGTTTCCAATCATAAGGCCCACATCTCAGTAACAATTTGATGAATCTCGTTTTCTAGTCGTGCGCTTCCATTCTTGACCAGTTCAGCTGCAATTCCGTCGCTTCCGGGTGCCTTGTTATTTTTCAGCCCACGGATAGCTTTTTGTGTTTATTATAGGCTCGATGGCAATACCAAGACACTATTTGCCATAGTGATAGATATAGATAGATATTTTTAACATGTCATTTTTCTTTCACAAAAATAAGCAACAGAAATGAGTTTCCTATAGGAAAATAATCAAAACAAAACAAAAAATTACATATCTAGCTATGCCTAGGTTGACTTCGAATCAATCTCACCCATCCTGACGTGAGTAGACAACAGTCGTTATTCAATACTGTAGTAAATATATTCATCACTGAGGTTACTACATTTTTTACATCTATATCATTTACATCATTGCTGTTCATACGAAAACAGCTTCAAAACTTAGTTCCCGTTATATTATACACTTTTTTCAGGTATCTTCGTTTACCATCACTACAACACACAATACGACGACTATAGAAACCATATCATCATCATAGGTGCAACTAATCAATCACAAAAATATGTATTTTTTCGTAATTGTATTGTGTTGAATGCTAAAAATGTTTGTGTTCGTGATATAACATATTCCAATTGCTATGTGTTATAATATTCATTTTTTTCCTGACACCTAAAGCCTCTTAGAAGGTTCCGCACATCTGTACCTCCGCACATCTGTACACCTACAGATTTCACTACTATTGGTACAGTTCCTAATGTTTTATTTATTTAATCATCTTCAATGTCGTGCTCTGAAAACCACGTGCGGAATTCAAGGGTCTCTAAATTATATTTCTTCTTCTATTAATCCTTTTGAAACACCAAAAAGGAACAAGACTTTCTAGCAATTAAGGGTTGCGTGAATGGTAATTCCAGCATAACAGTAACCCATACCGTATAAAAACACAACTCGATTGCGATAAATTAAAAAAAAATAAAGAAATTTCGTTTGTTTACGTTTATGCATGCGGTAAACAGTGTTGATGCAGAGTGGTCGCATTTTTCATTTGATGGTAAATATTTTTTCTATCTTATGATTTTTTAGTTTTGTTATGTTATAATAGGTTGTGATTTTTATATGTAAATTAGGAAGGATGGATCAGATTGTTTGAAGGGTTTTATCATTATTGTTTTATTGTTTGAAGGGTTTATTGTTTGAGGGGGTCAAGGGGGACTTTGAATGTGTCTGGCTATTTTGTTTTTCTCGTTTCGCGGCCTCTGAAACCATTAGTCAGCATCTGGGGCCGTCTTAGCTGTTCCGAGTCGTCCACAGCTAGCCAACGACATCATACGGCTCGAATGGCTTCGGACGATTTCAAAGATTCCGACGACTACGACGGCTACGGTTACCAACTACCGGTTCCCGGTGGCTTTGGGTGGATCCATTGGTTTATTGATCAGGAAAATAAATACAAGAACCCAGTTTTACTGCCCTTGGTTCTTCTTGTTCTTCTTCTTTAAATGACTTACGCATTTTAAAAAATACATCTCGTGTGGTTTTATGTATTTGAACATCTAAGCCCGTTTTTACGCTCTTAGACAATCCGAGCGTTTATTCTTCTCTTTTACATCTTCTCTTTTGCTTCTTCTTCTTCTTCTTCTTATTCTTCTTCTTTTTCTTCTTCTTTTTCTTCTTCTTCTTCTTTTTCTTCTTCTTCTTCTTCTTCTTCTTCTTCTTTTCCTTCTTCTTCTTCTTTATATGCATATATATATATATATATATATATATATATATATATATATATATATATATATATATATATATATATATATATATATATATATATATATATATATATATATATATATGTTTGGCTTCAATTATACTGCATTCATTTTGTAACGGTATATCTATCTGTGTCAATTACTGAATAAAACATGTATCGTTGTAATACAATTTAGTAATGTAAGATCAGATCCAGATTCGTTCAAATGATCCGAATCAGTAAATTGAGCGAGTGAAACATGCATCAGTTTTTTGAGATCCGGATCATCGCTTCCCTCAGAGAGAAACAAAGGCGATTGTTCGAATGCGCCAAATGAGCTAGTGAGCAGGAATCATTTTCGGAGCACCATTCTTCTCTCTTCAGATAGCAAATCAGACATATCTTACACGCATGTAATCTTTATACTAAAACTAGAAAGTCTGGTCACACCGCTCCGATCCGACTCATGCTTTGAATTCGACTACCCATGTCTTTTAAGGCGTGTATACACGAATAGCATATTTGTTCACAAAGTGCAATCGTATGGAGAAATCTGCGTCAATTCCAAATAAAATTTGACTCCTTCACTCTTTTGCGTTTATCGTGTAGATGCAGCTAGCGATATGTTTAGCGTATTGTCCACTCAACAATGACGATGAAAATATAACTGACTATCTCGTTCACTCGTTGACACAAACTGCATCTTTTCGCCTCGTGATTCCTGTAACGATTTGGGTCCCTCTCACGGTTTAATCACCGTTTCCCATATATTTTTGTATCTTCTTCTTCTTTGGCTCAACAACCGTTGTCGGTCAAGGCCTGCCTGTACCACTTGTGGGCTTGGCTTTCAGTGACTAATTGATTTCCCCCCATAGCAGGATAGTCAATCCTACGTATGGCGGCACGGTCTATTTGGGGATTGAACCCATGACGGGCATGTTGTTAAGTCGTACGAGTTGACGACTGTACTACGAGACCGGCTCCATATTTTTGTATAGTTTCCTCATAATTTTGGTATCCTATTGAACATCAATACAATCCAATTTTTAAAAAATGGGTAGCGCTCAATAAATTGTGAGCACGAGCTAAAAAACTATAGGAACCATCGAACAAAATTTGGAAAACAATCAATAAACCTTGGTAGAGTCCTGAGATGTTGTCATTTCTCCTTGACTTTAGATTTGACATTAACTGACAGGTTTAGCTGAGAACGAACGATTGAATGATTGATCCAGTCAAATGATCCGGATCACCTTTATGATTGAACCGGGACTGAGTTGATCTTCAAAAAGACCCGCTTTAACAACACTAGTACAAATATTAAATAAATTATTTGCACGTTTTTAAATTGAAAATAAATAAAATCTCTATGTTTCACGAGTTTTTCGTAAAACAATTGAAACGTGGTAACAGATCGCGCTCGTTATGTGCGAATCAACTATCATTTACATTTTTTGAAAGCAATTTAACATAAACAAGTAAATGAGAAATGGTCTAACTAATTGGTGAAGGTTAGTGCAAGAAAGTAAAAGCTAGTATAAATACAATTGAAAAATTCACAAGCAATACCTGAACCTGAACCCTCTGTACCAGTTCTAAAACTTTAAAGTGATTAAACGAAGTCCTTCCGTAATGTCTTACAGAAGAAAAGTCTCGAATGACCCATACCAAGTGCTGAATTGCTTTAAATTTCACACTTAAAGCGCACTATATGGCCATACTCCCTGTACACTACCTGTAAAGACGTGCAGGTGGGTTTCAGAGCGATAAAACAACGACCGCAGCAACAATAAAAAATAGACGAAAATAAATACAAATCAATACAAAAGCTCGAGCGCAGCGCAAAGAGAGACAGAGAGAAAGAGTCCAGCTCCTGTTGGTCGCACAGCACACAGCTGTGTTGGCCATTGTAACGACCGGTGTTGCAATTGTCCCGTATACACGATGCAACACCACCCGTTTGCACTGCTCTGCTGATGTTTCCGTGTTGGAATCATCGTTGAACATTCTTTTTGCCACAGCGGATAGGGCGTGCACTCGAAATCGGACGGAGCACAGCTTCAACCTTCATTTGACATTAATTTGCAACCGGAGAGACTAGTCTTTTGCACCAGCAGAGCATCGATGTCTGGCCTGCAAGGGGGTCTCTGTGAAACATCTTAGGTTTTGGGGTGCGGGAAGAAGGTGGGAAGTTATGGTCATCAGGGTTTGAGCAAACTCCAACCCACGTCGGGTTTGAGGACGGTTGCCTTCGTTCGCTGAAAGGAACCGAATACACACCGTGACACACAAAGAGTGTCGGGTTGGGGTAGTTGGGAAGGAAGTCAGAAGAAAATGGAGGGAAGCTGAGGAGTAGAAGTTGGTTGAAAACGGACACATGGGTGCAATCAGGTAACATGGTTTTGCGATTCCACCGTTGACACACTACGATGTTTCCCAAGAGCTAGTTTTTTTTTCCTGGTGCTGCTACCATGCTTCAGGGTGCCATTTTTATTTCCTTAGTGTGTGTGTGTGTATGTGTGTGTGTATTTTACCACCTTTATGTTTTGCCATTCAGTGAGCTTGGTTGTTTTTCTTTCCTTTTCACATTCCTTCACAGTGGCGCGAAACGAACCCGCAGAGTGTAAGTGGCGAACCTGCGAACATACCGACCGCGTCGTTCGTCTGTCCACGCTTCTGGCCAGCGCTAGCAGACTTCCGGATCCAGCACGAGCCCCATCCCTGAGGTCACTGCATCGTCCGCTCGACTCGCTGCTCGAACGATAATGTACACGATGTCACGGGGTTTCCGATCATGAATATTTATATCAAATTTGCCAAAGAAGCCGCGCATAAATACTGCACCGGGGCGTGCTTCCTACACTGCCAGCACCACCATTGTGTCTGTGTGTGCCCGTGTGTCCAAGCTGCTTCCGCTTCAGTGTACACGGAAAAAACGAAGGGAAATCAGAGGGGTTAGAACGGCGGAATGGTGGTTGAAAATAAAACACCCAACCGAGGACAAATCGCGCACCACGGGATCTCCACCCCAGCGCGATTGCGAACGGCAAAGAAGACCATTGTCAAGATGCACCCGCCCGTTGCTCTCCGCACTGGTGCACCCAATACGTACAGCTGCTGCCATGATGCATGGCTCGAGTGGCAACAGAGCATACCTTCCCCCAAGCGGTACCCTTACACAGGCTATGGGACGTTTTCCCGCTTCACAGCACCAAAAGATCCAAAAGCAGCTGGAAATCGTTCGATCGGTGCAGCAGCAGTAGCAGCAGCATCGGGACATACCGGATCGAACCATCAACACACACCAAAACGCGCAATGTACTTTGTGGTAGTTTTGGAGCACTCGTCTTTTCCCATTCCTTTTGTTATTCACACTCCGGCCAACGCAGTGCACCGCGCGCGAAGGCTCCCATTTATCTCGCATCGCGGGGCCAATTTAACCTCTTCCTGTTTCCACTTACAGACACACACACATTTTAATAAATATTTGATTGAACCTGTCCCTCCATCGACTTCAACAAGGAGCGCTAGTGTGTACAGGCGTTTTGCGTAAAACGGTTGCGCTCAAGGTGGTTCCGCACGCGCTTTCTGAATCGGCGAAAAACCCGTATCAAGGCGAAAACGGTTTCCAAATTTTTCTTTTTTATTGTCTGTTTTTTTCTACTGTTGGGAAGTTGCGTGCGAGAATGATCCTTACCATTACTCGACCGTCTATCGAACCTTATACACTACGTTCAGGACGCACCGAGAAGAAGCACGTGTATGGTTTGGTCCTTCGAACCGGCGCCATTTTCGCACCATATTTGTTCAATCAATTTTCTTTGATTGATTGAGCAAATTAAACCCGCCTTGCCCGATCGGTTGATTCGATTTGTTCACACTTTCCCGACAACGCTTAACTTTCTCTCTCCCTCTTTATCTCTCTCTTTCTCTCTCTCTCTCTCTCTCTCTTTCTCTATCATTCTATCTTTCATTACAGACACACCCACATAGATATGCACTCTTTAAATCTTTATGTCTGTTTTGCTTCATGTCAGATATTGTTTAGCGAACGATTTTGCTGACTTTCAAAAAGGTTAATAGGGCTACGCATCTACCAGCTATCTTCTAGCCACGTTATCTTTTGCACGCCGCATCGACGGGTATAAATTTGACAAATTGATTTGACAAGCTCGATCCATGATTAATTGCACTGGCCAGCCAGCTGCTGTATGTACGGATGGATGGAATAACCCATCCAACCCACGTTGGCCTAGTTAAACCCTCCACACTCTGCTTCACGCGAGCACAGCTTATTGATGGCTACGACGAAAGCCACGATAAATCAAGACATAAAACTCTCCCAGGCAGCATCCGGGGAAACACTAAGACGGGTTAATCATGTAGAGTTGAGAGTTAAAACAAGCACCAATTTCCTAATGAGCCTATTATATAAACGCATGCTTCCACTGTAGCTTTACCAAACCCGTGTCTTTCCATTGCCAACCATCTCACAGATCTCCTTTTCGCTCCCAATACACCAATCCTCGTCGAAGGCAAAACAAGAGTGTATCGCTCGCGGGCAATACAAGTCATCTTTTACTAGCACCAGGCACCGGCCTGGGGTGAAAAGCAGGTCTTTTCACAAAATGACGCACGTTTCGCGCGTACCCAACGCACGCCTAGCCAGAGCACATTCAAATCTGAGCCATCTTTACAGGCAATATGGCCGCACGCCCCTTCGGACGGAATCCTGTTTGATTGTACGCTTTCGTTGCGGCGGCACGGATCGATTGATGATAACGGGCGCGCGGGAGTTAACGATGATGGTTCTGTTGCGCTCGAGCCGGGCGAAGGGCAGCAACCGTGAGGTTTACGGACTTTACGACACGCTGCCGTCTACCTTCTCCCATTCCGCTGTTTCGCAATTGCCACATGCAATCCACTTTAACGATCGAATGTTTCGACGGTGAAATGGTTCATATGCTGATTAAAAACAATTACACGCCACCACCGCTGGGAAACTGTGCGCGTTTTCATAACAGGGAAGAGAGACAGAGAGAGAGAGAAAGAGAGAGATGGAGAGAGAGAGAGAGAAAGAGAAAGAGACGAGAGAAGGAGAGGGGAGGGTGTGGAAAGCACATCTTCCCCATTACCTATTTTGATATGTCGCCCTCTGGAAAGGAGCCCACGGTTTGTGAGCGACTGTACTTTACGACTGTGGCGTTTACGATGGCGCTTTGGTCCGTGCAATCCGTGCAGCGGTGGCTTGAAGGGCGGCGCACAGCAATCGAAGTAAAAATGTAAGCCTACAGATAATCCCACTCCTTGGGGAGTTGGGTCGTGAAATGGTCCTTGGGACGGGGGAGAGTAGAAGCAATAAATTAAAATTCATGTCGAGTGCTTTGGCGCTTACGTGTGTCGAGAGTATATTTCGAACCTGGAACCTTAGAAGTGAGTTGCTGTCGCTCTACCGCAAACACACAACAAGCCGTGCGCGTGTAGTGTGCAGCAATGATAGATATCTCCCTTTAACACAATTATGGAAACTGTTTTACAAATTAAGTAAATGGGAAATATTCAATAACCACCACCATCACCAGTTCCCCAAAAACCCTCTTCGAAATCGTGCAGAGCTCGCGTGGAAACGCAAAGACACTCCCTCCGAGCCCTCATCAAGACTGTAGCGTGCTCTCACGAAATCGCAGCAAATCCCTACGTAGCACACAAGAACGCCTTCTTCAAGCAAAACAACGACAAAAAAAAATCACCTCGACCGACATGTCATACGTGTCGTAGCCTCTTGGACCCGTCTCGATCCGCACAGAAACAGATGAAATGATTATTTAATCGAATGTATTGTATTGTAATCACGTGCGGTGCTTCACATTTCAGTTACCTCGCACGGGAAGGGGTGGATGAATTACTCGCCGTGCGGCTAGGGCAGGGATGGATCCCATTAAGCGGAGGCATCACGTCGGAATCGAGCTGTTCACTGTGCTGTGCACCGGGGTTTAATGATGGCTTTCTGATCTTCTGTCACCTCACTGGAGTGTGTTCCGCCCTTGCGCGAACGTGACGTGCAAGCCGTATCTCGTCGGTGGTCTCAGTTGGGTGGCTGTTTTCGGGATTGGGCAAGCGGATATCGGGGTGAGGTAAGGTGAATGTTGTCTTGCTTTGTCCTTCCTTTTCTTCTTCGTCACTATCGATTGACGGCTACTGGTAGACACTCGATCCATCAAAAGCGTGCCCGATTTACGGTGAGCTAAGGAGTACGAGGAAATTACTCTGAGATTGACGAAACATTAGAGTCCTTCATGGACGATGGATACTAGTTTGCCGTATGGTGACCAAAGAGTTGCTCACACATCCATACATAATCATTTTGAGACAGTTTGATAGAGCTACAAAACCTCCCAGATTGCAAGGGAAATGTTTCATCTACTCGGCCATGATTCCCTATCTTGGTTATTTTGGAAAACACGTTTTGAGTGTGTTCCTGATTTTTTTTTCTTTTAGTGACAGTGCGTTTATTTTATTATCTTTTTTACTTCCGCAAAGTTTCTACTCCATGAGTTCTGGGCATTTTTGTATACTGGGTTTTACTTGATCAAATGAAACCATGCACCAATTTTCGACATAATCGAGCTTAATGAAAAACAATTTATGACAACATTTGCAAACATTGCTTAATCCTGCTGTGGCACGATTATAAAACTATAAATTTCGGATGAATTTAATGCAACCCAGTCAAACCACCAGGTGCACACATCAAAAACACATGCAAGCTGGTTTACAACTACACACTCACGCACATAGATAAGTACGTTCATGAAAAAGAGACAAGCTCAACCCACCCGCCCGCTGATGCCATTTTAATCCTTTCCGTACACCGTACACAGAGCGTATTTGCGTTTCGCGTTAGCACATTTACAAAACGATGCGAACGAGCCGGTCTGCTGTCCGACTGTTTGGTTTTTATATTATTTATTTATTTTTGTACGGCGCACACATTTCTTGCTTTGCTTTTGTTTTTTGTGTTCTATGTGAGTGTGTTTGGATTTTTCTCTCCTTTTTTCATGCCACGCTCCTCAATTGTAGTTGTTGTGTTAACTTTGACATTCGTTATAATCGTTTTAACGCTGTCGCTACTCGCTGGGCACCCGTACCCCTATGTGATATTTTGTTCACAGCTCGAATCAGTAGCAATCAAAACAAGCAAATTAAATAAATCAAAGATCGCAAACAAACAGTGTGCACTTCCCATGGGAGAATTTCATTAAGCTCGTGTATATCACCAATTCAACCATTTCAAATTCCCTGGCTTCCTCCCGCTGCTCGACGCCAGGTGCATTTTCGTGTGTATTTCATCTGATATTTTTATGATGTCTGTTTTTATTTTAACCTTAGCGCTGCATGATGCGTTTGAGCCATTTTATGTTTGTTTGTTTGTTTTTTTTTCATATGTATTTATACCCTCTTTGTTTGCTTTGGCTCCTGGCGAGTTGATTTAGTATTCGGAGGAAAGGGAAAATGAATTGAAGGGAAAATTTATAGAAAAAATCAAACAACGACCATCTTTCGATCGGCTCTGCGGGCTGGGTAGGGCAATGCATTTACAGCACATGCACACATGTGTTTTTTCGCTATATCAGTGTACTTTATTCCATATTAAAGCTTGTTGAATAGTGAGTGGAGAAAGCGAGCAAAGGGGGTGGAAAAGAAACAAGGGAGTTTAATGTGCCTTGTCTCACATTTTCAATTTCCTTTAGTGCTTGCCTTTTGAGACAAAACTCAATAAATGTCCCAACGTTAAATCTTTTGGATAAAAAAGGTGTCTAGTTAATTTTGAACAAATAGGTTTTAGATTAACACTTTAAGTGCCATCACTATCATATATGATAGCCACCTATGTTTCCTGGGATGGGGAGGGGGGGTTGGTGGGGGCATAGATGGCATATTTGATAGCCAGGGATTATTGACTTTAAATCTTAATCCATATGAGAAGCAGAAACAGTTTTTAGTTATAATATAATATATTTACATAGTTTTCGCAAATAGTAGTTGTTCCCTTTTTATTGAATATTTAAAGGATACTCATAAATGCTCAAAAATCAAACCAATAAATTGAAAAAAAAAATATTTTGCTAAATATGTTATAGCCACATATATTCTATTTATATTGTGAATTTTTAAACCATTTTATAACATAAAAAAATTAAATATTACTCAAAACATCCACTTAGTGCCAACTTGCTTTGTTTACCTAATTTTTGTTCTGTTTATTATAATAAAAAGAACAGTTTATTTAGGGTTTACATCAAGATCTGTCGACTGGCTCTCCTCCTATCTATTCCGGCGTTCTTCTAGAGTGAAGATCGGTGATATCACGCCAGAAAGCTTCGGCTCCATCTCAGGCGTTCCGTAAGGTACTATGTTGAGTCCTCTGCTATTCCTTCTGTTTGTGATCGATGTTTGCTCTATCCTACCCTCTGATGGTTTGCTCTTTGCGGATGACCTCAAAATCTTTCTTCCCATCCGCTGTGATTCCGATTGCCTTTCCTTACAAGTTTTTCGTAACTCCTTGTCATTGTGGTGTTATTCTAATTTTATTTTCCTCTGTATCCCTAAATGATGTAAATGAGTACACTGGAATAGAAAATTATTTCGGTCCAAATGAAGTAGAACGCCAAAATAGAAAAACGTCTGAAGTGGGATGAACTGTCCAGCTCACATCGCAAAGTGACTAGGTAAACCCTGTATCGATAGTTGTCCTTTAAATCGTTTCTCAGTATCTCGTGATCTTGGCGTGTCTGTTAACAACAAGATGTGTTTCCATGATCACATTCTGGACATGGTCAACTCGACGTATAGAACACTTGGGTTGGTTAGGGGCCTAGTGCGCCCGATTTTAGAGTAGGAGTGCTTGTGTGGTGTGGTCTCCCACAGGAGCCAATTTAACAGCACGAATTGAGTGGGTACAAAAACTGTTCACGCGTATCGCGTTAAGACGACTGTTTGGACGAAATATTGCAAATTTACCACTCTACCCAATTCGGTGCCAGCTTCTGACACTCGCCACCTTGGAAGCACGGCGGTCGCCGGTTCGAGCAGCTTTTGTTGGCAGGGTACTCCTCGGTATAATGGAGGCGCCTTTCCTTCTCTACCACCTACCCTTTTACATTCCCTAGCTGCCGCAAGTGATATGGTTCAAGCGATTCTCTATTGTATACGTAATTTTATCTGTTCGGCTGATCATTGTGACTTCCACCTGTCTCTATTTATTCTTCCCTTTCCCTGTTTCCTTCTCTTTTTTCACTGTAATTTCCATGTGTCCTTACCTGATTTTCTCTTTTTTAGTATTTTAAGATGTTAACACTTCATTAGAACTCCACTTTGATATTCGGGTTTAGCTAAATAAAATATACCATCTTTAATTTGTCACTTGGAATATTAGTATAGTGCCGTATCCCCATAGCATCGCACCTTCAAGTGTATACCGCTAGGCAACTTACACCGAGTGTCAATGTGCTGTATACAACTATAACAATCTTGCTCTATGTATGAGAGTTGGAAAATTGCAATTAAATAATGTTAAGTGTAACATCTGATTTTTTTTAAATCCTAAAATCATTTATCATGCCACCTTAAGTTGTGTTCAAAGTTTCATTGAAAATGATACAGCCATTTCGGAAGCTGCTGCCAACAAACACCATGTCACGAAATTTATATATATACAGAGAAGATAGAGATAATAATAATCGCTATTATACATGATAGCCATAAAAAATGTAAACAAACAGTGCTTGGCACCCAGCAAAACATGAACAAAATGATCTGGCACTCAAGGAGTTTAAGAAGTTAAAGGAATGCGGGGAAATAATACACAGCGAAAAGCAGTCATTTACCAGCTGTTTAAGCACACATATTAGCAATAATATTTTGATTTTTTTGAGATTTTTTGTGCAAAGCCATTACATATCTATATTCCACCAAATATAAGCAGTATACAAATGACATGCAACACACATATTTTTTTTTCTTTTTTTATCATCTTGCCTACTTCAATATGTTTAATGATATGATGAAAAAGGCTCACACATTGACTGCAAGTATAGCAGCCTGCATTAAAACATCACACATCCTACATCAGCCTCGAACACAAAACGCTCTGTACACAGCGCCCAAGTGCTTACCCCAACACCACGGACACCGCTGCTGGCAGACACCGGTCCAAACCAATATAGTTTACAGGAAAGCTCAAATTATGACCCATAACACCTCCCAGCTTTCCTCCAAGTCGCTTCCAATCCGGCTAAGTTTATGTATTTATTTCCCAACGCCCTGTGGTGGAAAACTAGCAAGAAACAGGCACTAACAGCAACGGTGTAAAATCACTGCAGCCAGGTACCGGCTTGGTACCGCTTTGCGATCCCACGACCAAAACCGAAACCATGAATTACGACGACAAAATGGTTGCCTTTTATTAAATAACACACACCCGTAGTCAGTTTGCATGTTTACGGGGTTCCGAGGTGAATCACGCAAACGCCTAGTAAAACCAACCCACAACAACAACAAGCATGCACCATAAAAACGCAGGCAACTGCGATGACTTAACAGAGAACTTACGCGGCGCGCCAGCGACTATTCCTGTTCAGAAGGGGAGGTATGAATTTATTTATTTTTTTCTCACACTGCCACTTCCCCAAACGTTGTTTAGCACACAGTTTTAGTGCGCTGCTTTTCCGCTTTGTTTGAGTTTGCGTTAGATTTTTTTTACAGTAGTCCATTATTTTATGGAACGTTTTTCTATGTGATTTTTACTCCAGTCGGTGTAAAAATCCAACCCCTCGACGAACAAGCGTTGAGCTGTGCAGCCGAGGGAGGCATTTCGCTATTTTCTCCCTCAAACTGTAGCGCACCGTGCACAGGGCGTGAAAAACAATATACTTTGCAGTGCGTGAACCTGCTGCTGCTGAGAGCAAACGCATTCTGCCACCACCTCCACAGTTTGTTGGACTACTGTTTGAATGAGGTTTTTTTCGTCCTCAAGAGCAAAAGCCATTCGCCTTATCTTAGTGTTACATGTATTTTTTACGCCATAAATTAAATTCCACAAATGTTGTCACTTTTAATCCCACATTGTTTATCGCTCTAATTACCACATATATGCGTCGCCACTAGATACACATAGGAACACACATTGAAGGGAAAAAATTAGAAGAACGTCACTATGGCATAACTGCAGGAAAAAAAGGATGATCTTTATTGTAACGTTCCAAATGAAAATAAAAAGGAACTGCGTACAACAGAAAACCATAATAACACGTAACTTATTCTTCTTATGCATTAGCAACTAATCTCTCCATCGCTTTACCCTTTCTCTTTGTATCCTTTGAGGTTCGCATGGAACAGAACGGTTGAAACACAGCCCCACTGCTTTGTCGTCTTTTGCATTCCCCACAATTATGCAGGATACACATCTGCAGGGTTGCGGGTTTTGAAGGTTTTTTTAATACACTAAGAGAGCATAATTAAATGCATACACCTATATTGCCCCCAAACCAGCATTCTTGTTAGCATGAGCATGAGTAAAAACCTTGATGACAAATTAATATTTAACGAACCACCAAACCACTAAATTAAACAAACTATCAAACTACTTCTACTCAATTCCGGGGTGAAGCATATAAATGGTCATTTAAAAAAGAGTGCTTATCTCACCACAGCGAAGGAACCACAATAAATGATCATATCCATATATAATGATCATATGTATTTAAAACTCTTGAAATGGCTTCAAATATGTCCGCTATAGAAGTATATATATTTACCACATATCAACAAACATCAACAATTAAAGTCAGAAATACATTAACTTATAAACCAATTACCTAAATCAGGGTTCTCCAAACTATGGCCCGCAGGCATGCAGTTTTTGAGAGCCTGTTATCGAGAGCAAGTGCTTTGTAAAGGGTAAAATAAATAGTTTGATGGAGAAAAAAGCATGGTTATTTTAAGTGTTTCCTTTTAAAAACAAAAATCTAGTTTGCATAACATAAATTTGTAAAAAAAAACATGCAGTTAGTACAACTTGATTGAACGTTCACGCATTAGCTACAGGTAACGCCAAAACAAAGTTATTTCTGAAGCAATGTGGCTCACAACGGCACAAAAGACACTGCAAAGATTCTACACATTTTAACACATTAAATGAACCAAAACGGATAGAGAAGGATTTTGACACACCAGCCATTTTTCATGCATGTTTGGCAATTGCGTGCAATCTGGGTTATAAGTCAAGAACTAAGGAAAGACAAATTTTATTTTCAATTTCCAGCTTCGTCAAAAAATCCCAACAATACATTGTATTGTTCATATGAACCAGGATGGGCCTTAGAAAAAAAAAGAAACTCAGCTGGCTTAGATGAAATAACATTTTCTTTTACTTCGACAAATCCCTCAACAAGGAAAAAAATCTCTTTTGTATATTTAAAGTAATATTTGAAGCTTGGGATCATTCATTCATTAATTTGTAGTTATTTCTTAGATGTACATTATTCCTTAACTACAATTTAGTACATTACATCGGTATCGGAGTTTCCTAAACGCAATATTTTGTTGATTTTTATTGCACTTATCATTGTAGACACTATTCTTGTTTTTAAATGACTAGGACATATTGATGGAGGAAACATTAGAAAACAAAACTCATAATTTGGCATTTGAAGCTTGAAAAAAATAATGGAAAATTGGAAAACGAGCTATTTTTGTAACTTGTTGAACCTCAAGAAACACATCATCACGGATACAGCTATCGTCAAATATCTCTAACAAATTGTACATGCAGAATATTTGAGCGGATGATTAACAAAGGATTTTTGAAAGAATTAGAAAAAATAAATATTTTTAACTCTATGCATATTAATGCTCTATGCATTCTCTATGCCTGTTCAAGATAGAGCACGTCGATGTGACATGGCCCGGTCAACAGTTATTCTCCAGGATGCTCGGTCCCTGGCTGCAGTCTCCCATCCATACAGACACCCAATCTCCGTCAGGTCTCGCTTCACCTGATCCAGCCATCGAGCTCGCTGTGCTCCCCTGCGCCTTTTGCCGAACTGGGGATCGCTGTAGAACACCTTCTTGGTGGGGCATGAGTCCGGTATCCTCATGACATGCCCCAGCCATCGTATCCTGCCAGCCTTCGCCACCGTCAGGATGCTCGGTTCGCCGTACAGCTCAGCAAGCTCGTGGTTCATCCTTCGCCTCCACGCTCCATGCTCGAACACACCGCCAAAGATGGTCCGGAGGATGCGTCGCTCAAACACGCCCAGAGTGTTTGCATCCTCCGCTCGGATAGTCCAGGATTCGTGTCCGTAGAGGACCACCGGGCGAATCAATGGGCCTGATCGGGAACGAAAGTCGATAACGGAGTGGATAATTTAGTCGATCGGTTAGCAAAATTCCAATGTTATCTGTTGTGGGCAGCCGTGCGTGCCGACCCCTGGACTTGCCGTGGCAGTTGCGCTGCCACCGGTCAACGTCCAGGAGGACAACAGTGTGTACACGCACACTGTCGCACACACTAAGCAAGGCAAGGCTACATATTGCAGTGCGGACCTACTTTCCGGAGTCGATTCCGAATTTATCGGAGTCGGATCGGAGTCGATTCCGAATTTATCGGAGTCGGATCGGAGTCGACTCCGAATTTTTTCCAACTTTACCCATCCCTATGCTGCACTACCTGGTCCGTAAATGAGCTAAATTTACTATTTTATTCATTCCGCAAAACAACACCTCTAAATGTAAACAAAAGTGTTATTGACAGAAAACCAGACCCAATGGCTACTCGAAACGGAAAGAGTTTTCCACCAGTGGATAAATTATCCACCGGTGCAAAATAAATTCCACCGGTGGATTCGAGCATATTGACCGATCGGATAAATTTTATCGACTTTCGTTGGCGATCAGGCCCAATGTGCAATATATCTGTGCAGGCTTGACGTCTTCTGGATCTCTGAAATCGGCTAAACCCTTAGTAAGTACGATTCCCCTGCATATTGCGTCTCGGGATATCGCAGCTGATGTCGTTGTCCGAAGTAACGACCGTCTCAAGATAGCAGAACTCCTTTACTACCTCGAGGTTGTCGCCGTCAACTAATACACTGCTTCCCAGATGGTCACCGGCAAGCAGGTACTTTGTCTTCGTCGCATTGATTATCAATCCAATTCTTGCTGCTTCGCGTTTGAGTCGGGTGCCTCACACACCTTCCCTGTTGTCCTGCCGATGATGTCGATGTCATCCGCGAAGCCAAGAAATTGGAGAGACCGGTAGAGGATCGTGCCACAGATGTCGTTGTCTAGCCCCGCGCCCCGAATGACACCGTCCAGGGCGATGTTGAAGAGCAGAGAGGAGAGTTCGTCACCTTGCCTCAGACCCCTGTGAGATTCGAACGATTACGACGTCCAGTTCGATAATCTCACCTTGCACTGCACCCCTTTCATGGTGGCCTCTAACAGCCGGATCATCTTTCCAGGGAAGTGGTACCGCTGCATGATGCTCCATAGCTTCTTCCGATCTATGGTGTCGTAGACCGCCTTGAAGTCGATGAACAGGTGGTGCGTTGGGATCTGGCGCTCTCGGCAATTCTAGAGGATCTGCCGTGGAGTGAAAATTTGGTCTTTGGACCCAGCTTGGTACCTGCCTACCAAATTTCTAGCAAGGGGCACAAGTCTGCAGAACAGGATCTGGGAGAGGATCTTGTATGCGGCATTCAGGACCGTTATGGCTCGGAAATTCGATCAATCCAGCCTGTCGCCCTTTTTATAGACTGGGTGAATAACACCCAGCTTCCATTTCTTCGGTAGTTCCTCCTGTTCCCAGACTTTCACGACCAGCTGATGCATTTCGACGGTAAGCCTCTCCGGCCCCATCTTGAAGAGCTCGGCCGCCAGTCCATCGCTGCCGGCAGACTTATTGCTCTTAAGCTGCTTGATGGCGCTGGCAATCTCATCCAGAAATGGCGGGGGAACCTCGTTGTCTGCACCGATGCTGTCGCTGTTGTTACTGCTGTTCTGCTGCTGTGGTGGTTGCCTTGTTCTGCCATTTGCGCCAGCTTCTCCTGCCTCTGCTCCATTCAGATGTCCTTCGTAGTAGCACTTCCACCTTTCGATCACCTCCCGCTCGTCCGTTAGAAGATTTCCTTCCGCATTGCGGCACATTGCGGTTTTAGGAGCAACCCCGCTCCGTGCTTCCTTCAATCTCCTGTAGAACAAGCGGGTGTCCCCCAACTGAGAAAGCTGCTCCAGCAGCTTTTCGTCTGACTCTTCAAAATGGCGCTGCTTGGCCTGGAAGAGCAGGGTTTGCTGTTTCCTCAGTCGTCTATAGATCTCCACGTTCTGACGGGTTTCATGCCGTAGCATGCGGGCGCGCGCTGCATTCTTCTCGGATAGTGCTCGTCTGCACCCTTCGTCGAACCATTCCTTTTTCTCTCTACGTGGTAAGCGGTCTATCTTGTGTTCGGCTGCAGTGCTGATGGCTCGTTCCACCATACGCCAGTGTTCTGCGAGGGGCATCGCGGCGATGTTGTTCTCAGCCGGTAGCGCTTCCCCGAGCGCTGTCGCATACCCCTCCGCCACATCATCACACTTCAACCGGTTCAGGTTGAGGCTTGGGGTGGCCTGACTCCGTTGGTTGTTAACCACGGTGAGTTTCTGGCGCAGCTTTACCATGAACAGGGAATGTCCGAGTCGACGTTCGCGCCTCTATACGTTTTAACGTCGATAATATCCGAGAAGTGCCTTCCGTCAATCAGAACGTGGTCGATTTGCGTTTGAGTCGGGTGTCTCACACACCTTCCCTGTTGTCCTGCCGATGATGTTGATGTCATCCGCTAAGCCAAGAAATTGGAGAGACCGGTAGAGGATCGTGCCACGGATGTCGTTGTCTAGCCCCGCGTCGTTGTCTCCAGGTGTAGCTATGGCGGTGTGCATGCTGGAAGAAAGTGCTGCGGATGCTCATGTGCTTGGAGGAGGCAAAGCTTATCAGCCTGAGGCCGTTGTCATTTGTCAGCTGGTGGACGCTGAAGCTACTAATCGTTGGTTTATATGTCTCCTCCTGTCCGACCTGAGCATTAAAATCTCCAATGACGACCTTCACGTCATGTTTTGGGCAGCAGTACGACCGCTGCGTATAGAAGGCCTCCTTCTCGTCATCGGTGCACCCAAGGTGCGGATTATGCACATTAATAATGCTCAGGTTGAAGAATCTGCCACAAATTCTCAACCTGCACATCTGTTTGTTGACCGGCCACCACCCGATCACTCTCTGCTGCATCGCATCCAGCACCATGAACGCAGTAGCAAGCTCGCGCGTCTCTCCACCGCTCTGGTAGATCGTGCAGTTGCTACGGTTAGTGATGGGCCGACCGGCTCCAGACAATTTCGGTGCCGGCTCCGCACCAACGGCTCCGACGGCTCCGGAGCCGGCTCCGCTAAGACGGCTCCGCTCCGACGGCTCCGGAGCCGGTTTTAACACAAAGGACCAAAAGAACTTTTTCAATTAAGTACGTCATGTCTAAAAGAATTTATCAAAAAAAAATCATCGATTAGTTTTGAATATTGTTAAGAAAGACGAGACTAACGATTGTTACACAACGTCATGTATGTCAAAACTGCAATCATATCGAGTGTTAGCTTCCACACGTGCGAGAATATATATTCATTTTTTTACTACGCTATCATACAATGATGTCTCTATTGAACCGTTAGTGCGGAGCCGTTGGTCCGGAGCCGTTGTCTCGTCGCCGGCTCCGGAACGGTGGGCCCGATGCCGGCTCCGCAGCCATTGGAACGGAGCCGTGAGTGCAGAGCCGTTAGTCCGGAGCCGGCTCCGGAGCCGTTGGTGCGGAGCCGGCTCCGGAGCCGTCGGAGCGGAGCCGGCTCCGGGAAAAAGTCGGAGCCGGCTCTGGAGCCGTTGGTGCGCTCCGAAACGCCCATCACTAGCTACGGTACTGGCGCACCGTCACGCCTTTCCAGCATACCTCCTGAAGTGCTAGTATTTCGAAACCACGGGCCCAGACTTCACCGAACGCAATTCGGGTCTTCACATCCGATGAGAGGGTTTTGCAATTCCATGTTCCGAGCTTCTAGTCGTAAATAAGTAAGTAAGAATTAAAACATATTTAGCTTGATTTGAAAAATTACCTTCAATAACAATTAATAAAAATTCGCATTCGACAAAACGTGGTGATCCTAAAACAACAACAAAACCCGGAGTTTTAACGGTCAGTCAACAAAAAATATGTTAGAGCTTGCATTTTTTATTCCTGTTCGTTGAGCGATTTTGTTAATTTTTTAAGGTTTTTTTCTTACATAAATAGCTCTTTTAGTCTTCTTCTTCTTTGGCTCAACAACCGATGTCGGTCAAGGCCTGCCTGTACCCACTTGTGGGCTTGGCTTTCAGTGACTAATAGATTTCCCCCCATAGCAGGATAGTCAGTCCTACGTATGGCGGCGCGGTCTATTTGGGGATTGAACCCATGACGGGCATGTTGTTAAGTCGTACGAGTTGACGACTGTACTACGAGACCGGCTCTTTTAGTCATCAAGTACTAATTGATTGTTAAAAATAATTTTTGTCGATATTTTCCAAAACCACATGCATTTTGTGTCAATTGCTTCCACACATCTACGATTATATATGAATTTCAGATTTGAAATCAAATAAATATGATAAATCACGAAAAAAAAGCTCAAAAAAGATTCTCAGAACGCTGCCAGACTTCCCCTACTTCAGTGAAAAAGTGCGTTTGACAAATCTTTTCCAATACAGCACGCCTACCACAACTGTATGGACAGTCGTTTTTACGATCTGTGGAAATTCCGTAAGAGATAGATAAGAACAGTGAATGTATGAGTTGTGCAGAATATTATTTAACATATTCGTATATTTTTTTCATATTTTTGAAACGTTTTTTCACGACTTATTACGAAAAAAAAAACAAATTTATGGTCGTACCATAACTATAATGGCACTTCGAAAAACAGGTTTTTGTACCTACTTCTTCTTCTACTTCTTATGGCTCAAACATCCGTTGTCGGTCAAGGCCTCCTGTACCACTTGTGGAATTGGCTTTCAGTGACTTATTGTTATCCCCCCATAGCAGGATAGTCAGTGCTACGTATGGCGGCACGATTGGGGGCTTGTACCCATGACGGGCATATTTTTAAGTCGTACGAGTTGACGACTGTACCACCATACCGGATCGACTAACTAACGCTAACTTGTGCTAATTAACGCATTCAAAAATCGTTCAAAAATATAAATAACATATTCTAGAAAGGTTTAAAGGAACTTTTTTCTTGCGATTTAAAAAAGTGTTTTTATCACTTTTTCAAGGTTTTAAGAGTTTTATCAGAATAATTCTCAAAACTTAGATTTTCACAAATCTAAAGTTAAAAAAAAATTCTTCGTATGCAAATACCAAAGTATGTAAATTTTTTTTTTAATTCATTTTATATTGTCATGAGAACCTTATTAATATAGTAAACAACGGTTCATCCGATCAAACAAAAGCGATACAAAAACCTCAACAACGATTTCTATTAATCCCGGATTTAATTGAAATTTAATACGCCTGACTTTGTATTCGGTATAATGTTTCTTGAGGGTCTCGGTTGCTCTATACGCACGTGTACAACAAGTTTGTTAGATATTATACAAAATGATCTTCTTCTTCTATGGCACAACAACCGTTGTCGCTCAAGGCCTGGGTACCACTATCAAAACTCATAAATCAAAATTCCAAAATCAATGTGAACCGCAAGCGGCCCGCGTTCTTTGTTAATTGCGTAATTTGCGTTGCACAATTGTAAATTGCGTTGCACCAGTTTAGCATACCTAGTTTACAGCAATTTACAAATTTTTAGTTGTTTTCTATAGCTCGACCATTTTTTTGAGTTCTTATCATTGTTGTGGATAAAGAAAAGGTAAGGGAAAACACCGTTAACATTTTATGACAATGGATTGTCTTTCATTAAAAAGGTAAATCAGGTTTCAGGTGTTTCAGACATGTAAAAATGTGTCTAATAGAAGTTTTGTTTATTTTAATTTCTTCTTTCTTCTCAGAATCAATAAGCTCGGCTTCGTTTTCGGTGCGTTAATGATGACAGCCTATGCTATGCTTCTTCCGTTTGAATTCCAACAGTCAATCTTCGCTTCGCCTGCGACCAGCTTGCTGCCATTGACACACACACGTGCACAATGCGAACGACGATCACATATGCCGGGCAGGACCCACCTGTTGTACACACACACAGCCGGTGCATCTAAGGCACCAGTGTGGCCTGCTACGGAATGTGTCGTTTCACCGTCAAACGGTTGGGTCGACTTCAAACGGACGACACTTCAAAAGACGCACTCTGCACGTCATTGGTTAAGTCACACGCACACGCACACATATATATCAAATAAGGACCAAGTCATGGAGCGGAAAGTGCAGCCAATGGCCAGTACGAGTCCAGTCCCCGGCCGAAGCGCCTTTTTGCCATCTCAGACGGGTCCTCTATATGCCTTTGTGTAATGGGTTCGGAAACGAGCTGCCTGCAACCACCTGCCTGTAGCTATGCTGGAATTCAACGCCGTCGTTGGTGGCGTCGGCAGGCTACCGGAGAAGGAATGTGTGTATATGTATGTGCCCTGTCAGAAGCCTGTCAGAGTGGCCTCGGGTAAACTTGGAACGTCCAAAGGCAAGCTAGCCAAACCGATCAAAGGGCAAACCTCGCTAGGCTCTTGTAAGGATGACCTGGCATCGTCGTCGTCATCCTCGGAGATCGTTTGAAACAGACCTAAAGGGCAAGGAACCCCCCCTCCCGTCCTCATCTGCTCTAGCTCGGTACTGGTTGATGGAATTTAATATTCAAATGTCGTTGATATGGTTCAGACACGCAAAATGCGACATCGTTTTGAGCTCCAGCTGGGAAGAAGGGAGGATTTTTCCGTTTCCACCCCTTTTGCATCGACCAGGCAAAATAAGGAAAACAGAATGTGCCTCGCCAACCCAATTCCAAGAAATCTAAACCTATTGCGGATCATTTCCGAAACCGGGAAAATTTTTATTTAAATAACGCTCTGCTTGAAATGCTTACCACTCCATGCTGGGAGCGAACCCCAAGTTTTGCGTTCGCCACCAGACGACAAATATTATACTATTTAAATAAGTTTCCCTGTGCACGTTCCATGTTTCGCTGCTGCATAAATCAGCGCAGGGGCGAAAGTTTTTCTCCCGAAACCCGTAACGCGAACAAGTAACTTCGCCTCACTAACACCCCAGATCATCGTTATCGTACCGTTTACGCGCGGGAAACAGCTGAGAATATGATACTCAAGCAACGGCGAACGCAATGCGCACAGTGCACAAGAAACAAAGCGAAAAAGCCGAAAGAAAACGACACACTCACACACGGGAGGACGCGAAACCCTTTCCTTCCCTTCCGGCCAGGTATTACGTCACAGTACAAGCAGGTAAAAATACCAATAACCTGCTCTGCAAAGGTGTTGTATCAGCGACCTGCACCAACACACATACCCACACTCAGTTGTGTTGGTCGTTAACGAGCGAAAATCAAAAACTTCGACATTCGCTACACGTTCCACGTTTGCGTTTACCCAGGGTTCTCGACTAATGGTAATACCCCGAGAATGGGCTGGAACTGGCATGCGAAGGACATACCGGTCCAGGAAGACGCTGACGGTTGCTGGAATAGATTCATTCTGCACGCCGAGCATGTATCAGTGTGCTACCGGTGGCCCAAGAAGAACCTGTTTGCGAGAGGGGAGGGGGGGGGGGTTGGGCAGGGATAAAAACGGTGAAAGAAAGTTTGCAGGGATACAAAGATTGACTTGTTCTTGGAACCGTGCCACCATTGGATGTCCTTTGGAAGAAGGGAAGGGAATCTGGGACATGGGGAAAATAAACTGTCGCTCAGTGTAAATTACAATTGCTCTTCTGGCGAGATTTCCAGGAGACACACACACCGAGGGAAAGCTGTGCGGCCTTAGTGAGAGCTCCAACTTGTCCAACGGATGACCTTTCCCGTGCAACGTCCGAGCACGAGCAGCAGCAGCACGAAGCGAAAAGCATAAACAACAGTTTTGCTGTCCGTACGTGTTGCACAGCTTAATGGTGGCAGTAGCTTTTGAGCATTGTATATATATGTGGGTGCGGGTGTGAGAGTGTGTGAGAGAGAATCAAAACTGAAAATTCCAACACGACCCGTAGAGCTGCTAGCTAACATGCACGGAACAGAAGGGAGTGGGCGAGCAAAGTTTCAAATTTCCCCTGGGAAGAGTTTTCTTTCCCTCCCCGAGTATGAAAACCGCAAAGAAATATGTGCCACACCACCTCCTGGAGGGCGGCAAGACAACGTTTTCAAACATCTCGTACTCCGAAGACTTACGCGCATTCGGCGTGCATCGTGCGATGCAACCGTTTGGCAAGAACTTTTCCGGAGCGTCGTTGCTATGGGACGTATCCCTGCGTGCCTCTTTCGTGTATTAAAACGGCAGTTGAGTTGTGGTAATAACGGTGATGTAAACGTTCCAGCGCATGTAGACGTGCGAATACCTACTATTTTGGTACCTTGGCCTCTTCTCTTCCCCGCTAAAATCGTGAAACAGTTATGCCGTTCAATTAACCAAAATATTGAAGTATCTCGGTAAAGGAGTCTTGACAACTTGGTTTAATTTCCAAACGAGCTTTACTGCATAGCATCTTTAGAGAGCCAGTTTCTTCTGAGTAGCTGATTTGATCAAGCACAGCTTAACAGGTTGGCTGATAAGTCCCCAGTCTAACAATGAAAAACACAATTTTTTGTCAAAATTCTTTTTTTTTTTTATTCAACATAGTTCCCTTCAAGAGCGATACAACGATTATAACGACCTTCCAATTTTTTGATACCATTTTGGTAGTACTCCTTCGGTTTTGCTTCAAAATAGGCCTCAGTTTAAGCGACCACCTCTTCATTGCAGCCAATTTTTTTTCCCTGCGAGCATCCTTTTGAGGTCTGAGAACAAGAAAAAGTCGCTGGGGGCCAGATCTGGAGAATACGGTGGGTGGGGAAGCAATTCGAAGCCCAATTCATGAATTTTTGCCATCGTTCTCAATGATTTGTGGCACGGTGCGTTGTCTTGGTGGAACAACACAACACAAAAGTTGCTTGACAAAAGACGCTCTGTCTCACAAACTAATTGACATACAGACGTCAAATTTTGACACGAATCATTTGAAGGTTGGCACTATATAAAAATAATATGCATTTAATACTAGCGGCGCCATCTATGTGTCAGACCGGGGACTTATCAGCCAACCTGTTATGTTGACATTAAACCTTATTTCTCTATTTCTTTATTTTATGTTTTATAGTCTGGGATATGGAGCAACTTTTCTCCAGAACTGTAAAGCTATTCCAAGAAGTTAGTTGTGTAACGATCTTGGCATTTTTTTAAATCATGTATACCTGCTACCATCACTAGATCTTCATCTCCGTCATCTGCCAGCCTTCAAAAGCTGACATTCAGAATTATGGAACAAATTCTGGCAAGCCGTCCAGGATACGACAAACACTAGAATTTGAAATATTCTCTTTTACGAGCACCTATCAATCCTTCACGAACGTTTCACAAGTTTCTCCAGTAAGAATTAAAAAGCCGAAGATGTAGCCGCCCGAAAGGGTACAAAATGGGTAGAAAAGGAAAATAAAAACTCCAGCCAAACATTGCCACGGCAAAAGTGCGTCCCGGAATTCCAACGTCATTCCAGCATGTCAAACCCATTCCCAGTGAAATGGTAAATGTTATTTAAATTTATTTACACTGACCCTCCGTCTGCCCTCTGTTTCCTAAGTGCTACCGACACCGAATCACAATCGAAGATACAGGAATGATCGGGAAAGGGGCGGGAAGTGAGATGAATATCCAACATCCCCTTTCCGCCCAAGGGACCCACAAGTCCAATGCGTCTCCCGGATATGTGATATATTTTGACAGAAAACAAAACGAAACAATCCCGAAAAAGGAAACCTACCCTCCTTCTGGAAAAGAGATACAACGTCAAGACAGTGCAAAAAAAACTCGGATTGCTTTCGCTCCCAAAGTCATTGCTGGAAGCATCCGGTCTGCGGGTTGGAAAAAGCGCAGTTACAACTGTAACGAGAAAAGGCCGGACACTCGATGTCGGCACGCTATGAAAAGAAGACGCAAAGAAAGAATTCATCGACAAGGCGGGAAAATAAAATATAAGCGAACGAGCGGGCGCGCGCGCGCGCTTTTTCCCTTCTTTCACAGCGGCCTGATAGTTGTTGATTTAGGATCCAGTTGAGACTCGGTACAAATGGCACATATGAGGATAGGAACCGGTATTATAGTACCGCTCGCAACGAACAGCGCCTTTCATGAGGGGGTGAAAGGAGAGTTCGTAAATTGCTTTTCAACCCACCGAAACGCAACCCAGCGCCGAACAAAGCAATGTTAGAAAAAATGTTGTCATCGAGATTGCTAGGTAGACTGCTCGGAAGAAGCTCGGACTAAAATGTTCCCATCTACAATAGGCTAAGCGAGCAAAGAAAAGCTACGGTGTAATGCTTCCACGACTGTTAAACATAAATGTATTCCGTTCCCATTGAAAACAATATTACAACATCCCTGTCGTTAAAAAAAAAAACTCGCCCATCCATCCGACACATTATGCGAAAGCAGCTACATCCACTCTCCGATCATCTCCCCTTGCCGGTCGAACAGGATGGGATAAGCATGTTTTGTGGTTTTGCTGCTCCACTTAACTCTACTAGTAGCCGCCAAACTCCTTGCGGAAAAACTGATCCCCATGTGGCTTAAACATCCCGAGCGCTCTTTTCCCTGTTATCATCACCGTTATGTCACGGTGGTAGCCTACCTTCCGGATTGCTATCTCATTTTATAGCAATAATGCGTACTAATCTGTGACTGTGCTCTCCTTCTCGTTCATCCAAGACTGGTGAGAGTGGCACAAAATCAATCCACTTGCTCGAAACTTTTGCAGCCAGTTCCTCCCTGCCTCTATCATCGTTTTTATGCCTCTCAATAAAATTCGGCTAGTAGCAATCTATTCACAACGAGCTACATTAGAAAAAATAGCCACTTAGCACACTTAGCATTTGCGAAAAAGCAACAAAAAAAATATTTTCAAACTGAACAAATTGATGGAAAATGTAGCATATAGTGAATAATACATTCTATCAGCTAAAAATTTATAGATGAAGGTAGGTAAAGACGGCACCTTAAAGAAAATGTTAAAAATCTTATAATATATTAATACAACAATCATGAAAATGTGCATACATTATCTTTAACTCGGATTTTATCAGAAAATGCGTTGAATCTTTTATGTTTCCATCGCTTTTTATGTTTTTCATGACATAAAAACTTTTTTTTTTCGTGCAATTTTGAAATGTTCGGGTAAAACAGACACCTGATATGGGAAAAATTGATACCTGTAAAAACGTTGGAAATTGAAGAGGTTCATAATATTTTAACATATCCCATTGATTTTCACGGCCTAGTACTACATATAACAATTCTTGGCCAATTGCAACGGCGGTTCATTCAGCCGTTAATTTAGGAAATGTAGACGCCACTTCTTACACCTCGAAAAATGCAGAATCTAAAGCTGTTGGCACGATATCTATCTCTTGCGGGATTTGACAGGCAGACGTTTATAAATATGAGGTTCCATGAAAACAGCTCATGAACGATTGCATATCAGTGCTCCCGGTTTTTATGAATTAAAGTTGTCCAAGCCGTGACAAGATATTGGGTTTTCTGAAGTGCCTCACCAGCATCGAGCGAGTAATAGCATAACGCTTGACTGTTATTTGATCGGTGTTTCATTTCTCGTTAATTTCAATACTATTTCCAGTCGCTGGAAGGTTTATATTTTCGAAATACACTTATTAAAGGTGTTTGATGAAATATATTCATCACTAATAGATATAAGAAGTAAATTAATCCACAAAATCGGAGTTCATCTTTCCCTACGACAGAGTGTCCGGCTTTCCCGCTTTGGTGTCAGGATTCATAAACCACCAGAAAACATTTATTTTTTATTTTTCATATTCGTTCTTTCACCAACTTTTTTCTAATAATCACCACAAACCATTCATGTAATAAAACTTGCGAAAATATAAACTGTTCAATAGCTCAAATAAACGATGTTGTTGAGACGGCTTGTGGGCTTAGACTAAACTTTATTTTACAATTATCCTATTTCATCCTAATCCTATCACTAACACTAGTATATACATGCTTAGGCTACGCTTTAGGCGTGAACATAAACAATGCAAGCCACAGAGCTTAAGATCCGCAGTAGTCAAATTGGACCCACCAGGGTGCGTACGATGGAAAATTGGCTTTGCTCGTGAATTTATCCAATTTTGCATATATAATGCCAAAAATGTTCTCAAATGTGTAATTTTACTTTCAGTTTGAATGCTGCATGAAAATTACCTTTTTCATGCATTTATGAAAAGTCATCTTACCCGTAGTGTCCGTCTTTACCTACCTTCCCCTATAAAAAGTAAATCATAAATCGCCATCGATTGAAACATAAAGTACCATCAATCTGAATCAGTTTCCCCTTTGTAAGGGTATTCAGAATTGTCCTCTCTCTCTCTCTCTCTCTCTCTCTCTCTCTCTCTCTCTCTCTCTTTCTCTCACTCTCTCTCTCTTTATCTCTCTCTCTTTCTCTTTCTCCTTCTCTATCTCTCTCTTTCTATTTTTCTTTATTATATCTCTTTATGTATAGTTTTGAAATAGCAAAAACTACCATATCGATGATACGAACACAAACAAACACTACAATCCTCAACCGACACGAACCATAGTCATTCCGAACCCCCCTTGCACCTATTCCCGTTAGCAGGTTCCCCCAGAATTTTAATAAGTGTAAAAACCGCCGCTGCCAGTAACACTTTTGTGGGTGGTTTTGTTGTTTTTTTTTTTGCTGTGCTGTTCCAGTAGCTATTGCCGCAAATATGACAAAATACCAGCAACGTGCAATTCGATCCCGCTACACCCGAGCGGATCTAGCGCAATGTTTACCTGATGGATTGATGCAGAATGTGCAAACCGCGAACACGGCACCGGCAGCGAAAATATTGCTGTCATGCGATTGTTCACGGCGAAATGGGATTGCCGAAAGTACAGCGTACATAAGGGGGAGGGAGGAGGTTAACAGCAACGGGGAGTGACTGTCACTAGCTCTGCGTAAGCTGTAGGTGATTCAGCAGAGTGGTTACATTTTCCCATTTCATTTTTTTTTGTTCCGCTCGCTCCTGTCACTGTTTTGTTGCTTTGCCACATCGCAATCGATTGGCAATAAAATGATGGAAAACTTTCGCGACACAACTAAAATTGATTACAAAGTGTTTTTTTTTTTTGCACTGTACCAATCCTCTGTCAAGTTTACATTCATAAGTATAATGTAAGTTAAGGCGTGTCGGCCGTTAGGTTTATTTTTATTTTATTTTTCTTTCTTGCGTGTGAGCTTAAAGCGTTATCCATTTTATTAAACGACATGCGAACCGGAAATGCACACAAAAGTGGAATTGTCAATTGCATTGTGGATTTTAATTATAGATCGGTTTCCCGGACACCAACCGGAAGGACCGATTTTATTTATCGCTAATACGCTTGATTTTACTTTAACCTCATCGTTAATCTCTCGTGGCCATTTTCTTCGCTTCGTTTCGGATTTCAACTGGTAATAATGACTCATAATGACACACACGGTGAGGTGAGTATAAATGGAAAACACACAAACGCACGAACACGCCCCGCTTTTCCAGGGCAAACACATCCGACAGACACGGTCGACTGTCGGTTCAGATTTCCACGCGATTAATCCATAATTTGCACGCTATTGGTGAGCTTTTCCCATGGTTGGGTTCCCGGTTTGATTGTTCTGAGAGGGAGGGGGGGGGATTTTTTTGTTCCTTGCATCCATCGAAAAAAAAAATCACAAACCACATCGAAGGTGGCCAGCGAATGGTAAACATTAAAACAAACAGCTGCAACTTCAACTCGCGAACCAAACGTGCAAAGCAGAGAAAGAGAGAGATAGAGAGAGAGAGAGAGGAAAATGAGTTTACAAAAAACTTACCCACACACATACACATAATACACATAAGCACACATATATATGCAATCCCTCGATTAAAATGCATATTAATCTGTTTCGATGGTAATAATCATGAAACACGCGTGCGAATAAAATCCTATCCCCTTGCGAATAAGTACGGGTAGGATGGAAAATCGAACTTTTATCTATGTTGCTTTGTTGGTGAGTGAAAAAAAGCTCATTGCTATTTAAAATTGACTGTTGTCACCTTTTCTATCAGGGTAACAATATTTAGTGATCATTTACTTTCATTCCTGCGTTTATTTTACGGCAAATGCACGAATCGAATTAATATTTGCTATTAGAAAAGTGTTCGCCAGATTTTTGCCCATCGAGCGTCAAAAACTATATTTTTGTTTTAAAATACATCGATTCTGGTTTGAAACGTACCGTAACAGTATCAGGTCTACTCAGCTGAAAACAAAATCACTTTTGAAACTTAAATTAAAAAAAAAACAAAGGCGCACCACCACCGACACCAAACCGAGGAAAAGTTTAATCCCACTCAGTCTTTGTCTCTTTCCTAGACGGTAAAAGCGGCCGAACCAAAGCGTTTTATTGTTAGCTAATTATCAAACTTCCGGGACGAATCTAATTACAGCAACCTCAAATTTTATTGCAAAGCAAGCTTCTCAATGTCGCTCCACGGCAGCTACCGTAGCAGCGCAGCTGTTTTGGAAAGCAGGAGTATCCAACCCAATGATAAGAGAATTTTGGGAAATCACTTCACCGTGGATTTAGTTTTCGAGCCTTCTCCAGCTTCAGATGAGAAACATTCGCACCATTTATTCGTTAGGTTCGCTGAGCGACATTCAAATGTAATAAAGTCTCATTTCCACTTGCTATGCTACCGAGACGTTATGTGTATCCCTCGCATAGATCATGTTACGGTTTAAAAAAATCAGAATAAATTCAATACAAAATCATTCACCCAAAAAACACACACATACGCATACACACAGCGAATAGATTCTTTTAAATGGGTTCCACTCCTTTCAAGTTATCGACGCCGCTCAGTAGGGGATAATGTTACGCCCCATTGGAGACAATATGAAAATATGGTTCCTTGCCCTTCCTGTACGGCAAGAGCCAATCGGCGCGAGTGATAAAGGCTGTTCCCCCATTTTCTCAGCCCGTAGCTTCCCGGCGACTGTAAGGGTACGCAGTTGGGTAATAAAATAATTTATAATTTCGTTTCGCCATCTGGGATACGGCGAGGCGATAACAAAAAAACACACACACACACACTCCAATCCCGACCCATACACTTGCCGCCACAAAATATGCGGTCAAATTAGGAAAGCTTTTTACCGCCATTTTCCAGTAAACCCCGCTCGTGCTGCGGTTGTACGCCTATTGATTTCGACATTAAATTACTGGTTAGCAGGGCGGATTTTTTATATGTCAACCCCAAACGGAGCCCCTCATCTACACTCGTTTGTGCTGAGTGCTGAGATTGGGATCTTTACTACACAGAGGGTTGCGATAGGGCTCAGACTTTTTTTTTTACAACCTTCCTTCCTTCCAAAAGCATTCCCGAGAAGAAAATCGCAACCTTGGAGGTGGAGAAAACGGGAGTCATAATTTTAAAATTTGTCGATAGCGAAACCGCCACCCAACGGCTGTAGCTAATAAGGCTAACACACGCACACAGACAAATACACGAAAAATGGTTCACTGGCAATGTAATTTTATTCATCACTAGCCTTCTCCCTTTCTACCCAACCGTGTTACCCTCCGGGGAGGGCGACTTTCCTACGACGGCTTTTCACTATGACGCTACTACCAATCGGGGAAAACCGACCGCACACTCGCTACTTCGTGATGTTGTGGGGAGCGTAAAAAAGGGTACGAGCAGCCCCTGGGGTAAGGAGAGGGGAATATAAACACCATACTCTGCCGCTGCCCCACTCACTAGCTGAAAGCAACAACAACAACAACAACAACAAAAAAGGCTGAGCAGAAAAACGGGAACAGGGAAGGGGCAGAAAAGACTCATAACGCAAAAATTGAAATTTGCATATCGCCCTGGCACTAAATTCAATAACATATTTCTTTTTCCGCTAAATTGGCTTTCAAGATGAGCGCGCAATGAGTCGCCCGACTTTTTTTCCCAGGCTTATGGGTTTTCGTTCATTTTCCAACGACCGTAAGACGAAAATCTATAACGCGCTTTCTCGCTTCTGCTTCTTCCTCCTGCACCAGGTGTGCTCAATGCCCGTCTGTCGCACCGGCATCGGAAGTCTTTCACTTCTTGAAGAGCGTTACAAGATTGTTTCCTCTTTCCCTGGCTGACTCACTTTTTCTCGCTGTCTTATTTGAGCTAGTTGAGGGAACATTACCTCAAACATTTCGTCGACAAATTCCCGCCGAGGTTAAAGGTGAACTTTCCTTGCCAACCGTGTAACGGAACGGCAATAGCTCAAGAAGCAACGCGAACGCAAGCAACGAACCTCATCAGCTAGCGTAAGCTAGTGATCGTCTTTATATGTTTGTGTGAGAGTGTGAGTGCATGTGTTTGCGTATCAGTGGTACTCCTGAAAACCGAACACACACACACCAAACAAGTATGAGATTATGCTTGAGTGAGCTTCCGTTTTAAGAGCAAAATCAGAAGCAAGGTGAAAGCCGGCAGTCGGCGAGAAAGGAAAATCAATTTGTTTGCATATGGTTAACGTTTTACCTTTTAAAAGGGCGAGAGGAGTAGTAAAAAAAGAACCACCGACAAGACATCTTGAGCCTACACACGCATGCACACACCAAGGCCCACACGGTCCTCGCATACAATATACCAATTTACTCAACCCCGTCGACTCACTGCTTCTATCAAGGGTTCCGAAGAGCGAAGAAGATTTTAGCTAACCTTGGCACATTAGTTTTACGCGTAACAACTGGTGAATGGCGGACGGACGAGATAAAGCAAGAAAGGGAACTCGACATGCTTACCTCAGGCTTGTGAAAGGGTGCTTTTACTATTTCGAGGAATGTCATATTTGACTGCTGCATTATTTTAAAAATTCTATGTGATTCGTGCCGTTACTAAAAAAAATATAGTATATCGATCAATTACTATTATTGATTAATGGAATTTGACAATGCCGACTAGTGCCACAATAGCAAGGATGAGACTATTTCAAAGAAAATATACAAAAAAGCAAACAAAAATCCTCTTATCCTTAAAACAAAAAGATATTTAATATTTTAGCCAATAGCCAACAAATGAGAATCATGCCAAACGTACTAAGAAAATAATTAAAAAGATTTCAAACCAGCCAAGAGCAACATTCGAAACGCTTCACTTGTGCTGGGAGGGGATTAAGCAGCTCCCTCAACACATATGGACAGGTACATTACGACTGTTTTTTTTTTTTTTGTTCTTGCGCTATTTTGAGTAAAGCAGCTATCGCATATGCTCAGGGCTCCGCTTTCCGAACGAATTCTCTCGTTCTGCTATGTTTTTTTTTTTACCTCATATGATTACGGGCCTTTTCGAGTGTAAATATTGAACAAACCAATTCATCCTTATTCACATGCCGCGAGCTGCTTCGAACGTAAATGACAATCTTTCAGAAATCGAGCACTTTCTTTTCGTTCCTGCAATGATTCACCGTTCGATGATCGGGTATGCAACCCGGGATATGCTTTGTTTCCTTTACTTACTTACTTAATTATCCGGCGCTACATCCGCTTTGCGGTCTTGGCCTGCCTCAAGAGTGTCCGAAACCGCTCACGGTCTCGCGGCCTTCGTCTGCCAATCCGTTATACCGGCCTTAATGGCGGACGCATCCACGCCGGACAGCTAGATCTTCTACATTAGGGGCAATTAGGAGATAGGTCATCTACGGTCATCTTTAGGGCAAACAAGGTCAAAGAGATTTGTAAAGTAAATTTTGTAAAGATAGAAACTATTTTTCTGTTGCTATAAATGCATGTTAAACTACTTCAGCTAAGCTAAGCTCCACTTCTTAAATGGTTCATGTTTTCCCGCAACACCAACAAAAACGTTATTAACAATTTCTACGTTTCTCATTTTTGATTGCAATTCCAAACAATCCTATTGCGATCCGATCATTGGGATTCGAATCTCAATCGAATCGCAATCAATTCCTATTGCCAAATGAATCGCAAAGGAATTTTAAGGGTTTCAAATCCTACAAACGGGATCCGATTCGATATAATCTTTGTAGGGATGGAGTCTTCGAATCTTCCAAATCCCGAATATCCCAACACTAATTTGTATTACTTGACTCAAATAGGGACCAGTTTTGTCAAACATTTGTCCGGCAGATCAGAGTTATGGAAAGTGTTCTATTTTACGGTTTTCTATTAAGATAGGAAATTTCTACTACACTCATTGAAAATACAGTTGTCTTTTCTCGTGTTAGGAGACACTCGAGCTACGCGAATTTTTAATTTAGACATTTCATATGTGAAATCAGTACAATTTTCTCCAGCAACTGTCTAATACAAATTAAATTGCATTTTGCCAAAAGTAAGAAATCGCTAAAAAGTCATAATTAACCAAATTGTTCACATTAAATGCTTAAAATAATTAAGAAATTGATAAAAGCATTAATTTTAATAAAAAATAACTAAACATCATTCATATTTTGGCTTAAGACGTACTATTCAAGTTACGCGAAAATTCGAGTTGCAAGAATGTCTTCGGAACGCATTACTAACGCGTGGGTAGGCGCGGTTCTGAGGTAGAAAATTTCAAGTGTAGCCTCAGCCCCAGCAAAATATATCCTGCCTGACGGTATGTTGAAATGGGCAAAAAAACGCATCGCAACCGATGAGTATGGTGTGTTTGCTTTGCACACTAATAACTAGCGATCGTGGTTTGCTTGACCACGCTAGCACGCGCTGGTGAAATTCACCCAACAGGTCAGTTTGGGTATTTTGTCAGTGCCGCGCATAACCGGGGAGAGCGCTGCAGCGTGAAAGTGCGCTCATTTGTTTTTCCAACAATCGGGCCTTTGCAAAAAAGGCAACCATTCGGTGAAAAGCGCTGTGCGAGAACAAGGACGGACTTGTTGAATTATTTGAAATAATCGGACTGCGTTTGAGCGCGTTGGAAAATTGATGAATTTTGAGCTGGAAGCTCTTCGACCGCGGCAAATAGTGGTGGTTCAGAAAATTGTGGAAAAGAACGGTTCTTGGATTCCTAATTGAATGTGATACTCCGACCGATATCCTGGAAAAAAGACGCTGTATTTCGGATTGGATTCACATCGATAGCTGCTACCATGAATCACAATACCAAATTAATCTTCCCAGAATGGCACAGGCGCGTTAAATGGTGCGACTGAAAACTAGCTACCTAGTCGTATCGGTTGCTTGATTGAAGGTGTTGTGATACGTGTGCTGTTCGTAGTATGCGCATGCACGCCAACATCCCTATTCCTCACTATTGAACCAATACGGCACGGCATCTTGACATCTGCAGGTGCAGCTTTTATCTGTAGATGATTGCAGCCATTTAGGCGCTGAGAGGATTATTGCCGATAATTCCTTGAAGCAGGAATACTAAGGGTTTGAGCAAGAGGGTTATTGTTCAGAAGGGATGAGGAAGGGAAGGGGGAGCGGGGGGGGGAATTAAGGTGGGAAATAAATCATGCTAATTTGAAAAGTTTAATTACGAAAGTTTATCACCCCGTTATCGACTGCGTCTCGGTGTCGCGCACTCGTTTATCACACATACGTACATTATTTGCCTTGTCGTTTTTCCTTGCATGAGTCGTGTTTGGGTTGGAGAGGGGGAAGGGTTTGATTGAAAATTAAATGCAGGAAAAATGAAATATGACATCACCGGTCGGTACTTTTTGCACTCTTAAGTTCAATATCGAAGATTATCGCTCTCGTTTTTTTGTACAATTTGCTTGTCACTATTTGTAGTGCGCCTTAAAGTATGGTCTATCTTATTGTGAGAGTATTTTGAAACCTTAAGAAGAGCTTCAAACATCTTTCATATTATGAACCTATAACATGGGAGTAGTGGCACACATTTAATATATCTTTGGATGCTTTGGAGCGCATATGAAGTGAGTATACACTTCGTTGCATACGGTCGTCATAGAAATTGATAAAGGCCAATTATGTGAGTCAAGCGGAAGAGTGTGAAACAAACCCATTACAAAAAATCATAATGACGAATATTTACCTCAAACATGAGATTGTTGTACAGACAGTAGCACAAGTAGTTTGCCACGTACCTTGTTACCTTTAACCTGCAAGTGAATTGAACTGGGAATAAGCGAGCTTTTGTGGTTTGTCTAATTTATAGCTTACACTCTATTGCCCTTTCACACAATTACCTGCTCTCTCTCTCTCTCTCTCTCTCTCTCTCTTCCTTCCTCTCTTTCTCTAAATCTATCTCTATCATTCTTTCTTACACTCTAACTGTTTCTCTCTCGTTCGCCCTCTCGAATGCCATTTTCTTTAATCACAAACTCGCCTGCATCTTAACAATCATCTTCTCGTGTTGCCTTAATTAACTGTCACCGGTGCCGGTTTGGGCGCATTTCTCCGGGGAAATACGTAGTCCGAACCGGTCTTCTTGCTAGCGACGGACAGAAAACGAAACCATTTCATTTACCATGCTCTGCAAGCTTTATTGTCCATTATTGTGTACCACAGACACACACGCACATACACACGTACAAATTAGTTTTCACTTTCCACCCCAGTGGTAAACGTAACATTCCGATATGGATTGGAAGTGCAAGGGCAACGGGGAAAAAAGAATGCTCCCAGGACCTGTCTGTTTGGGACCCTGAATTGAGGTTAGTCCCAAGAGCAACCCGCCAACCATCAACGTTTAACCTTTTCGAGCGCGCGCGCGCGCACGCTGACACGCTCTCCAACGAACGTGTTCAGGCACGCTTTCGGGGAAGAACGTCCCGGATACGGGCCAAGTTGCCGTCGCCCGGGAAAGCTATCAATAAATCACGACCGATCAAGCGTCAAATGTGGCGTAGCAAATGTGCATTTGCCGTACCATATTGACGTGGCACACACACACAGCATTTTCCGTGCTGCAAGACGGATTGGGCTTTTGAACGGCTTTCACACATCAGCTCTCTAGCTCCTTCTCCTTTCCTTTTTTTTGTGTCTGTCTGCCGTGTTTTCTTCAAACCAGCCGATATGGTATCGTAACGATAAAGTGCTACATTATCCTTGTCATGTGTCTTCCCTTACACCACATACTCGCTCCTGGCGAGCAATACACAATCCTCAACCGTCCGTCAATGACGGTGACGTCGAAGTGCCTCAATTGGCGCTAAAGGAGTAGCTGAAGGATGCAACACTGACTGCCTCTGTCGCTACTTCATACACCGGAACACATACGCACACTAAAGAGTAATTTAGGGTTACAAGGCGTGTGCACAAATATCGCACAAAGGGAAACAAATTCCCCATAAGCTTACCATTAACTGCCTGTCAACTGCGTTATTTCTCGTATACCGTCATTTTAGAACAAAGTTTTTTTTTATCTCAATATCTCGGTTTGAAACAGTTCGAATCTTGTATTGTGTCGTACATGTTTAAAAATCACACATTTATGCACCAATTTTGTCACAAGTGCAAATGCATTCAAAATAACGGGATAAAATCATTCAACTGTTTCGTGACGTGAAAACAAACATAAGACGGCCGGTACACCAACTTCTTTTAATTCAAGGTTTAAAAAATTACGCTCATTATTCCCGACCACTTACATGAACATTTAGTTGCTAGCTTAGTGTTTTTTTTTTTTTTTTGCAACTCAGAAGAATTCCGTCGCACGCGTGCAAAAGAAACGTAACGCAGTTTTCCGGGACTGCCTTTTGCAGAAAGGGACAAAAACGCAACGACAAAGGAAAACTACTTCCCGCAAAAAGTATGTTTCGTACAGCCGTGCCTCACAAACTCAAACACGAAAATGCGAGCGCGAAATATGTTTGTCCTCCCTTGCGAGCACACCCGCGCGTTTGTCAAAGCGCAGCAAAGCCACGGGAAAATCAAAATTAATCGTAAGTTTTAATTGAATTACGCGGAACTTTGCCGTGTGACCATGGAAAAGGGACAATTTTGCCGTTCACCACGTGCGCACATCTGGCTCCCGACTCACCCCGCCCACCCAAGGACACGAAAAAAGTGTAAAGCTGCCATTTTGCACACCATTTTTCCCGCGCAGTTAAAGCATTGGAAGGTAACAGCGCTGGATCATCTGCTTTTTTTTGTTTTCGTAGTGTTTTAAGTAAAAGTTAATCATTGCGAGATGTTCTTTTGCATCAATTCATTTACGAGTGTTCATCCATCGTGAAAAAAATTCACCATGCATGTAAAAGCTCACGTCTAATGACATGGAATTCCACAGAATTTTGTTGATAGAAAAGCCTAGAAAAAATATTGGAAACTCCATCATATGTAAAAACACACTCGTGTGCATGGCAACAAGGATAACAGGAAATTTGGGTGCATGGTATCAATGGACTACGAAACGTTTCACAGCGAAATTTATCAGCCCGAAAAGCTTGCAGCATTGTGGGTGAAAAATATTTAATTAATTGTGCCCACACACAAAAAAGAAACAACCAACCCAAAAAGACAATTGCCGCACTCGAAGTTAGTATCCCACCACAAAATGAAGCAAAAAAACTATTCATAAACATTTATTTGACTTTGCTCTGCCTCGCTTCGCACGCGAAACCACACACCAAAACACTTTTCCCGCTTGTGCAGCAACCAAAATGGTACGGGCGCGGCAACATAATACCACAAAAATAACACTGCGTACCTCAAAGCCTCAATGCGGTTCCGTGTCAGCCCGTTCCGAAAAATGCTTCACAATCTGTTCCTACCTCCCATCCCGTCCCTTGCTTCGGGATAGGGCAAACATATTCTGCGTTTAGCTTTAACCACCATCGTTTTTTTTACCCACAAGTACGCAGTTGATTTCATCGCCAAACGGCAAATCGAGTCAATAGTGTATAAGTGCAATCAGCTTTCGGCCATAAAGCGATCTTCCTCGCGTTTTCTTTCCCGTTCTTGTTTGCACCGAGTGTGCGCTGATAAAAATGTGTCTGCACCGTCGGGTGCAATTTTCTGCAACCCAAAAAACCACCAACCTTATTGTTTCGGAAATGGGAGGAGGGGGAGCGAAAACTTCCGCTTTTGTATTGTTTTTCTCAGTTTTCGTAAAAGAGGATGGGGCTGGAAATCGGTTACAGTGCCGACGAATTAACAAGACCAAATGCACCTTCACTTCTCAACCCCTTCTTACATTCGTACAATGTTTGGGCTTCCTGAATGAGAGGGCAGAGCACGACTGGGAAATGGGGAAAGTGTGACGATGGCGCGGTGTGCAGTTGAGTAAGGTAGCATTGGATGAGGTAAAATGTAAAACAGAAAACCGAAATGAACCAAAAACTATACATACGAACGGCGAACGCGGCATCGAAGTCCAGCTAAGTTTCTGAAGACGAAGAAAATAATGTTGCGAACAAGAGGAAATAAACAATACAACCAGTGTTGTACCGTGGGGTTAATATCTTTTTAACCCGGTATTTATTTTTTGGATTTTATCGGTTTTTTATCTATTTCGATTTTACTCGGTTAAATATTGGGTATTTTCTAGTGAATGGTATTTTGAATGGAATTTTAATCTTTTTCGAAAATTTAAAGAACACGAACTTTTCCAGATTCTTGTACGTAGTTTAAGCAAATACATGGTCTGTTTACCTGAATATATAAACAAATTTATTCTATTGGGACTATGATGCACACCCTATTTTTTCCATTCAAGTTGTTGTTAAATCAGATGCTGGGTTGTAAACGATTTGTTCAATGATTTCAAAAGGAAGAACTAATTATTCACAAAGTTTTCAACATCTTCAATTATCAAGAGCAACTACTTTTTCCTAAAATTGAGAACTCTGAGATGTTTATGATATCTAAGCAAGGTTCATTTGGCATCCTCCAATTTAAAACTAATAGTACGCTGGTAGATCTAATAGCACCTAGGATCTGATAAAAAATGGATAATAAAGAGTTTATACGTAACATTACTTACTTACTTACTTACTAACTTATCCCTTTGCGGTCTTGGCCTGCCTCAGGAGTGTCCGAAACCTGTCGCGCCTTCGTATGCCAGTCCGTTATACCGGCCTTAATAGAGGCCGCGGCTAATAGAGCTTCCACGGCCTCTCTGTCCTTGTGGAAGCCCTAAAAAAACTTTACGGATTGGGTTGTCTTTTTCCATGCGTACAACATGGCCAGCCCACTAGAGCCTGGAGAGCTTGATACGCTGCACCAAAGCGAGGTTACCGTACATCTCGTACAGCTGCTCATTATGTATCCTCCATCATCCTTCCACTCATACGGGGCCAAAGATCCTTCTGAGCATCTTCCTCTGGAACGCGACTAAGAGGGTTTCGTCGATCAAGTGACAGTGTCCATGTCTCAGAGGCGTATGTGAGTACCGGTACTATATAAGGTGCTATATAGTCCCAGCTCCGTCCGTCGCGATAGGTTCTTTGAGCCGAACAGATTTCTCATGCTATTGCTCAGCTCAGCTTCACCATTGTCGTTGCTGACTTTTGGCCCTAGATAGATGAATTCAGGGACGACTTCAAAAAGTACGTTCATCTATCCGTACGTCTCGCCTACATAGGTTGGAATTTGTTGTTGTTAGGGTTGCTGATGTTGCTGTTGTGCCACCATCAGTTTGGTCTTTGCCTCGTTTATCTGCAATCCGAGCTTCTCTGACGCCTGCACGATCCCTTGGTAGGCTTTTGCTACATAGGAGAGGCGGACCAATGATGTCCCGGATGGCCCTCTCTAGCGCCATGTTGAATAGGAGACAGGCAAACCCATCCCCCTGCCGCAGACCTTTTGTTGGTAGCAAAAGGCCCTGAGAGTTTTTCATCCACCTTCACCTGGCAAGTGACGTTATTCATAGTCAGTCTAACTAGCCTTATCAATTTGCCCGGGATTCAAAGAACTCATAGCGTCGTATAGTTTTACCCTGGCCATGCTATCATATGCAGCTTTGAAGTCAATGAAGAGATGGTACGTGTCGTGTCTGTATTCATCCATCTTCTCCAAGATCTGCCACATGGTGATGATCTGATCAGTGGTTGATTTTCTTTTTCTTAATTCTGAAAGCTTCCGACTATCTCTTCGACGTGATAGACAATACGATCCTGAAGGATCGGGGACAATGTTTTATTAGCGGTATTCAACGCCGTAATATTCCGGTAGCTGTTGCAGTTCAAGTTCTGTCTCCCTTCTTGTATATTGGGTAGATGATGGTAAGAGACCCCGAGGCAGGCGAATCAATTGCAATTCGTAGGGCCCCCGACAGCGTTCAATCTCCCAACAGCCAGTTTAGTTCGTTAAAATGGTTGTTGAGCAATTCTACAAGATACATAGCCCACCGCGAGAGGACCTACTAACCAGCTCTCCGTCCTTGTTGCGACAGCCAGTTACCTTAAGTACAACGTTGTTTCGGTGACCTGCTATCGCTTGGTGAAACTTTCGTGTTGTTCCGTACACCACTCCGGTTTGCTCGAGTTCCCACATGTTTTACTTTTCCCAAGTATATTTTTAAAGCGGTGAACTCGTTTCTCTTCACTTCTGAGCCATGTATATTCCTCTGCGCATTCTCGCGTTTAATGTCTATGCTGCATTGCTCGGTATGCATTGTTCTTACGTTGGGCCACTTGTCTACATTTTTCGTCGAACCAGCCAGATTTGGTGTTTCCACGACGTAGCAGGAGTATATTTGTTGTACAGTTTATTGTGGCCCTGTGTGTGTTTATGTGTTTTTAGAGCGTCCAACATCTCGCTTGTCGATGCGTAAAAAATAAAACAACAACAATCTTTTCATAATTAAAACAACCATTTCGATCGACGAGCCACATTTGTAACAAAATCGTTTTGGAGGACCACATGAAAATGAATCTCGACACGATGTAATGATGCACTTTCAACAGATGATTGATACATACATACTGACGCTAGTCACGAATGGTCATACAAATTAGCGATGGGTCTAATGATACATATCACCCAGTAAATAAACGTGGATTTTTTCCCGAATTTGAAATTACCAAATTTGGTACATCCCTGAACACAACAAATAACCAAACAGGGCAGCCCTAGAAGTTAAACAGAATGAGACAGACATACACACATATACAGAGTTGTGTTGCAACTGCTACAAACTGCATGAAAGTTTCCGTTGCTTTACAGCGGCACCACGACCAACAACAAAATCAACGCCAACTTCGACTCCGTGGCTTTCGATAGTAAAACTTATCGCTCGCGGTATGCATTTATGTGTATGTGTATTGGAATGTGTGTTTGTGGATGGAAACGAAAGAATAGTAAAGCGAAAGTGTTACGAGTGCACAATTGTATGTGTGTATTTGTCAGGTTTGTAGTTTTTCGAGCAGTTGTTTCTTACGCTAAAGAACGCCAGCAAACAGAACAAGCAAACTGCCCCGCCAACTGCCTGCAAAGGTGCACAGAGATGAGAGATGTGTCTAACGAAGTTTATCCCCCCCCCCTCCTTCTCTCCCCCCGGTTATTTCAACCTATCTTCCACCCCCACACTGCTTTCCTCTTACTTAGCCCTTCATTTCATCATTTCATCGTTTCATTTGTTGTATTTGTTTGTACTTTTCTCGCATCCCGCGCTCGGCGCTTCCTTTGCCTGCGCTCACTTTTAGACGCAGGGAAGCATCTTAAGAGCGTCGCTGGACTGGTCGGGTTGGTTGTTTCTACTTTGTCGGTAATTAGCGAAATTGCAGCCCTGCCGGGCATTTTTCCTTCCCGTGCCGTATACTGCTTCGAATTCTATTTACCTTTCATTTTATTGACTCGCCGCTGCTGCTGCTGCTGGTTCCAATGTTTAGGTATCTGTCTGTACTTTTTTCTTGTTGCCTTTCCTTTTTTCGTTACCTTAAACTTTTGATTCACGATTTCACAAAACTCTTACTTGTTTTTGCCCTATTTTAAATGCTCCACGCTACACATGCTTTTATGCACCGAAGGTACGGAGAGAAAAAAGCACAGCTACGTCTTCTTTTGCCGATCACTCTACGCAACTACGGCGTACGGCTTGGCTCTTCAATCAGCATCCCAAACTCAAGTATATCAATAATAAATAGCTTCATTTGCAGCCCTAATTCGTAAAGGGCCGGTGCACGGTGTGCGAAAGGATTCCATTACATCTTCTACCCGTTCTAGTCTTTTTTTTTCCACCCGCAAAAAGGTTCAACAGATGAGAGAGGCCGAAGGTTTTCAGACCGTTCCTTCACTGTCCGCCCATTTACTTGGAGAGAAAAGATAATTCAATTATTCAAGTCTTGTTACAAAATACTTTCCCCTTTTCTTGCATCCACCTCTCATCGGGCTTTCTGCTCGATTTGCTAAAACAGCGCCGTGGTCCGTAAAATTCTGCCGTACATTTTCACATCACTACCAGCGAACCAAGGGACGAGCAGACAGTCCGACAGCCACTCCACTACAAGCTAGCATAATCGGTTATATATGGTAGATCATGGTCCAACCTTCTTGCTTCCAACAGCAACAACAGCAAGAAATAGAAAAAAAAATCAACCCTCCCCAGCTCAACATATTGTCTCCGCTTCCAAATCCAACACAGCCCAGACCGGTGAACAGGCGACAAATATTGCCCAATCGGACCGAAAAGCGAAACACGACACTACGCTTGTCTTCATCTCTCTTTGCGTTTGGGTGTTTATGTGCGTGTGTTTGTAGGCTTCACAGCGGAGCGGGGTTATTTTTGTCCGAAGCCAGCCCGTGTCTCCCTAAATCTTAGCGACATTGGTTGCGTGCCGTCTCTGCCGTTCGTCGTCTGATCAAAGGCGAAACCCTTACCGCTTCTTCATTGCTTGCTTTCACTCCTGCCCCACTCAACCGCCACTCAAGTTTATTACTAACCCTTCGGTCATTTCCGCGCACCTCCGCATTCACCATTCTGCACCAAAAACCCCAACCCCCCCCCCCCCCCACAGCCAACTTCGCACGATATGTGTGTGCGTGTACGCGCTCTCCGTGCATGTGTGGCCCGATCTATTCGGCCACACGGGAACCCCAGGATATGGGAAAACTTTTCGACAAGAACCGTGCGGAAAAGCGGTACTCCTTCCTGTCGCAAACCTTTCTCTGCTAGAGAAAATCGGGTCGGCTGCTTGGGGATTTTATTAAGTCACCCAGGCTAAAGTTTGACGTTCTGCCCCTCAAATGAAGTCGTTTCCAAGTAGACGTGACATCGTTTCATGTTTACGTTTGCCGCCTGATCGGTATCCCATCGGGGCAACCTTGAACAAGCGAAAGGAGCTGATATCCTTTTGCTGACAGGACTCCAGGACAGAACTTGAGGGACGGAAGAAACGGGAGCATTAAAACCGAATCGTTCCCGATCGGTGGCATTAGGCATCCGTTCCGTTTTATTCATTGCAGCAACAGACTCGTTCACCTAATAGTGACGGCGAAGTGGTGATTGGGAGTGAGTTTCTTTCCTTCGTTTTACTGGAGCACGAACCCGATGACAGCTCTATGGGTCACAGATGACAGCAACGTACACAATAGTTAGTCGGTTGACGTTTTAAACAGAGCGTTGTCGAAGGTAGTGGGACGATGCAATGTACCGTTTCTGACACTTAGAGTGCTGCGTATAAGAACTGTGGCAATATGATTCGAATTGCCGAAACCCCGTAGACAGTAAATAAAAAAAAGGTGTACGTTTGATGCAAGCTGCCTTCGAAGCGATTCGATCGAAAAGTCTTACAAACGAGCGCACCGGACACTCAACGTAGAGTCTGACGTAGAGACGTAGCACGTAGAGACAAAGAGGCGAATGAAAGTCTTACAATAATATCATAACAATGGTAAAAACTTCCGAATTCGGTTCGAAGGACTAACATTTTTCGAGCGATGAAGCTATTGCCAACGCAAATCCAAAGACCGCTCTCACAAACGTTAACATAATAAATAGCTATCAATACTTCTCTCAATGATGGACCCTTCTGTCACATGAACAGCACGACAACCTCGAAGCGCCGAAAGCCCTTTTTTATTAATTTATTCAGGAGGAACGAAAAGCCCTATTAATAGAGCAAAAATCCCGCACAAAGCCTCCAATCCATCCCCTCACGGTTTTGAGGATGATTATGATGATGGTGATGATAGTGACCCGCATCACGGATGGGACAGGTTTTGCATGCTTCCAAGCGGGAATTGCTACATGTCAGCATGCCCTTCTACTTCCGTTAAAGGAGGAAAAACTTTCACCAGGTTACGTCTAACGGGTGGCAACGAATAGACAGAGCGAGAGTGAGATTCAACGCAGCCCGCGGAGCGAATCAAGGGCTCGAAACCAAACCAACGGATCCCTAATTAGCTCGGTTACGGTTCGGCTGGTGCGTGCATCAACTTTGACGTGCCAAATGAACCCAGCGGCTTTTAGTGTGGGTGGAGGGTTGGAAGCAGTAGCGCCTGAGATATGCTCTGCTGTCCTGCCGACCCTAAGCGAACCTAAAGTTTCGGCGTAGTTGGCATTTCAAATATCTTTTCCGAACACATTTCAAGAGTCAAGTATGAATATTTGAGAAACGATTATTGAATTTTAAAATTCTTATGCTAATTATTTACACACACACACACACACCGGTACAAAAACGGTCCTAATTCGGTTCGTTCGTCGGGGTTTCGGATGAAGAAGAAGCGCTTGATCATTTTCGGCACCGGATGCGAGGATTTAGTTTGCTGCTCCGAGCAGCAGCAACAGCAAAAGGTGACGAAACTGTACCGGCGTAGGCCAAAGATTTGTCAAGTAATTTGATTTCATCCGCCTCCTGTCCCTCTGTGGAGTAATTGTAAAAACCACGGTGGGTAGCAGGGGAATGAGAAATACTGTGGGTTTTGCGGGGTGTGGACAATTCACAACTTTTCGGGTGCAATCCTCAGGTCAGGTAGCACCGGGCGCGATTTACTATCTTAACCCAGGACCAAATCCAATGAGAGTCGGTGTGTGTGTGTAGCAGCAAGATTCAGTTTTGCCAACTTTCTGACACGGGATGACTAATTGATTGGGTTTTGTCAGTTTTGTGTGCGAAAGTTCATCCCAAAATGTACCTTATGGCAAAATTCGTCCCCAAAAACCCTTTTCTCCTTGGAAAAGCTTGGACTTGACGAAGGCAAGCGATGCCTCACAAACACACACAGCCCAATGTGGCTGCAACATATTCGTTGGATCACCGAAGTAGAAGGTTAATTTTCTACAGCCCTACCAATCTTAAATTCGGATCAATTTGATTAGGCGATTAATTTCGCAGCTTTCTCAGTTGCCATGTTGATAAACTTGGAGGTTGCAGCTAGTAGAGAATCAGAGGAAAGAGAAGTGTGTATGTATGTGAGAGAGAGAAAAAAATGCAAAAAGAGAGAAAGAGCATGCAAAGGTGAAGCTGTAGAACCCAGCTTCCAAATACGCCCCAGCTATGCATTCGTGACAACTGCCTGTCGGCCACACCTAATCATTCTCGGAAAGCAAAGTCCCGGGACACACACATACACACAGTTTGCCAATCATTCGTCCGTTTCATTTGGACAACAAGAATCAGCAGCAGTAGCTAAACCTGCTCGAATTGCATTATCAGAGTTTGTATGAAAAAGCACTAACACAAATCCCGTGAACGGATTAGCATCCGCAACTCCCTAGCGTAAAACTGTCCAAAATTGACATCTTCGATGCTGAACCGGAGCTTCATGAGCACGCATTCAGACACGCACTTCGAGATCGCATGTGTCAATCAGAGCAGCAACGGCTGCTGGACAGATGATTTTGCGGTCAGAATATAGTTTCAAATGCACGCACTATACATGGATTTTTGTTGAAGTTTGGGCACTGCCGAGCGGTTAGTATTGAGGAGCTTCTGAGATTGTATTATGATAAGAATACTGGTGCCAGTATTGGGAGCGTGTGTTTTACTTAGATTTTAAATATCTTTTGTAATTACAGGCCGAGTAGATAACATCTACAGGAGATATAGGTCTTATCGGCTACTACTAAATCCATACTTCTATCCGGCATGTAATGATGCGCTAAACTACTACAGTATCTATAAATGCAGCAAAGGAAGAAGATAAACAATCTAATAATCACTTGATCCTGTGAGAGCCTTGACCACTTGGTGAAAGCAAATCCAACTGATAATGACGGGCTTGCCGGATGAAACCTCACGCAGACGCAGACTTTTTCATAAATATACTACGCGCGAGGCGCAAGCAAACAGAAGCCGGAAACCGCTCTTACTACTTTGAAGAAAATAGAGCGACTCCTGGCACACCACTGACAAGTGCCATCGTTTTCATTCTGCTCTGTGCGTTCCAATCCTCCAGCCCGATGTCCACCAGCGTACCGTCTCGGAAATACCAAAGAGTCCACTCAAGCACCATTTTAGTGTTCGAGTACTCTCTTTGGGTTGGCATTCCGTTAATTAAGTAATTCATTCTCGTACTCCACCCGCCCTGAGCCTGGAGGGCAATGATGATGCCTTTGCACGCCCTCCACTCCAGCTCGACTGCTCGACGAGCTGCATTCTCGGGCCTAGTAGATGAGGCCTGCAGCTAGTAAACGGCGTGTGGTATAAACCACTCTACCTCGCGCCTTGTTTGCGAGGTGCAAATAAAATGCTGTTTAATGTTGACTTTCTGAATTTGTTTGGCCGTAGACGTGTGCAACGGGCATGCACGGCGGTTGCGAGGGCGTTTGTTTAGGGTATGCAAGAAACGTTCGCCTCCTTAACGAACTCAGGGGCGCGAGCGAGCATAAAGCCTACTGCCAGAGCCAGAGGAACGCAACCCAAGTCCTGTTGTGGTGCGAGTGACCTAACTGCTGTGGAGTTCTTTTTTTTTCATTTTTTTCTGCTCTGATGTGCTTTCTGCAATGAGTCGTTCCATGTTCAAGTCAGGCTGGCACGCTTAGACGCTCCATAAATCGAGGGGATGGGAGAGAACGAGAGAAAGAGAGGGCAACAAAAAGGACACACACTCCAGCACCATCCTGAGTAATGAGCGTGTTTATTCTGTCCAGCAAACGATGGGCGCGCTCCGGAAAACAACACTCCAGCCAACCGCCAAGTGCTTGGCGGGAATAAATTGTAAGCGATCACTAACACGGACGACGACGACGGGTGACCATGAAGGAAGAGAAAGCGACCATTCGGTAATGCACATACAGGAAAGAAAGCAAAAGAAAAGCTGAGCCAACAATCACCAACCGGCACCCCGGAATGGCACACTAATGATGGCTGTGACACCTCTTTGCGGTTAGCTTTGCCGGGAATACTGCTGGGTGACGGAACTTGAAACCCCCAAGTGGTGGCAATTCTAAGTAATTGCTGTAGCGAAGGTGCACCTCTTGACAATGCGGAAGCCACACGCTAGCCAGCTGTCAAACTCCCTAGGGCCTGTGTGGGCTTGAACTTGAATTGTTTACCACATTGGCCATTTATTGTCCATTTATTACAACAACAACTGAAACATTATGGTAACGTCATCCTGTCTCCTTTCGTCCAGGCATTCGTTGGCTCAAAATAAAAACCGGAACCTTAATTTCCAATGTTTCAATCCTGGACATTACCAGCTCTCCTATTTATAAAGCCTTTAAAAAAGTCATTACTCCTCATCAAAGACCAAAACACACATACACAAGCAAACAATCAAATCAACCATAGATGTCGGGTCGAAACAAAGCGCCTGCAGCTCGGACGAAAAAGTTCGCCTCTAAAGTCTTGCTTTAAAAAAAACCCGTCAGAGCGAATTGTGAAATCAGTGCGCGAAATGTTTTATGGTTCCCTCACTTTTCGCGCTGGACGGCCCCCACTAAGCCAACCGGAAAGGGCGTACAATGAGACACACAGACAATAATAAAAACAGACCGACAAGAGCGAGAAAGTGAGAGAGAATGAGGGAGATAATGAGAGTGATAGAGAAAGATAGAAGCGCCCCCGGGTACCCGAGTGCCTAAGATGAGGTAAAATGCGGAACGAAAGCTCGCGACAGTTGACGAATTCGGAGCGGAAAGACAAAGCGGCCAACCATCGGGGTGATAAATTGGACGGAATAAATTGTTCCCAAACAGACACATACACACAGGCAGAGATAGAATCGTCTATTATTATTTCGCCGGCGCTGTCCCAGCGAACCGCCCGGTGTGCAACGAAGGGTTTATTAGAGCAACACTGCAGTGCTGAGATGCTGTATTTGGTCTTTGGCGGCTATCCACTTCCCACCCGCTTCCCAACGAGCTGGTATACGAAACGTCTTGCGTTGGTGCGTTTTGCCGTGACTAGAATTCTCTGGACGAGCAGCTCACTCGGATGCAAATATTTGTCATTCAAGCAAGACAATGACAGGTCGCTCAGGGAAAAAGCCGCGCAGATCCTTTTTAGAGATAAAATGTTGCAGTAAACGGAACTAAAATGCCAATTTCGTTGCCAGAAGTTCCAGGATGTGGTGGTATGAACAAAAAAACGTACCAAGACTCAGAAACCACTCACAAGGGTGATATCTCTCATTCAACAACCCCATGGTGTGTGTTAGTAAACCAAACCTCGACACCTTTTACGTGATATGCAGAAGTCCGCCCGCGTGCAATGAGCAATTACTTTATAATCTGTGTGTATGACCTTCTCCCGTAACGAAACACGCGCGCGAAACCAATAGGTGTGTATCGGCAGGACCCGTGTGTTTTAGCGTGGGGATCTGGGGATCTTTTCCTGTGTTTCGCATCCTTTTTACCGCACCTACACGTTGGCAGTAGCGTTGCCAGGTAGCCATCATAGCCACCTTGATCAAGGGCGTACCCGGGAGCGTCCGCCGGGATGCACCGTGATCGATCGGGCGGGCCAGCGTGCTATCAGGCAAATTAAAAAGTCATAAACATTGCTCCGGGGGACTACATCTTCATGCTGCCAGGGTGCTAACGAAGCCCATTACCTGACGCCTGCCATTTCCCGGACCAAGCGAACCGGGTGTATGAGCAAGCGTGCGCGCAATAACTTGCCACCGAGAGTAATCAAACGTCCCGTCCGCCCGTCTGCAACACACTGTTCCGGCCCGGTTCCAGTGACCGAAAACGGCGCCCGGAAGCGCATTTTAAATTCAAATGGATCCGATGGTCTTCGCATCGGTGGGGCTCGCCAGCGTTGCAAAAGGGACGGAAAAGCAGCAGAAACGAGAGTGCGAGGAAGCGGTGTGCACCAGAAGGCAACAAAAACAGCATAAAAAAAACACGCCGGATCCAGAAGTATGAAGACACCGATCTCACTTGTTGGTATTTATTTTCCATTTTCCAGCTTATTCATATCCATCCATTTAGAGTGTGTATGTGTGTGTGTCTGGGTGTGTATGTGTGTCTTTGTATATATGTGTGTGTAGATGGTCTCCAGGTTTCGCAAAAGAACACCCTAAATCAGTCCCGGGGCTGCGTGGGGTTTCCGGTTGCAGCAGCATCAAAAATATCGATTGCACGACTACCATTCGTGGCTCCTAGTGTGATGCCGGTATGTGTGCCGAGGATGCCCTACGGGAGGTCCAACGCCATTCCCGTGCGGTCAGTATCCCAAAAGGGAGTTCTAACAGACTGGTGTGAGCAGGCATACATGTAAGTAACAGCCTCTCACTCTCTCCCTCTCTCTCTCCCTCTCCTTCTCTTTTTCTCTCTCTTTCTTTATTTTTTTCTCTTTTTTTCTCCCTCTCTCCCTCACTGTCATCTCCAGCAGCGTGTTTGATCCTGGAGCATGGGTTAAAATTTAACTTTCACCCAGGCCGGCTGCCCAAGGACCAGGCGTTACACACTGAAACTTGTAGCGCGACGTTCCATTGCAATGTGGCGGTTAGATAAAAGTCACCTCCAGTTGACGTGCAGTACCACACACAAAGTGTGGGAGGTATACTGTCCCGTAAAACTAAGACATGGAGGCACTGATGTTAAATGCTATAATGATTGTCCTAATGTATATTTTAGTCTCTGCTGAGGCATTCTCGGTTTAGGATGAAGATTTGGAGGTTCTCGGATTTGGTATTTATTTTTCAAACCCCAAAAATTAAATTGCCCCAAATATTCGACCCGCCTTTGCCCAACCGGGGCCTCAACTCCCAAGGCATCAACTCGCATGCTGCTAATTTACTTCACAACCGTTCCAGGTTCGGTAAATAATGGATGATTAATGGAATCAATAATCGTCACTCAAAAATTGCAACTCTCCAGGTCGCAAACAAACCTCACCTTTGCCGCCGATTGCGTGACCATAAAGCACACCGGAGATAATCGAAAGCATCCGCTGGTCTGACACGTCGGGGGTAAAAACTGCCGACAACCGATTGCCACCTGGAATTTATCATATTGCCACGAATTCAACTGGAAGTGTACTTACTCACGTTGCCGTCACTACTACTGCTCGGTGTCATAGTCAGCGAAAAAGGTCAATAAAGGCCACGAGGCCGCCCGATGTTCGCCATCGATATATCCTTTCGGCAGCCGGGCGGGGCATTGACAGTTAATTGAATATTAATTAACTCCATATAATTTATGTACCCGCAGTTTGCTGATGGACAAGTTGATAAAAGTTGAAACTCTCCAAAACATACTGCCCCCAACTACTACGGTCGCCTACTGGTGTGTGTGCGTGTGTGTGTGTGTCTGTTTGTGTTATTGTTTATGAGGTAAACGAGGAGAGATATTTCTTGTTTTTTTTTTCGTTAGTTCACCTTCCCCAAAAACGGTGGTAATTGGTTTCAATATTTGTAATCACGGCAAGTCGACCCCAGGTGCCGATAGGTGCCCAGCAACGAAGTGGATCGGATGCCATTCAGTCCCGCTGCCTTTTTTCCCTTTGGGCGGGAAATAATGGAACGTAGTACGAAGATAATCCAATACAATAGCCAATGATAATAAGAGTAGTGTTTAGGGAACGGGACATTCCTGGAACATTTTAGCTGCAGCGGGGAAGGCATTAATGTTAATCTCTCTTAATCTTTGGCAATCTTCACGCCGAGGGCAATACGTTGGGGAATGTCCAAACGCTTTGGATGGGTTTCCAGTAAATCCTGCAGTACTCTAAACGTAACAGTGGCAGCAGTGGATAGGAACTCAAGAACGGTGAGGCATTGACGTCGGATGCCTTGAAATACGCCTCCTGTGCAGCGTGGATGAGCTGGTATCTGTACTGGACCAGGCATTCCATCGGCTGAGACACGTGCTATGCATACCCCAACAGAAATTCCAAGTGCACTAAACCAACCAGCTCTTGGCTCAGCTTATGGGTAGCTTCACTATACCGTGGGATACAACTTCTAGTATGAGCTTGCACACTTCCCCATGTGCGGCACGCGATAAGGAGTCTAGCGTATGCCCCTCTAAGCAGGTAGGTAAAAAGCAAAGCTCTGCCGAGGAGATCTCCTCAACTCACTCCGAAGCAGTCAACCTGGTGCTAAACGATCCCCCTAGTAAGTACGCTGATTACTTAACCAGATGTATATGTACACCCGTTGCCCCTAACATAGCCTCACCAGCGGAAAAATACACCGACGATGCCTAACAGAATACATACGCCAGCTGCAATGTACAAAGCCGCTCCGTTTGCACTGCCCTCCTGCACAGGAGAAGGTGTTATTATTATTGTTATTTTATTTTGCCGTGTATTTAGACCATTCAAAAAGTTCTTTGTTGGCTGGTTTAGGGTGTGCCTTTAAAGCTGACATGCCCGAGAAGGATGTGTGTGGACGGGAACCCGCTAGAAGAAGCTGACTAAAGGCGCCAAAGCATCGTTATCTTGTATTTATAGGGATTAAATATTTTATTTCCCGCTGCATGACTCAACGCCCACCACACACAGACATAAGTGGTGCCTCCGGTGGAAATCGGGAAAACACTGCCACAATCCCTGTGGCATCCCATTGTCCCATCTCGACGGTGTGTGTATGTGTGTTTTAGCTCACGGCAGGACACTTTAGTGTGTGTGTGTGTGTGTGTGTGTGTGTGTGTGTGTGTGTGTGTGTGTTTGTGTGTGTGTGTGTGTGTGTGTGTGTGTGTGTGTAGTTGGGGTGGGAGTTGAACCCATACGCCCTATGCAAACTCACGTTTCGGATGACAATCGCTCTCAGTGCTCCGATTGTGCCCGTGGTGGCGACGCTTCTTTATGTATGCTCACACCCAAAGCGTGCTGGCTCCCTTCGCTACCCCGCACCACCACCCCCTCCACCCTCCCACCCTTCTCATTCCACACATTTGCACATATTAATTTGCATAGCGTGCTTTTTCACTCAAAAACCATAAATCGGATTATCGGTGGAGAGCACCGAGAGAAAACTGTTCCCGTGTTGCCTCCGTGTCTGTATCGGGGTGAGTGCTGCGCGAGCAACCCTGAAGGATGTCAGGGGTACAGAGAGTTAAGGAATGGGGTTTAGGAGTCTTTAAAGAGCATCCAGGGGGCGATGCTGCTTACGCTGTAATCCCTTGGTTTTATTTTAGTTCTCCGCTTTTGTTTTTTTTATGTGTACACTTGTTCGTCTGTTGTTTGAGCTGGCACACGGCCAACATTAACACACACATACACATACACACGTATATATACACATACATGATGGAAGGGCGAAGGTGGGTAAACCAGGAACCAAGTAGCGATCATATGTGGCCGGCATCATATTCTCGGCCACATTTGCTACTTGCAAAGCGAATGCTTTGGCTCGGGAACGTCTGCATTCATGCGATTCTCCGGCAGGTGTGGGAAAGAAACGATGGGTTCGGTGATCCTGGAACGTGAGATCTTGCTCCTTTCAACGGAGAAGGTAATTTAGGGGACAATTTCTTGGAGCAGGCACAGGCGACAGGCCCAACATTGACACGGAGCGCCAGCAACGGATACTTGTACACCATATACTGTGTGGTGCTATTAGAGTTGAGAGTCACCTAAAACGTTTTGGTTCCGTGACTATGTATAGTGACAGGCTCGGGGTTGGTAAAAATGAGGAATATTTTTATACGCCCTAAATACGGTGTCTTCAAGAAAGGACAGTTTCAATGAAAATTCTTTTTATCATTCGCAGGTTTTTGCTATCGTACAATTGGTTTTCCGCTATAGGCATTGCTTGTTATTTACTAACTGGGCAGAATCATACTTATGGACCTTAATGTTAAAAAAAAATCCTCAAAACACCAACACGCTAATGTACTTACTTGCGCCTCGAGAATCGCTGTAATCTAGCTGTAGTTCATCCTTTTTCTGTAGTGTAAGTCGTCCTTAATGCAGGTGGCCGCTGTCTCAGTGCCCTGACGTCACCTGCACGGTTTAATGGCAGCCTTTTCTTCCGGAAGGAATTTCTTCCGGCTGCAGGCCAATGCCAAACTTCCAGTCGTGTAACAATAACCAATAAACCTCATCTTGATTGTGTGCCTTTCGGGCGAGAAACTAACGTAAAGACACACACGCAAACACACAGATTACTCATACATTGTGTGGTGTAATAGGGAAAAAATCAGCATCTTTTATAAGCTGTTACTTTTCGTTCTCTCTCTCTATCGCTATTTCTCTATTCCCCCCCCCTCTCTCTCTCTCTCTCTCTCTCTCCCTCTCTCTTTCTCTCTATCCATCTCTTTTTCCTCTTTCTCTCTGTCCATGGTTGTTTCCCGATTGTTATGTATGAGGTGTAACATTGTGTGTAAATGTGCTCTCTCTTCCTTCCAGCTTGTGCAGCACCACAGCTAATGTCATTTACTTTTCTGCTTTTTCATAACACTGCTTTGTATGCTTGCTTCCTACCCCTGCGGATGGAAAACTTTTCTTACCGATATGTCCGTTACGATAAAACGCCTTCACTTTATTGTATCCTTCCGGAGGATTTCTCTGCGTTTCCTTGTGGTTGTACTAGTGTCAATAGTAGCAGCTTCAGAAGCTCCACGCATAATCCGTTTGCATCAAGGATTTAGGTGATAGTTTATGATGCTCCCAAGCGAAAGGGGGGGGGTGGAGTGTGGCCAACATTCCAAAATCTGAAAACACACACACACACAAACACAGGAAACTCCCCAAGAAAGACATCGCTCTTCACACGTCACACTATCCGGAGAAGCAAAACGGAAAAAGGACAAGCCTCGTGTGATAAGCAAAGGCAAAACCCACTTCCCTCCTCAAACATGTCCTCGTGTTCGTGTGATGTTGTAGATGTTTGAGACCGAAATAATGAAATGCAGACCTCTCGTCGTGGGTAGATGTATGCAATGTAGGTAATGGAGAAAATCGACATCACTCGGCTGCTTTATTTGGCTTCAATTGTTCGGATTGGTATGGAGCAGCCGACAGTAGAATGAGGATATCTCTCTACGAGAATTGAAGTTGGTGGCATCGCAGTCACTTTTATTACCGTTTAGCTGGAGCGTAACGACTCCACCACCGACCCCTGGCAATCGTTCGACTGACGTCTTAAGAAGGGTAGGGAAATGCTGGAGAAAATTGGCTCGTTCTTGGTTTTCATATCATACACACACCAGAATTACAAGCCTTCAACTTCACTTCACAGCTTTCTCTCTCTCTCTCTCTCTCTCTCTCTCTCTCTCTCTCTCTTGCTTTCTTTCTCTTTATATCTATCTATCTATCGTTCGTTCGTTCTGCCTACGAGTATAGACTCTCAAGTGTTAATTTGTTTTAATGATAGAGCGTCCAAAGTGTCTTGATGGAAGATAGGATGTAGCAAGAGCTTCCGGAAATTAAAAGTGACTAGCTTTTTGGGGCATCCGGAGCTAAACCGTTATATGGAGCGGAATGGTCCCCAGTATTGGGCCGTTTTCTGTTTGAAGCCAACAAGCTGCAAATTTCAGTCTGTCAGCGGAACAATGTTCATCATCCAAATTGTATCCGTTTGACAGTAACGGTCTGCCATATTAGATTTCACTAATTGTGTTCAAAAACCAGATGCATTAAAAATCGTTTTGTTTTTTTCTGTATGAAATGAGTTTAATTCCCTTTTTTACTCAGGAGGAACGGCTTTACCGTATTGCTTAGAGTTGTAATATTTTTGATAAATTACAAAACAACGATTCAAACACTTTTGTACCTTTCTTAACATACATTAATACTCCTGCAAAAAAAATCATTCATGAACCAAGCTTATCGAACCGAACCGACGAATCGGTTTACAGTTTTTTTTTACAGTCAAAAATAATCTAGGCTGAAAATTTAAACATAGTTTGGCGTGTTGGTTTTTTCATAGAGTGTTGAAAAATCCACGATTTTAGATACGATTTTAGCCGCCAACTGTCAAACTCGATATAAAACAGGTAACTAGTATCGTAAAACCCTCATTATTGGCATAAACGAATCTATAAAGAAAAAAAATTCTATGCTTTAAATGCTTTTGTGACCATTCAGCAAACAGTTGGAGAAATTAAAGGATGTGTATCAACAATTTGTGTAAAAAGTTTGAGCTTTTGTTACCCATTTAAATTTAAATTTAACTAAATTCGTGCGAAGGCATAAGATTCGAATCCACATGCAGCGTTGGGTAATATAATTTCAAGTGCATCGCGCATCCTAAAAAGAACAATGCGTGAAATAAAAGCGAAAAGCGATATACATTAAAGAAAACCAGAACCAGTATAATAAATACCGATATAAATCATGGTAAAATATATAAATACCCGCGAAACGACCAACGGAAAGAAAACGTGTCTACAAAACGTGGGACAATTATCTCCCGCCAAATCATGAACTAAACAAGTGAGGGAAAATCCCCCATGTCACATAGAAAATATGTTAATCTATAAGAACCATTTTTGGCTCAAACAGTTTTAATTATCAATATAAGAATCATTATCAATTACCATTATAAGGAAAGAAGAATATAAGGACATACACTTTTAATTTGGGAAAGTGCAGCCATCGACTTAGATTTTTCACACTTCTTAAACTTTAGATTTTTTAAATGTGGATCGTGTATGATCTTCTGGACGATCAAATGACGTTTCCAACCAGTCCATATCCATAAATAATTATGTTCTTTCTGACACTTCATTGCCTTGATCTGAAACTATTAGAGACTTAGGCATTATATTAGACACGAATCTTTATTTAGACAAACAATTTGACGACGTAATTGCTAGGCCTAACAGGACTCTCGGACACATAATTAGAAGTAGCAAAATGTTTCATGACCCTCTCTGTTTAAAATAACTTTACTGTTGCCTTGTTCGTCCTTTGATTGAGTACGCTTCAGTTGCTTGGTTTCCGGAGCAAGTTACTAGAATTGAGCAGCTTGAGAGGATCCAGCGTTTTTTTTTTTTTTAATCGGGTAGCTATTAAGCGGCTTCCGTGGAGACACAACGACGTGCTACCAGCTTATCATACGAGGTGTCAGTTGTTAGGGCTTGAAATTTTGGAAAAGAGAAGAATGGTTGCCCCAGGAATGTTTATGTTAAAACTATTAACTGGAAGAATCGATGCACCTCTATTGCTAAGTAATGTAAATTTTTATGTCCCTACTAGACCTTTAAGAACTCGACAATTTTTAATAACTGATTTTCGTTATCGTCTTTTCTGTGCTCCGTTGTTATTGATGTCCAAGAATTATAATTTATTTTCAAATTTTGTAGACCTGTCCTTTAGTGTACCGAAATGAACTAATGTCATACGAGACTGCATTACGTCTAATTTTAGGAACCCATAGTTTAAGACATTAGTTGTATTTGTGTATGTAGGCCATGGAGGCTCGATACCTTATTAATAAATAAGTAAATAAAAAAAATAGTCATTTCTAAACTCGGACAACATGGTAAGTTTCTCTTAACAGAAGAACTATTAGGAGGCTGTTTTGTAAGCAAAGATCAGCAAATATAAACTTTTGGCTCGAATTGAACTAATTATACATAATCTCTGGGCTTTACTACACTGTTAATAATACTGATTACAAACAACATCGTAATTAACGTTATGATGATTCTTCAGAATTTCCGGATATTATTATTTTGTTGTATTATTAAGAGTAGGTTAGCCTATTTTATCATTTTATTAACGTATTTAACGCTTCTGTTTGTGGAGATCCATGTTTCCTACAGAGATAAATCTACGCAATATCATTTTTATGACGTGACAACTTCATCAAAATCATCTCTAATTCATCAATATTGCACACTGTCCAATATTTCACAATGCTGAGAGTACTGGTATGCTAACACTGTTCCTAGTATAAGGTAAAACCTCACACACACACACACACACACAGCCAGAACTCAGACAGCACCAAACAGGCATCCATTAAGCTATCAAGGCAGCCGGATGCCGGAACTGCAACACCAATCATCGAGCGCCACCGGCACTGGTACGGGAGATTACGACATCCGGTAGCTTAGCGAGCGACGGATAAGAAAACCCATCACAGCCCAGCGCCCAACCGGAACCGCTGCGCACCGGTTAGAACAACGTTTCGTAAAATGTTGCAGGAAATAATGCACCGTCCCGTGGCTGCATCACCCCAAAAGCCCCCGCCACCCCATCTACCAGGAGAGTTGCGCTTCCACGGTCACGGTTGCAGCCGGGGTGTAGCTTTCTTTCAGATGATAATGGTCACTCGGGAGTTTGGTGCCAACCGGTTTTAGCACCGCCCTGCAGTGCTGCATTCGCGCCCAGGTCTTAGTGTATGTGTGCGCTTTTGTGTGTGTGTGTGTGTGTATGTGTGTGTGTTTACTTTACAACCATACCTCTCGTTCGTCTATCTCAATCTAGCGCCTTCGACTAGAATCGCATCCAGCGAAATAAACCGGACGCGAACGGATGCAAGAACACGCCGGGCGCTAAGTGATGGACGTCCCACGTTTAACGGTGCGAGAAAGCAAACGTGCAAGCAGAAGAAGGAACAAAAACAGCGAGCGATGGATATTTTCCAACTCCTCACCTACGTTTCTGCTTTCGTTTGGATCTTTTTTAGGAGCACCTAGGCTTCTGCCCTGAAGATGGGAGGGTTTCCCATCTTCGTCACCGAGCAGCGTAAAAAAAGAAGGAAACGAAGATCATCTGCTGTTGACAGGAAATGGTGACCGTTTCTGCAATGTTTCTTTCTACTCTGCGCTGTTTCCTCACTTTTCGGTTTGCACGTTGCTCTTGGCGAGACGACTGCCCGAGACGGGACGCGCCGAAACAACACAAAAATACCTCCACCGTATTGCATGGGAAAGGTACAACAACGATGGAACGCGATGAAGCCCGGAGCCTGCCTCCCTGCTATATCGCACCGGACTAATATTTGTTGACATACCGAGCAACTGACGATAATGCGACGATGCCTTCGAGTGAGTGTTTTTCCCTTTCCAACGTTCCTGCCCAAAACTGCATTCCGTGATGATGCTGCTGCTCCGCTCGGTCAGGGCCGTATGAAAATCCCTGGTGCGGATTTGTTGTCAGCTTTTTGTTTTGCATTTTATGGCTCTTTTATTTCCGCAAAGGTTCTGGCTCGCGTACCGGCATCATGTACGTAACAGAATCCCTCGTTGGAACGTGTAGTACTGCCGAGGAAGATCACCCGACCCAAAAGTGCTGCAACGGAAGACACTTTCTGGAACGTCAAAACGCTACTCCAAAGTGCTTTCATCTTCAATTGGCAGCATTTATTTTATTCAACGAATGAGCTTTTACTTTCTCGGTCGACCTGGAACCGCCTTCAGAAAGCTAAAGAACCTTATATCCTCAACTCCCAAGATATTCGACAGCGAACCCAGAGCTCCTGCAACTCGGAGCCACTTATTAGCTCAGCTCGGCTAATTAACAAACACTAAAACCGAACACTGCAATGACTTGCCCGTGACATGAGCTAATCAGTGCTAGCACGAAAAGGCAATTACCGATGCACCGAGGCAGTGTGGACTGTGGTCCACCGATGTCAGATCTCTCGGTCGCAGGTGCCTTAACAACGGTCATGCATGCGTGGCCAATTTTCGCGTCTCCCAATCAGCCTAACCGAGCCTTGTTCTTTCCGGGCTGTTGTAGTCCGTGCCAGCGTTTCCGCTCGATATAGCGCACCGGAAGCGCGTCCGGACTTTTCCAGCGAGGTCAAAAGAAGAACGATTAGGCCCTCCCAAACCAACAGAAAAAAGCCCGAAACAAAACATACAAAACAGTAAATCCCATATGTGAAGCGTGATTCAGATGCACCCCCTCGGGAACGGTCCCGGGCAGGAGGTCATAAACAGCCCGCAGGCAACGCAGGTCGTCGTGTCATGCGATGGGGCTGTGCTTAATAATCATCACTAATTTCGCACCCGTACGGCAACGGCACCCTAATTATACGAATGTTATCGCTCCAGGGCCGACAGAAAGGACAACGCGTAGTTTCCTAGCGGCAGGGATACGATCTGGAGGGAGATGTCCGAAGAACCGAAGCGAGCATAATTGTTGTGTGGTGCCGTTTTTGGAGGGCAAAGAAGACAACCGCGCCTCAATGCGTACATAACGCCCGGCACTAGTAAGCACACAGGCACAAACAAGAACGTGGCGTTCGTTCCTAGCTATTTCTGGAAAAACGGTCACCTTCCGTCACTGGGGAACGTACTTCGCTAACGTTAGGTTAGGTTAGGTCCAAAGCTGAACCCGTACCCGCCCAATTAAAGCCGGGATTAAATTGCGAATAAATCTCTTCGCATCCTGCCAAAGAGACGACCCCAGGTTCTGGATGCGACCGATGGCAGCGAGATGACACCTCTACCGAGTCAACTGAAGCTCTGGGATGCAAATTCCATACACACACGCACAATGCGGAAGAGGTACGGATTAGAGGTGACAATAACACACCGGAGTGCTTTGAAATAACGCTTCGGGAATAAATGTCTCCCCCGAAGGAGAACAGTCGTTGCGTTGAACCGCAGCTTTTTTGAATTTCCAAACACGCAAACACACTGACCGCATATCGCATCGTACCACACACAATGCAATAGCAATACGAAGCGGGAACTCGGCATCCGCCCCAAGGGTCGCAAATGAACGGAAGTGATTTACCAACGGGTGTAACACAAATAAAAATTTAATAACTCGACTTCACTAAAACACTCCACAGGGGCGTGCTTTCGAGCAGAATTAAAACCTCGACCAACTAAAATTTTTTCATCGCATCGAAGCAAACGGGCGGAAGCGAAAGATAAGCGAAAAGCGAACACCCAGCACTCAAGGAAGTCGTAGAAGAAATAAAACGTCAAAGCGTAAACTTTACGATGCACCAGAAGTGCCTAGATGCACGCGTGAAGGCAAGCATGGTCGGCGACACTCGCTCCTTCTGAAGCAACAGGAAGAGTACGAGGTGAGCCAAAAGGCCTGGAGCACATCGAATGCACCACCTGAGAGTGGCGGCGGTAAGCAGTACAAGAGCAGGAAATCGGAAAAAGATTTCGCCGGAAATTAATTTAAGAATTTTGCAATCTTCTAATTGAAAAAGTTGCTGCTGCGTGCCCGTCAATAGCGCTGTGTCCGTGCTAGTTGCAGTACGTTGGAGATGTTTCGCTACCACGCCTCGGACTGCTGGAAGGGAGCGGACACAGCTCCGTCAGAGCTGTTAACTAACCAGAGTCGTTCTCGAGGACATCCCGAGGCAGCAGGCAAAACAGCCTCGTTTACCGTCCGACAACTGCAACAATTTGAGCTACGTTCGCTTTGATACCAAATCAAATTATAAGATTCATTATTCAGTTCGTTTGTCACTGGCCACCGGGACCGGGCGTCTCCGGGCTTTTTCATTAACGTCATTGACGTGCCGACTGGGCTGACGGCAGCCCGTTTCAGCCTGTCAATTGCCTTTGCCAAGAGAAACTGTCCCGGATCCGAGAACCCCCAACCGATTGCGCGCAGGATGCTCTGGCGAGGTTAAGCCGCGTCGTTTGCCAGGATTGCTCATTGCGGGTAAGTGTCCCGTGGGATTGAGCTGTTTGATGTCTCTCTTACCATTCCTAGCCGGAACATTCCACTCACTTTAGCTCGTTTTGTTCGACTTTGCAAAGCATATTCTCAATGTAAAATACTACGTTGCGGGATGGGTGCCCACTAGAGCACTGTAATGCGCGTTGGACATTGACGACAGTGGACACGGTTTGGTATATGATCTTGAGAAATTAATAAAGCATTTCAACTATATTTTAGTGCTGTATTTTTATTCCCTAGCCAGTTCCTGCGTATTAAGTGAAGTCCTCCAGATTTTGTCTTGATTATAGAAGTTCCTAGTACTTACCTTTCCTTGAAGAATCAATGCATCGCCGGGATTGGCTTTGAATTACATTGTTCTCGGAAGTATCGCAACTACTCGTGAATGGGTTTCCTTCAGAGAAGCTCCCGACAGCTGTCTGTGTCCTTCAAATTAAGTTATTTTAATCCCCTGTCCAAAATCAAGAATACAGTCGACGCTTAACAGCGTAACGGTCTCTGGCGAACCGAATCGAGCCGCCCCATCCCGACAAACTTCGCCGGCATGCCACCACATTTACCCAAACGCACACTTGCAAGACTTGTGGCTTTGCCTAGTGGTTACACATGCAAACTTACGAGAAGGTTTAAGTAAACATCAACTGTCTTGCACAAGCCGAGTTCATCCATCGCTTCCATCGAGCGCTATCACGGCAGCATCGTTTTTGCCAGGCGACGACGATACGAAATTTCGTTTACATTGATGTTGCTCAGTGCACACTGCCTAAACCACGATACAAACACCAACACTTTCCTCTCTTCCTCTTTATTATTCTAGCTCTCTCTCTCTCTTCCTCTCTCTCTCTCTCTCTCTCTCTCTATCTCTCTCTCTTTATTTATCTCTCTCGATCTCTCTTTCTCTGTCACACGCTTCGGTAGTAGTTTGCTGGTGACCGCTTTGTGATTCCGTGAAAACCTTTACAACTGAACATTCGCAGAGGAAGTCACAGCACAACACTTTACGAGCAAAAACGACATTCTCAAGACGACTGTAACACCGTCACCTCCAGCACCATTCCATCCCCTCCCTCTTCCCCAAACTCGCAAGGCTGTCGATTTTCGGTCCAAGATGTCACGACACACGCACGCCGAACAAGCGGAACGGGTCCTTTACCATAGCTTCCCCATCGAAAGCGAAAGGCAAACAGATCTGCAGTCCACCCAAGACGCCAATAGAAGAGAATACGTTGTATGTGCTGAGAGTGGCACCGGGTGCACAACAGTGGAGTGGGATTGCACTTTCCTTGCTCATCTTACTTTGCTTCCCAGCAGTTCCGAACTCCCAACAACTCAACCCAGCTGGACAGTGTTTGGAAACGCTTTCTTGCGGATCTACTCGCTTGTTCCCGCGTACTCTCGGGCTACTCTCTCAGCCAACGGAGCAAAGCCAGGGAAAGATGGATGATAATACCGAAGTTAAATTAAATTTATGCAAAATAGCATACGAGTAGATGAAATTATTATGATTACTATTAGAACTGGTTCGTCCCGGCCTGCAGAGTCTGGCGGAATCGGGCACCCTGAGAGCTGATAGGTTTGATGGTCCCACTCCCTATGCTTTCTTCCCAAACAATTTATTCTGATGTGCCCGGACTCTGGACAACCGGATGGGGCGGCGGATTGCCGCCAATCCCGAGTCCATCCGTTGGTTCGCTTTGCTTTGTCCAGAGGAACTACCGAAACCCCCAACGTACGTAAGCAGCATGCAAAGAAATTTGAGCTCCGGACAGGAGAGTTCGGAAGTAGTGCAAAGCACAGGAAACTATTTCTTGCGTGCATTCTTGAGCCCGCCCGGTCAGTCTATTCCGCCACCGAACACTGGACAAAAAGCCGGGCGTTGCGGCGAGTAGGCGAACATTCGAGCGGACCCGAGGCGGGAAGAAAGTTTTTCTTGTGCCCTTGTGCAGCCTTTGTTAAGCTGGAATTAAATTTCAACAAGCGCTGTTCAAACTTACAAGTCCGTCCTAGATTGCCCACCCAAACAGTTTTCCAACCCCAAACCAGCCCCAGGGAAATGGGATGAACTGCTCCAAATCGAAACCTCAAGCAACGAGCAATATCTTAAGCGTACGGCAGTTCATTTCCGGAGGCTTTTTGGGAAAGTTTTGTTGTTTTAAAAAAAATTGAACAAAAACACGTCTGACGTCCTTTTTTCACGCATGCTGGCGGCGTTTGCATAAAACGTACTGTTTGCTTTTCATTTCCAATCCGTAGGTAGGCACCATTTACCTATCGGTTTGCACGCATGCATACGAAATTCCTTCCCCTCGGTTAAGAAATTTGCTCCAAGATATCCGGATGTACCACGAAAAACACACCTCCTATTCTGATCCGCTCGTGTTCTTCTGTATATTGTGCGCCCGCTTATATTAAGACGTAGTACCTGATTGGCGTGCAAAGCACATCGTGGTGTAAGAATAAATTAAAAACTTAATTATTTACACTTGTCAGCGCGCACAACCCTGCTGGTTATCCAACAGAGGGAAAGAAAAACTCCAGAAGGTGACATCTGGAAGGTGACATCCAGAAGGTCTGCCAGCCATATGTACGTGTTGGGTTGGCTTCAACCAACCACAATCCGAGCCAGTTTGGTTCCACCGTCCCCGGCTCGGACTGATTAGCTGTTGGTCACTAGACAACTTTCTCGGGTACATTTGCGAAAACGGAAAGATGAAATTAAAATTTACTGCTGCTTAGTGCTTGTGGGTTGGGCTCCAGAGTGGACGTCGAAAAACGACCACTGTCGGCCAGACAGTGAAAGCATTGTGATAATAAATGTTAGATACCCTAGATGCCCAATCACAATCATTATGATTGTTGTTTAAGAGCTAAAAAAAGGTTCCAAATGCATTCAAACGTGAATGAACTGGATCGTAGGAACTCCAAAGTGTATGGCAATCTCAACATTACTTGCGGTACCCACGCAATAAAAATACACACACACCGTGTAATCCAATAATCAATTCTGAAATGGTTTACCAGGTTTGCCTGTGGGAAAAAACGTCACTTTTGGACCAGGAGCAGGAAGTAAGTAGATCGTTTCAACTAGCTATGTCCACGGGCGGATCTGGGCTGCAGCAAAACTCTGATTGCATCCGCCCTCAACATACATGGGACCGCTGGCAAACTAAAGCGATAGGAAAATTGAATCAATCCATCCGACTCTCCTTTGATCTCAGGCCACTGGGCGGCCCAGCGGATGTCGAAGATTCCTGCTCGGGAAGTACCCGTCCTCCTAGGGGCAAACATACAGAGAGAAAGAGAGAGAGAGAGAGAGTTACAGAGCGGTGGCATATAAACTTTGTCTCCCATTTTGAAGTTCAAGTTGGTTTTACATTTTATCGTTTTTGTGTTTTGCTCTTGTTGTTGATGTTCTGCTATAAGAAATTGATTTTAAGTTCTTTTGAGGACAGGCACTCCGGACGAGCACCGGACGTCGCTAAACTACTTTGCCGCAGGGAAAGTTATGCTCGAGCTTTTCACATCTACGGGTACATCGATTTGAAGAAATGTCTCATAAAAATCGTACCCACCGTCCTCATATGGTTCGATTTGGAACCGTTTGCAAGATATAACGATATAAGATGCACCGTTCTGGTCGCCGCCTTTACAGCCCTACCGTAGGTCGCCTTATTAGGTTAATATTATTCACGAGCACGCGCGCGCACACACGCGACCGATCTTCGATCTCACATCGATGCTCAATCGATGGAGCGTTTTCCGGCATCGAAGACGACGACGACGTCCACTTATCGCTTATCACTCGCCTTCCTGTCAATCATTCGCCCCTCTAAAGCTGAAACGGTTAAACCGAATATGCTTCCCCGCCAATCACCAGTGTGTATATATATATATATATATATATACAAGGCCGTCTGAGTACAATTCACCCAAGCACGAGTGCTTCAAATATGATAAAACACGCCCTGACCCCCTCCCTCCACCGCTTTTCCCCAGCCCCCTACGCATACACCGAGGTGCACCGAGTGTCGGTGCCGGCGAAGCCACCGCACAATGGTACTAGCATCCGGCACGCTGTGTCAACCGCAGATGACGGCAACCAGGGCGCTAGTAGTGTACGGAGTTGAACTCGCCTCTCTTCCACACCATCCGCACATGGCGTACATCATCCCCGGAGGGGAGGGGGGGGGGGATGGCCACTCGATTTCGTTTATTTGATCGGCGAATTGATTTCACACACCTGTCAAACGCAGCGGATTCCCGCTCCGCAACGCGCTTTTTAGGCATTAATACGGTCCCGGATTTTCAACACGCGCGCACCCCAAAGCGGGTTGATAGCGTCGGACCCAAACCGGCCACAACGACTACGATCCAGCGTATCTGCGACACCACTCAACCCCGATTGACTAATGGATTGCCGTTTAATTTGTTTGTCACGCCTTTTTCACGCCGACAAATCCGGCCCAGGATCTAGGGTTTCCTCTTGTTTTGCAACGTTTAATTTTGAATCAAAACCAGTTAGTAACTCTTGCAAAGAGCACTCAAGTATTTCAACATCCCACACCGTGCAGTGATTGTAGCAATTCCAAGGGAATGGGGATGATAACTATGCCTGCCTACCAAACGAAGTTGCCGTGTATAATGTGTCCAAAACGGCACTTGAAGGCACGTGTGTGTGTGTGTGTGTGTGTGTGTGTGTGTGTGTGTGTGTGTGTGTGTGTGTGTGTGTGTGTGTGTGTGTGTGTGTGATGATATAGCTTTGAAGTACTTCTTGAACACATCTCCCGTAAGTGCCACCCGTCATGTCTATGCTTTGTACCCTGTTCCTAACTCCAAACCGACATAACCCAATATCCCGAGGCACCGCCAGGGAAGAAGTGCCACTGCCCGTTGCGACTGTACGTACCAGATTGGTTGTTCCGGCGATACGATTGCAGGTCAAAGGATATGGCATTGCTGATTGCTTTCATCGAAAGCTTATGGGTGTCCGGTCTGAGGTCTGGCTGCTTTTTGCCCGACCATTTTCGGTCGACTTCGAGACGGCTCGTGGTGCATCTTGCTCTGCCGATGCGGATGCACCTTCCAATTGGTGTAGCACTAGCACTCTTCTCCAGGAGAACTCCTGCTGCGGCTCACCATGGCGCTATGTTTATTCTCCCAATCCACCTCAAAACCTCAAAGCAGGCGACCAAGTTATCTCGGTGATTGTAGATTTGCCGCCTAGCTTCGGCACCGGCAACGGCACAGGATTATCAGTGTCAGTGGATATTGCGTTATAAACGCAAACCATACGACTGATGCTACCACACCTCCTCCGTAACCACCGCAATATGCTGCCACTTTCGGGAGAGGCTTCTGAGATGCTACTGCAGCGTTGCCGGTTGACCGATCCCATCGCGCGTGTGTAAGCTTTGCACACTCTCTGCTCTCGTAATAACTGCTGTTAATTAACTGCTGTAACATTACACCGAACCCGGGGCCCAGTATACCGTCGTCGTCGTCGTCTTAGGCGGTTAGTGCCAGTAGACAGGCAAAAGACTGCCACGTGGAGCTGGCTAGATGGTAACAATTCACCACCGACGAGACCGACTGCTCAATATGCGCTTCAGAGCGCATCTGTATCCCTCCGAAAAGGTACCAGACAGACGGGTGGTGCCGAAACCAGATTAGATTGCAGAAACTTCCGGAGCTGTGATTAGCCCGGCCTATTGGATTATCGAGTGCTGCGTCCGAGGGCAGTACACATTACCAGCGGTGGAATCGAATATCCGGATGTTTGACGGCGCTAGTGGCGCATGCCATTTTAATCATCATGTTAATTACCCCATAATTGAATAGTAAAAAGCTTACTCAAATAATTACTGCCATCAGGCAATTATTCTCGTTATTCGAATGATTCGTTCTTGCTGCAAAAAACACTATTATAAATTTAAACAAAAATGTAGCAAAATAAGGGGAGAAAAACTCAAATAGCTTTCCCATTCTAGACAAACGCCATTCGGGTGGTTTTAAATAGCAACATTAAATTATCACCATTGCACACCATTTGGTTTGCTTTTCTGCTGGTAGAATTAGATCGGTTTTATTGAGTTCAATTTTTAAGGTTTGCGTGTTAATTCCTCCGCATACACTTTACACAACTCACTGTCCTTCACAGCTTCCCCGTAGCATTGACCTGTTCAGTGTGTAGCGCTTACCATTTCATTCGCCCCAAAAATTAGTACATAAAGAAATACTACGCTATTAAGATTTTGCGAACTATAAATCGCAAATTGCACATTAAGCAAAGCTAAGCTAAACAAATTCTTTCCTCGTGGAATGTGGAGACACGTTAAAAAAAACGTTCATTGAAGGTTGCGTTGCGTGTTTTGTCTTCCGATGTTGATGCTCTCCTTTTGTCCTATCGTCCATACACATACGGTAATAACTTAAACAAAATGTAAGCGATTTCTGCACCCTTTTTAATGCGGAAACTCATGCGAGCGATATAAATGGGAGCATTTTAAATAAGTGCGGTACGATAAGCATACGTTTAAAAAAATGAACAGGGATGAGATCATTACGTTATTTGAATGCATTCGCAGCACCTTCTGCAACACACCGTGACTTTTTCTTTGTCGCTCATTTTCAATACTCATCTTCGCGATAAACAAAGATAAAGCTTCTTAAAGTGGACTCCCATAGGGGGAGGGACAGAAACGAATCAACTTCAAATATAATGAGAATTTTTGATCAAATCAATTTTACAAGTAAGCGACAACAAATTTTGGTTTGCTGAGTGTACATGCAGGCCCTGCTTATATCCCCACGGAACATTTTTGTCTCAATTTGGTATCTTTTTACATTTTCCTTCGCTTCTTCACATTGTCTCTTGTTTTCTTTCTCTCTGTTACTCTCTTTCTTTGTCTTTCTATCTCTTTCTATCTCTCTCTCTTTCTCTCTCTCTCTCTCTCTCTCTCGCTCTCTCTCTCGCTCTCTCTCTCTCACTCTTTCTCTCTCTCGCTCTCAGCTATCTGTCTCTAAGCACCGAGTTTCTAATCTCTTTTTTCGCTTCTTTTACTTTCACTTTTTTGGTTTAATTTGGTGCTGCATTGCGTAATGAAACGAGTTTATCTTCCGACATCCTGCCACGAGTGAGCAGTATTCGATAAGGGTAAGCGCATAAAAATCACACACAAACACACATGCATACCCATAAATACACTAACAACGAAAGCTCCCACAGATGTACTGCACAAAACTAGGAATGACGGAGTGATTGCATTTTTTTCTATATTATATATATATATATATATATATATATATATATATATATATATATATATATATATATATATATATATATATATATATATATATATATATATATATATATATGTATATGGAAATAGCCCTAATAGTTATAGTAATGATAATATTAACTAAATATGCTATCCACACCTCGCTGTACTTCGTTGGCTAGGATAGTGAAATCAATTAAAGTGTGAGAGGTTTTGCTTCTGATATTTTTTCCAATCAAACCGAAACCTGACTTCATTTCAAACCTTGTTTTGACATCTACTTCCCTAAGAATGCAATGCAATTGTAGCGCCGGAAAAGTAAGTAAGCCAACATTCCTGCTTTGCTGCACCATCTTTACCGCCTCTTGCCAGAAAGTATCAAAATATCAACAAACAAAAAGAAATAATGTAGATGGTGAAAGATAAATGAGTTGCGCTGTTAAGAAAAAGATTCTCCATTCTTATTCCTGTAAGCAAACTAGTAAAGTTCCGCTTAGGAAACCCGCAGGGTTTCCAGCTGCTGCATCGGATTCGAAGCTGCCATTTCGGGGAGGTTAGTTTTAAGGCTTGGGCTCTACTTTTTTCTCTTCCGTTCCCAACCAATACATTCGGGGCTCGCGGCGTTCCGTGTTGTTTCTACTCCGAGGGCGTCAGGTCGCGTTCCCGCTCGTTTTCTGTAAGAATCTGGTGCAGCAGATCGCACACCGGCTCGAACACCTTTTTGCAGCCGACATTGGTGAGGTTCAGATAGTCGAACATATCGTGGTGGCTGATCGTTCCGTCGCTCTGTATGAGCCCACTATCGACCGTCACGATCTGTACCTTGTTGATACCGATGCACCGTTCACGCAGCAACCGGTTCACCTGGTCGTTTTTATCTCTTAGCTCGTTCGGCTGCTGCCCACGAGGCAATAGAGTCTGCAAGACAATGGGGAAACGTGATTAGTAATTGCTGCGAATCGACAGCGCGTGTTCAATGCATGTAGTGTTTGGGAATGACACGAAACAGAAGAAAGTAATGTACAGTGGAACCCCTCATAACGAGTTACTCTTATAACGTGTTTATTACATAACGAGCAAATTTAAATGCTCTCTCACCTCTCATAACGAGTTAAATCTCGCATAATCATTCGTGTTCCGAATACATTTGTTGCGAGCTGTTCTGAAATCATGATCACGATTGGTAAACATTGAGCATTTCTATAATTTCGATTATCGCTCAGGCCGATGCGTTTCGATACTACGATTTTCAATATAAAACTAGTGCCAGGAGAAGTGCCGTATAATTGGGCTTCGATACTAAAATGTTATCCAATTGGATTCGTTTCGTTTAGTTTCGTATGATTACAAGTGCGTTGTAAATTTGATGCCAATGAATTTATCGAAATGTTTCTTGCTGAAGAATATTTATCTCACACAAATGCTCAACTATGGTAAAACTAAATTATTCTGGAAAAATATGGTAGAGATGACTTGAAATTTGTTTTCTCTTTTGTCCACAAACATGATCCTGGGGGAAAGGTAGAGGCACCAAATCACGTGTACGAAATATTCAAATTTTCTAAAAAGTCAATTTTAGAAAATATTAAAAGATTTAATGCATTGTGCAGGTTTCCACTGTATATCGATACACCTTTGCTATATAGTGCATTCCACGAGAAAGAACTATGCATTGGAACTGCGCATAACAAGTTTAATCCGTTCCAGTGCCTTACTCGTTATACGAAAGACTCGTTATGCGGGAGGCTCTTTTCCATACAATTTGCATGAAAAGTGAATCAATTGGTATGCAAAATTAAATTCAGCATCTCAAAAGTGCATATATGTAAATGTAAAGGGCGTATATGCAAAAAGTGATCGATTGCTAAAGCCTTTACTGCGATATTTCTTGAAATTGATTATTGAGATTGTTTTATACACGTGATTTGCTTGTGGAGCCACAGTTTTATCATGATAAGGCTTACGAAAATAAAAGGAATTAGTTTCAGTTTCATAAATCAAATGAATCACCACATCACAAATCAAATAATCAAATTTTAAACAATCTTTCGTCGGTTTTAGTACAGTGAGAGTATGTTGCTCAGCTGTTAGACATGTTCTGCTCCACTAAATTTGATTTTCGTCACAATTGAACATTTGCAGTGATTTTTATCCAGCATGAGTTAAAGTTTCAAAGATTAAGATAATTTCATTAGCATACAAATTACAGCACTTGTCAATTTACGACACACTAGCACATCATACAATCGAATGAAACTTATCCTCCTGGCAATAGTTTTATATTAACACGTTCAGCCCTTGCCGATCCCCAGGGACCGCCAATGATTTTTCCTGCACAATTAACATTGCACACAACCGTACTTTAGCCACATGAATATGAATAGCAGCGGTGCACAGGAAGAAGAATCGTGTTCTAAAAATTATTGCGATTGACATAAATAACTCATGAACCGAGACGAAAATGAAGACGATTAAAAAAAACACATCAAAACGTCATTTGATAATCCGCACTCGATCAAGTGCAATCAAGTGCGGATTACCGAGCGTGAACTGTGCTCGTTATGAGGGACTCGCGGAGTCGTTTGCATGCAATTTACATGAAATGTCAAATAATAGGTAGAAAAGCTTGAAAAGCATACGCAATATGCTTTCGTACTATTTTTCCCGAGTGAAGCTAAAATAAACGTACGTAAAAATGTTACCTTTCCAAGCAATCGTGACACATGTGACGCATTCAGTTTCCTCTCCAAAGCAAATTAATCTACTTTAAAATAGTATTAGCATAGATGCTTGCTTTCCAACCTTCAATGCATTTTTAAAGCCAACTGGTCCGCAATTTTAAAAAGTTTGGAGAGCAATTTAATGTGGAAGATCTTTATTTTCTAACTGAGTTTTTGCTGCTTTCTTGGACCAGACATGGAAAAAAAGAAACCCCATTTTCTCAAAATAACGAGACTGTGAAGGGGTTAGTTATGGTAACGCGTAAGTAAATTGTACGTATTAGAGTTCCTATAATAGTCAATATTCGTTATTCGAGATTCTGCTAATTAAAAAGAGCATTCGTAATATTTTCGTAATACAAATAATTCGTAATAATGCAGCGATAGACAGAGTACGACTTACAAGCCGCATGCGACTCTTAGCGGCCTAAATGGCGGTTATTTTCCTTTTATGTCGTTAACGGAACCATCACACATTTGTGTACTTGGTTTTTCCTTTTGGCTTTTTACGTGAAACTCATAGAATATTTCCATATAATTTGGCTCGTCACCGCTGTTGTAAGGAATATTCGCTATGTGCAGATCCTCTCCAATATAATTTGAGTACAGTCGAACCCCGAGTTACGCAAATAATGCGTTCCGGAGGCATTCGCGTGACTCGGATGTTTGCGTAAGACAAAAATCACGTTTTCAGCCAAAATATAGTTATTAATCATAAGGTTAGAATAAATTCAGTATCATTATGCACTTAGCTACTTATTTTATAAAATGTGTGTTAAAATGCAGTTCTTTCTCTCGTTTCCGCATCGAAATCGCTGAAACGAGAAAAAGAACCGAATTTCAACACAAATTTTATAAAATAAGTAGCGTTTTGCATTTGAACATTGTTGCAGAAAATTGTACCCATTTCACAAAAGAATCTAGAGGGGAAAGGCTGTCCAACATAACATTAACAAAAGTACAAATGAAATGCTCGAAATGTTAGAAAAAAGATAATATCTGATCTCATCGCAGAACAAATAACAAAACAAAGCAGAAATGAATTACCGGAAGTATTATGTACACATCCGGCAGCTTCTGGCGGATGGTTCGCACCAGCTCGAGAATACCCTCCGTCACCTCCTCCGACGAGTCGCCGATGTTGTTCGTGCCGGCGTGCAGTACGATCGCTTTCGGGCGCACGTTGTCCAGCTCACCGTTCTGCAGCCGCCACAGTATGTTCTGCGTTCGGTCGGTGCGTATGCTAAAGTTAAGGCAGTGCATCGGTACAAAATGCTGGTTCCAGTAGTCGGTAAACTGCAGCGACTCGAGTATGCAGTCACCGATAAACATTACGTCCGGGTCCTTCTCCTTGCATTCGGCCACGAATCGTTTGTGCTAAAATACATTATGGAAAAACAGAAACAGAGCATGAGTTTGGCAAGGGAAACGGGATCTTATCCAAGCGCAAACAAAACAGGCACGGAAAAGGACACCCCTTCTACACAGTCCCGGAGGTTGAGAGAGCGGTTCGGTTGATGGTTGCGGTCATTCGGACTAGTGGAGCGTGGATGGAGGACCAGCGGGTTGATGGCGATGAAGAGAGAGGGAGAAGGGGTTCCTTTTTGGTCGTTGTCGACTACTTACGATGCTTAGCCATCGGTCATCACCGTCCAGGTCTTTGCAAATAGCAGGCAGCGTCGTCGCACTCATGGCCGCTGTACCGTCCAATCGCGTACACTTTTCCCGGACACTGGGCTGGTCGGGGGCGAGTCGACAGCAGTGCAGACACACCGCAACAAGGCAATGCAGCAGAGGCGAAAATCGCTATTCCCTGCAGGAGCACAGATCACACGCACGCGAAATAAACAAACCGAGCTGTTAAGCGCCAAATTCAACACAATTGCAAGCAACGCCGCGTCGACAATCCGGTTCTGGACAGAAAATCGGCAAGCACTGTGATTCTCCGGTCTGCCAGGGAGAAATTGGGGGAGAGGGTGGAAGATGTTCGCCTCCAACAGCAAACGCTCGTCACAAACGGAGGGAAATGCAGGACAAATAAAAAAAACAACTCTTGGATTGGCCCGTCCGCACTTTCACCTGCTTCGATCTAATACTAGCCAGTCAAAATGGTACGCGAAGGAAAGCGAACTGTTCTTCGTCGCTAGCAAAAAGGGGTTACACTTTCTTTTTTTCTGCACACACTTCTCGCTTTCTACCGACTCGTCTTTTGCTCGACCATAAGCTACATGTGTGTATGTGTGAAAAGCAGCTGCTTCTACTGTCGCGCGCTCATACATACACACATTTTCCGCTGTCAGCCGGGTTTGACAGTAAACAGTGCTGTCGGGCGAAGATGCGGTAATCGATTGTCAAACGCTCGCTGTGCCATAACAGGTTGCCATAAATTATTTCAAATACAGTGGAGCGCCGTTTATCCGGGCTTCTCGGGACTTGACCTCGCACGGATAAGCGAATAACACGGATAATGAGTCAAATGATATATTTTATCACCAATTCCTGATTAATTTTTGGAAAATTATCTTATTTTTTGATAAGAATAACCCAGTTTTTATTAACTTCATGTTTTTTCCACAAGAATATTTGAAATTTGCCTTGAATTATCGGGTCTTTTGTTTTGACAATATGCTCTTTTAACCGCTTTTTCAAATATCCTCCTCATAACGAAATGTCACCATTGCATTGAACTGTCATTTCTCAACAGCACGGATAAACGGACAGCCGGATAAAAGGTACCCGGATAAACGGCGCTCCACTGTATGTACCATATGGTCGTTACTTTTTGAAAAACCAATATGATGTTTCAAAGTCCATTCCACTCACTTCTTCTTCTTCTTTGGCTCAACAACCGATGTCGGTCAAGGCCTGCCTGTACCCATTTGTGGGCTTAGGCTTTCAGTGACTAATTGATTCCCCCCCATAGCAGAATAGTCAGTCCTACGTATGGCGGCGCGGTCTATTTGGGGATTGAACCCATGACGGGCATGTTTTTAAGTCGTACGAGTAGACGACTGTACTACGAGACCGGCCATTCCACTCACAAAAACTATAAAATAAACGACGGTGGAGTTTCACACAATCCAACAATATCATATAACCTTTGGTTGACATAAAAAGGTATGCTCGACTAGCGAATTAGGAATTAAGTTCAAACGTTAATATGTAGATTTTTTTTTTTTTCAAAAATAGCCATAATTGCTTAAACTGCCAATTTTGGCAAGCTAAAGATCGCTGCTTGAATTCGCCTTTTGCAGTAGATAAACAGCATCAAAGTTCCAGGTGGGTCTTTCAAACAGCGCTTAAGCAGCTTCCTTATACCAGGGTGCCGGGGATTATTTTTCTTTGAGTTTTTTTTTCAAGCAAGCGTCATCGATGTCAAGTGACAAGATTTGTTTTGTTTAAGTACATGTGTTTATTTTTAAATTCCGAACATTTATGAATTACATGAAATTTCACACAATTTGCTGTACAATCTCAATCACTCTACTTAATATTCTTTCTTCAATTAACTTATCCAACGATTTTTCGTTAAACAGCCCCAAATCAGCTATAAAGTACGAGCTGGTTATTTGGGGAACCTCACCGCATGCGATTTTACCGCAAGCTTTTGTATGAGATTTGACGTTAATGACAGCACTTGCGAATCATCCGCATGCGGCGATGCGATTTTATTTCAGATGTCAAATGTCTAAAATCATATCAAAAAATGATTATCTTTATAAAGAAACAACAAAATATCATTATAATACAGGTGTCCCCCGAGATACGACTGTATTTGGGACCGAAAAAATGTCCCAAAGCAAGGCGTAAGTCGAAAAAGTCTTATGTCGAATATCTATGAATATAAAGTTTATAACCGAAGTTGAAGAGTTGGAATTTATGATATCGTGTATATTATTTACAGTAATGTTCGATAATGTAATAATTATATTTCAAAAGCCGTACACAATGTAAATATTAAAGATCGGGTTGTTTTGGAATCTTTGGAAATGTGTGTATAACGGTTATCAGCCAAGAAATTAAAAAAAAATTCATAAATTTCTTGTCAATGACAACTTTTAACTGTCAAAATCAAATTCGTCGTATCTGCGAATCGTCGTAACTCGAGGGGGTCGTAACTCGGGGCACGCCTGTACCTTGAATAGCTAGAAAATTGAGAAAACTCATTTCCTGCCGCATGCCGCAAAATCACATGCGGCGAAGTTCTGACCGTTCCCTTATCACCCACAGAGTTCGACATCTGAACGATTTTTCGTTAAACATCCCCAAATCATCTATGGAGTTCGAGCTGGCTATTAGGGTAGAATCGTGAAACCCAGCCAGACAAATCGGGCTAAAATTACTCCGCTAACGCTAACGCTAAACTACCAGTAATTTAAGAGCAATTTATTGGTAATTTAGCAGTCGTTAACTTACCCATCGTGATATTTAATGAGTACACCATTCGGAGTCTCGGTCTAGAATACTTTATTGTCTCTCTTGTTCACGTTGAGGTATGTGTATGTATGTGTGTGTGTTCCGCCAAGATTAATGTAGGTTTTGTGTGATGTGTGGTATGTGTGTTTATAGTTATAATTTATAGTTTATAGTGTAGCGAAGCTGCACTTTTACATCTCCCCTATTAAGTGTGTTAGTAGTATACGAAATTGCTGTCACGATTTGGCCGCACCTCTCTTCCACTTCTTGTCTTCAGCATATTGTCCGATGTATCAAATGAATTCGCAGGTGGATCGGTACCTGCAGGCGGTGATATTATTTGCTGACCCAAGTGCCACAAATCCACTAAACGACCACTAAACGGCTTCTAAACGACTCAAGCACTCTACCTAAACGGAATATAGAAAGACTTCGTTTAGCAGACGGCAAACGACTCATGCATTCTAAAAATAGCAAAAAAGCTGCAGGCGCTATCTGTTGGTGGGATACCCCAACCAGTTGAGAGCTTCATCGCTTAGAGGAGAGCTTTCTCATTTCCTCTGTACTGTTGTATGGTTTCGGATTGAAGTTATGCATCTCTAGAAATAGAACGGCGATACGATTGTTTAAATACTAAACTCCAACGGAAATCACCAGCACTGAAAAGCAAGTGAGATTTGAGTAATGGTCGTTGGTGTTGATACCCACGTATCTGACCACACGACCATTCATATAGATTTTTGCTCAGAAAGTTAGAAGGCTATATAGGTCATGATAAGATGAAACTTGTCGAAACACATTGCAAGAAAAGGATAGCAATATAATGATGAGTTGTAATACGCCATCTATTGATCAAGCAATGAAGCTGTGGAGCTTTCATTTTTTTCTATGGATATTCAATTTTCCAGTCGTTTAAGCTTAATCTGTGGCGCTTGGGCAGCGTGTGATCTGAAGGGATAATAAGTTTTGACACGCAGACTTGATGCACGTGATCATACGTCATCTATCATCTCGGTTCATTATTTAATTTAGTTTTATTTATTTTTTCATTTATTTAATTTTTATTTCATACAAATATCTGCTTCAGAAGGCTAAATATAAGGAAACATATAAACAAAAATTTGAAATAATAATAACAAACTAATAACATATTATAATAACAAACTAACAACGTAGATTGGGCCACAAGCAATATAATAACACAGACAATATAGTAGGATGGCAGAGATATGATAAGAAAACGAGTCAAAGAACTGTAGGAAGAGGGAGAGAAGAGATTGAGGGAGGATATGAAAGTCAAACACGCCAGAGGCACTGTTGAAGCGATGAAGGGATTGAATAAAAGGATCGTTCGAATGGTATAGCGTTCTTCTCGACGGAATCAGATTCACAAATTCGCGGCTTCAGAAAGTGAGCGGGTGTGTACAGTGTAATTCTATTAAGTAATGAAGGACAGTCAATCTCATTCCGAAGCAAACCACTAATAAGCAAAGCTTGAGAAGCAGATCGATGATCGTGGGCACCGTACTTCATATGGGGGAAGAGTAGCACCCGATTGCCTCAAGAGCCGCCTAACGGCAATTCAGATGAATCTGCGTTGAACGCTTTCAACCCTGTCAGTTCATACCAGACTAACTGGGTACCTAAAAATGCTCGCGTATTCTAAAGTATGTTGGACTAAGCTACAGTAAAGGGCTTTGAGGTAATAGGGTAACGCACATCATTTTCCCATCGTAGGGTAACGCACATCATGCATCATCAATGATTCCGACCCGCAAGTGCAACGGGTGTGCTAGATCGGAGTCGGAAACAAATCCGACCCTAGAAAGTAAGGACTTCGGGTTCACCCGAATGAATAGTAGTTGTAAGAAAGCATAAGTGACTCCGACCCGTTGGTGCAGCGAGTTTGGATCAGGTCAAAGTAGGTTCAATACCCGACCCGTACTCGCTGCACCAATGGGTCGTAATCGCTTATGCTTTCTCGCATCTACTGGAATTATTGCACCTAATACTTCTATTTGCAACTTTCAGGTCAATCCGCACAACTACGGGTTGCTTGAGATGGCTCCGACCCGGTAAGTTCTAGTTGCTCCGCCTATCACAAGTGTGTGTATGGAAGAACGTGTGTGAGTTGTCGGATCGCTGACCAAGGAGTAGGAGAATGAGATAAAAGTGAGGGATAGCAATCAAACCACACGTGCAGAGAACTAGGGAGTTAATGTTTAACGAGTCCGTTGTAGCAATAATAATTGTAAATAAACTTCAAATATAAACTTAAAACATATTTTTGTCTAAATTATTGTGTTATTCTCAGTAAAGTTTGCGCGTACAGTACGGGATCATTTAAAAGTTTACGCCGCACTTCTTGTAACAATAACAACTACAGGCGGTCCCCGAGATACACGGTTATTGGGGACCGAAAACGGCCGAAAAATACCGCGTATCTCGAATTTCCGCGTAAGTCGATTCTCGTGATTTCCAGCCAAAATATCACTAATTTTCGTGCAATTTTGCAAGTAGGGGGTGGTTTTAGCCACCAAATTAATTTTTTGATGTGTTTCTAATGAATTGAACAGTTTTCAACCTTTTTAAATGGTATTTTACATTCGATCAATAAGGAAATTATTTGGTATTTCACAATGGATGTGTCAAATCAGTGCAATTTGCTCAAAGAACTGTCAAATTTTGAAAACCACGTATCTCCGAATCCGCGTATAAGAGGTACCGTGTATCTCGGGGACCGCCTGTAGTTGTTTTTCGGTAGCATTTATCAAATACGATTTTCCTCTGTAAAGTTGACTGCCGTAGAAAGCACTCGTCTGGACTCGTCTCATCTGGAGATTTGTCACTTATGATGATGTGGTATCACAAATGCTTCTAACATCCTTTTCGCTCTGCTAATGTACTTCACGAAAGTTTGAACGTGGCCCGTGTGGCATGAATGTAATAGACCCTCGCTGTTGTTTAACACTACTGCAACTGCCGGGACGACATTTATCTCCCGACCTTTCGCTTTTGCACTTAAATGAAGCTGCACCCGAGGCGGCATGAATCCTTGACCCCCACATTCGTTTCCTATGAACCGGAACTGTAACAGGAGCAGCATAAACGATCACCCTGCACCCGTCGATTATGGCGAATCGGAATGGAGCCTAGCGGTTTCCCACATATCGCAGCGGTGAAATCCTTGGCAATTTAGCAGAACTTACTCAGCATTGAACAGGCCAACAAAGAAGTCGTATTCTATTAACGATGGAACGTGGTAGGATGAAGAAAACTAGAAGCGCTAGTTTCGTCTTCTGCAATCTTATTTATGTTGTTTATTCCAAGCATCAGCTGACCGGCGTCGATTTTGACAGACAAATTGTAAACAAAGTTCATAAAATGGTGACCCCCTCAATCGCTCTGTCGTATCCTGTATAGAGTCTAATAACCTTGGCCCTCAGGATGAGGCAGCGGTCTGTCCACAACACCAACGTTGTGATCTTTGGGTTTCACAGTGTTTCTATCGGCGTATTTCTTTTGTTGCTGCCTTTTCTGTTTCAAATTTTAAGATTAAGCTCAAACGACTGGAAAATCGAATATCCATAGAAAAAAAGTAGTAGTAGTAGTATTATCTGTAGGGTTGACGATGGAACTTTAAGGTTTTTAAGAATGTGTACCGAACTTGGTGGAAATTTATAGCTTTTTAATGCATGACATCGGTACAAGGTGGGTCTTCTCTAAGTGTCAAAGACAGACGCCGTCTCGTGGTTTGTGTTTCTGTTAGATTAGTTATTTGAAGTAGTAATATTAAATGAAGTGATTTTGAGTTAACTGTAAATTATTTAAAAATCTGTGAACGTTATGAACATTTACAGTTCACAAATAAACATGCACATAAGGCAAGAAAATTGTGGTGTTTATTTCTTAATTATTGGAAATAAAACACAAAGAAAAATAATCCCCGGCACCGTGGCATAAGGAAACTGCTTAGACGCTATTTAGAAGGACCGACTGGAACTTTGATGCTGTTATCTACTGCAAAAGGCGAATTCAAGCAGCGATCTTTAGCTTGCCAAAATTGGCAGCTTAAACAATTCTGGCTATTTGGGATGCTTCATGTATAAAAATCCTGTTCAGCATATTGGCCTTAGCCTACTCTTGACCAAACTTTTCCGTCAAAGCATTTTTAGAAAAGGTGGGTAAGGATGGGCTAGATAAATACATCGGATCCGAAATGGCAGCTCCAATTGTTCTAAAATTTGCAGTGTTTGCGACTGAATCGACCACCACAAACCCACATGGGTTTGAAGTGGCTTTACAGTGTGTTAAGACCGATTTGGTTATTTGGGAGGAATGGATTTAAAATGACTAAGTGGTCCTGTAGAGTTGCGTACAAGCAGTTTTGTATACAAGAGAGAGAACAAACATAGAATGAGAGGAAGTGTGAGAACGTTGACTAAAAGAGAGGGAATTGTGGGAGAGAACATTGGTCACTGTTGGAAGTTATATAAAGAGAACGTTGGTGAGAATCGAGGAGTTGGTTAATAAACGGTGACGAGGAAACATCAACGATACCGTGTTTATTATTTAAAAGAGGAGGATTCTACAATTGGCGCAGCCGGTAAACGAAACAAGAAAAGAGGAAATTTGAAACGAGAAAGGTGAGTCAAGGAATTTGAGTACAAGAAAAAAAAAAAATGGTTCAATTAATCATGATAATTATTATAAAATAATTGTGATATGTGCGAGTGATAAACATGATTATGGTAGCAAAGTGTGGTGAAACCGGTTATAATCCCGAACGAACAATGTGAAGTCCGTTATAAAACGTAAAAACGAATAAGCGTGTGGTAGTAGTTAGCAAGCGAAACAGCCCGACTAACAAGAGAATAATAAAAGAGTGAGAATTTAAAAGCTAAAAAAAAAAAATAATAATAATGATAATAATAATAAAAAAAAAAAAAAAAATTAAAGATAAACGAAGATGTGACAGGTTAAAACAAACAGGGTCCGGATATACCGTAGCAAAAGTGGCTGAGACCGGTGTAGTACCGTAGCGCCCAGGAAAGAGTCCGGATATCCGTAGCAGAATTGTGAGACCGGTTCATTCCGTAGCACGTATTTGAGTCCGGCTATTCCATAGCATAAAAGAGTCTGGAAAATCCGTAGCATAGCGAGGAGGAGTCCGGTAGAACACCGCAGCACCAAGGGGTCTGGATATACCGTAGCAAAAGTGGCTGAGACCGGTGTGGTACCGTAGCGCCCAAGAAAGAGTCCGGATATCCATAGCAAAATTGTGAGACCGGTACATCCCGTAGCACGTATTTGAGTCCGGTTACTCCATAGCATAAAGAGTCTGGAAAATCCGTAGCATAGCAAGACCGGTAGGATACCGCAGCGCAAAGAAAATTTGATAAAGCGAAAAGTAACCGAAACCAGTGCGGAACCGTAACATTAAAAAAAAAAAAGATATATAAAGCGAATGAAATTAAGGAAATTAGAAAAGATAAATAATGTGCGACATCAAAGTGTACAGAGTGGAAAGGAATGAAAATGTTGCAAAACAAGGACAAATTCGAATAATGTAAATGGTCAAACAGAGCGTGTGGTCAAATTGTATTGCTAGAAGTTGGTTAAAATAGTCTGTGCCCGAAGAAACAAGTGGCAATCTAGACAACTGAGGCACGACAGATTTTGTAGAAGACAAAAGAAAAAAAATGAAAAGGCATGTGTGGTCCGACGTGCATTCGCGGTGAGAATAGGTAAATTTTAAGTTCTTTGGAACAGTAAGACAACAGCTATTGTGTGACGGATTCGAACGATGGGACAGCGTGTGTGTGTGATATAATAAACAAGTGACCATCTGGACAACTGAGGCACGACAGATTTTTTAGAAGACAAAAGAAAAAAAATATGAAAAGACATGTGTGGTCCGACGTGCATTCGCGGTGAGAATAGGTAAATTTTAAGTTCTTTGGAACAGTAAGACAACAGCTATTGTGTGACGGATTCGAACGATGGGACAGCGTGTGTGTGTGATATAATAAACAAGTGACCATCTGGACAACTGAGGCACGACAGATTTTTTAGAAGACAAAAGAAAAAATATGAAAAGACATGTGTGGTCCGACGTGCATTCGCGGTGAGAGTAGGTAAATTTTAAGTTCTTTGGAACAGTAAGACAGCAGCTATTGTGTGACGGATTCGAACGATGGGACAGCGTGTGTGTGTGATATAATAAACAAGTGACCATCTGGACAACTGAGGCACGACAGATTTTTTAGAAGACAAAAGAAAAAAATATGAAAAGACATGTGTGGTCCGACGTGCATTCGCGGTGAGAGTAGGTAAATTTTAAGTTCTTTGGAACAGTAAGACAGCAGCTATTGTGTGACGGATTCGAACGATGGGACAGTGTGTGTGTGTGTGTGTGTGTGTGTGTGTGTGTGTGTGTGTGTGTGTGTGTGTGTGTGTGCTTGTATGTGTGTGTGTGAATGTGAGGCATAATAAACAAGTGACAATCAGTGACAATAGAACCAACGAATTTAGCGAGGGTTGAGAACCCTAAGGCGAATTGAGCCCAAGGCGGGGCAGTAGATTAATATTTTATTGTTTATTTATTTTCTTTACTACATGTAGCAATTATTAGTAAATGATATTTGAGTAAATATTATTCCACATAGGTTTTAAATTACATACAAGTGTGAGTGTAGGTGCATTTCATATTGATCAAGTTATTATGAAAGAGATAGAGCGAAGTTTATTGCGAAATATTATTGCTGGTTCAGTAGTGTATTTAGAGTATGGGAAATAATAACAGCAATAAATGTCATAAAATTAAAAAAGGGAAAATAAACAATTAATACAAATACTAATATTTATAATTTAAAAAATTAATTACAGATGGATACTGAACATTGGCCTTTGCAGCCATTCAATGATATTGCAGATGCATCGGATTTACGTCGCGAGTGGGAAGAATGGCATAGAGCATTTGAACTGATTGTCACACTGAAGAAAATCGAAACACAAAGCGAGAAATTAGCATACATGCTGGCACGTGGAGGTCGGGGCTTGCAGCGGATATATTTCAACTTAGCAGCGGTGCCAGGAGAACAACATCCAAGGGCAGTTTCGATACCGTTTAAACAATTACCAGTACCGGAATACGACAATGCCATCAAGCGACTGAACCACTTCTTTCTCGGGAAAAGAAATGAAAGGATAGAGTTAGAAGTGTTTCGGTCACTTAAGCAAGAGAATGAAGAGTCCGTTAATCAATATGTTCTGCGTCTTCGGGCACAAGCTTCTCGATGTGACTTTCAGGACCGAGTAACAAAAGAAATATTACATCAAATAACAATAGGAGCAAAAGACGAAAGAGTTCGGGACAAAGGCTTAGAAGACATAATGGAATTAGATGAGCTTATTAATTATGCAACTAACAGGGAAGTATTAATAAGCCAGAAAATGAAAATTAAGGACAAAGAAATTGAACCGTCAATTGCATACGTCAAACAACAACCAATGATAACAAAAAGAAAATGGCAAGATACTAGCTGCCACCGTTGTGGGTCATGGCGACATAACGGAAATTCTAATGAGTGTTATGCTAGAAAAGCTCGTTGTAATGCTTGCGGGCGCATAGGACATTTCGGTAGATGTTGCAAAACGGAAGGAGGAAATGTAACAAAGAATAGGTTTCAATGGAAAAAACCGAAAACAGAATCATCAGGACATATGCAGCGAAATCAAAGACGAAACTCAGATGCGGTAGACAACCTTAATGAGGTAATATAATAATAATGAGGGCTCGTAGAATCCTTGTAGATTTGATAATTAAAATAATTAATATTATTATAGCGATTAACGACATCACGGCTTTGGGAGAACGGTATGGTCACATGTACATTGGATCATGTTCCTGTTGAATTTTTAATAGATTCAGGTGCGTCTGTGAATACCGTTACGGAGGAAGTATGGAAAACATTACAAGAATTCAAAGCAGATATTCACGATATCACGTACGACTGTAACAAGAATATAACTGCGTATGCGAGCAAACAACCCTTAAAAATAATTCTTAAATTTAAATCATTAGTAACAGTTAACGAAAATAAGCCAACGGTATATGCGGAATTCTTTGTAGTGCAGAATAGCAACAAATCATTGTTAGGCAAAACTACTGCCGAGCAGTTAAAAGTGTTGAAAGTAGGTTTAGAGGTACAAAATTTAGAAGAACAAATACAACCTTTTCCAAAATTTCCAAATATTCAGATCCGATTATCCATTAATAAGGCAATACCTCCAAAAAAAATATCGTATATTAGAGTTCCAATTGCGTTAGAAAAAAAAGTAGACCGTAAAATTCAAAACATGCTTGATTCTGACATAATTGAACCAGTCTTAGGCCCTCCGGAATGGATATCCCCAATGGTAGTAGTACCAAAGGGAAAAGATGATATAAGAATTTGTATCAATATGAAATATCCAAACCAAGCGATCCAACGCGAACATTTTCCGTTACCAGTTATTGAAACATTGTTAAACAAGTTACGTGGATGCAAAATATTTTCTAAACTCGATATTACTTCGGCATATCACCACATTGAACTTCACCCAGACTCAAGAGCAGTTACCACTTTCATGACTAGCAAAGGGCTTATGCGTTTCAAGAGATTAATGTTTGGAATTAATTGTGCCCCAGAAATATTCCAAAGAATTATGACTCAAATGTTAATAGGAATAGATGGAGTGGTAATTTACATTGACGACATAGTTGTAGCAGGTGAAAATAAAACAGAACATGATAAACGCTTAAGGCAAGTGTTAGGAGTCTTAAAACAAAATAACGCAACCTTGAATAAGGAGAAATGTGTAATTAGTGCTGACAGTTTAGAAATACTTGGGTACAAAATATGTTCGTCAGGTATTGCACCCGCTGAAGATAAAGTAGAAGCCATTAAGAATTTTAGAAAACCAGCAACAAGGGAGGAAGCTAGAAGTTTCTTAGGTTTGGTAAACTTTGTAGGGCAATTTATCCATCATCTATCGAGTAGGTCAGAACCTCTACGTAAGTTTATTAGAGGAGAAGTAGAGACATTTGGCAAAGAGCAGGAAACAGCTTTTGATGACCTGCGTACAGAGTTGTCCAACAATGTTCGTGAATTGGGGTTCTATAAGCCCGAGGATGAGACAGAATTGTATGTTGACGCATCTCCATCGGGATTAGGAGCTGTTCTTACCCAGAGAGATAAGGAAGGAAAATCTCGCATTATAAGTTTCGCGTCAAAGGGTCTAACGAAAACAGAAAGAGTCTATCCTCAAACTCAAAGGGAAGCTTTAGCAGTTGTATGGGCAGTGGAAAAATTTTATCCATACTTGTTTGGGATAAAGTTTACAATTTTCACCGACCATAAGACGTTAGAATATATCTTTGAAGGAAAACACCAACATGGTAAACGGGCATGTTCAAGAGCGGAAGGATGGGCTTTGAGATTACAACCATACAACTTTGTAGTTAAATACATTCCCGGAAACTGTAATATTTCTGATAGTTTATCGAGATTGGGATCAAATTGGGATATCAACAAACCATTTGACGAAGCTTCAGAGCATTACGTCTATACTATTGACAATGAATACGAGGCGATCACATTAAGCGAAATCAGGTCAGAAACAGCACAAGATGAGACAATGAAGAAAGTTGTCAAAGCTATAGAAAATCAGACATGGGGCCCAAACTTGGCACATTATCAGGCGTTCAGCAAAGAACTAGGAATTATACAAGGTATGGTTGTGAGAGATGACAGGATAGTTCTACCAGGAAAGCTGAGACAAAAAGCATTACATATAGCTCATGCAGGACACCCAGGAGAGGTAACAATGAAAAGAAAATTACGAGAGAAAATGTGGTGGCCATTTATGGACAGGGAAATAGAGTCGTACGTCAAAACGTGTAGTGGATGTGCAGCAGTAAAAAAAATGGGCACAGCAGAACCAATGATACGAAAAGAAATGCCTGAACGACCATGGCAAGACATAGCAGTAGATTTTTTTACGGTAAAAGAATTTGGAACGTTCCTGGTACTAGCTGATTATTATAGTAGATTTTTAAAAATTGTGGAAATGAAAAACATTACAGCAAGTAAAACTATTGAAGCTATAGAAACGATATGCAAAGATCAAACATTCCCCGAATCGATCAGGTGTGACAATGGGCCTCCATTTAGTAGTGAAGAGTTCAGAACGTATTGCAAAACAAAAGATATAAAGATAGTACATTCAATTCCCTATTGGCCCCAAATGAACGGACTAGTAGAGCGAAATAATAGAGGAATACTAAGAACATTAAGAATTGCAAAGGCACAAAACAGTGATTGGCGTAAAGCTATTGAAGAGTATGAACATATGTACAATACTACACCACATTCCATAACAGGTAAAGCCCCCCTAGAATTATTAAATGGGAGGCCAGTTAAGGGACTATTACCATCATTAAAAACAGCAACAGATTGGAACCGCGACAAAGATGTGAAAGAGAGAGATGCGATACGGAAAATGAAAGGAAAAATCTATGCGGATGAGAAGAGACGATCCAAACCTTCTGACATTGAAGTAGGAGATATAGTTCAAATATGGAACTATCACCAAGGGAAGGCAGAGCCAAAATATGGAACTGAAAAATTTAGAGTCATAAAAAGGGTTGGAAACGATACTATAGTAGTAAGTGATGAAGGAGTTAAATATCGCCGGCCTGTTGCACATTTATATAAGATTCCCCTGGTAGAAGCGATAAAAACAAAGAATTCACAAAATAGTAAACAAAAAGATGATAACCAAAGTGTAGGTAATCGTCCAATAAGAGTTCGAAGAATTCCAAATAGGCTAAAGGATTGAGATAATAGTTTTTTTTTTCTCTCGTATATCAATGTAAATATTAAAATACAATGTAAGTTTTGTAGTACTTTTGAAATTGGATTAACTTCAGAGGAGAAAAAGGATGTAGAGTTGCGTACAAGCAGTTTTGTATACAAGAGAGAGAACAAACATAGAATGAGAGGAAGTGTGAGAACGTTGACTAAAAGAGAGGGAATTGTGGGAGAGAACATTGGTCACTGTTGGAAGTTATATAAAGAGAACGTTGGTGAGAATCGAGGAGTTGGTTAATAAACGGTGACGAGGAAACATCAACGATACCGTGTTTATTATTTAAAAGAGGAGGATTCTACAGGTCCGTGATCCAAAAAAGTTTGGAGAGCACTGATTAAACCACGATTAGTAGCCGTTTAAGGCATTTGAAGCGCTCGGGTAATATAATAGTAATTTGTCACTATTATATTAGTTCTTTTCCGATTACGAAAAGATTTACGACTTTACGAAGAAAAACTGATAGAATTAATTGAACTTAGTTCTATTTATAAACATTTCCAGGCGGAAAACTGATTTATGATTTTCATTTTATTGACCTAACTTTCCTAAACCTAATAAAACCACGAAATTCGGATAACATCAAAACTACTTCACTCGTTTGTTTTGAGTTTAAAACTTTATTTGTAATAAAATTGTCTCTGTTAGCATAGTTCAAACTGCACGAAACTAGCTATTACTGTTTATTTTGCTTCGTAAACTGCGATCTGGACAAACTGTGTGTGTTTGATGCGAAAAAGAATGTGTTTGTGTTTTTTTTTGTGTGAGTGTGTGTGCGTGTGTATGTGTGTGGGATCGAAGGTGTTCAATGGGAGGCTGCATAGAACAGTCCTGCGCTGCTAATATGATTTTGTTCTATTTCCGCTATGTAAGTGTTGGTATGGAAGGATCTATTTGATATCTCAATGCAGTTCAGTGATGGGATACGAATTTCTCCCTAAGAAAATAATTCCACCAGCAGGGCTTGTAAACATAAATTGATAGTGTTTCAGTATAGTAATGAAAATCCATACTGCCGTTCTATCATAAACATTGCGAATTGAGTCACGCCTGCTTTATAGTCGTGTTAAAGCGGCACCTGGATGGTCCTGCTTGGAACGAAACTCATCAGATCGCATTAATAAATTTGCCCGTGGTCGGCTGTCGTCGCTTATCATTTCTTTTTCTATCCAGCGATCGTGTTTGCTTCGTGTAATCTTGTAGCTTAATCTTAAAACACCATTATTAAACCCTTTTGGTTATTCGTGAAACATGGAATTGCACCCTGAACTGTAGACCGCTTCTGGACGATCCGAACGACTGTGTGAAGAGGTTGTTTAGTAGCTTCTGCTGTCCTAAATCGGTATTTTCTTTTCGTGCTTCTCGGTTTGTAAACACTAAATACAAATTTGCAACGTTCAAACTTTCTTAATTTAACACAGCGATGGTATGAAACTGCCCGCAATGCTCGTCTGCAGATGAGATGGACCTTTTACTCTCTAGGCTATAGCATAGAGTTGTTGCATTTGGAAATGAGGTCCAGTTTTGCTGAATGCTCTTTATGCCTTTGCAATCTTGGTTGTCGGTAGGTGTTGACTCCTGCATCTACACTGTTTCTATTACTAGTTATCAAACTACGACTACGTTTATGCTTGACATTGATCTATTACCTATCTTGTGTTTGTTTGTGTCTGTGTTAGAGATGGAGTTAATCAATCTGGTGCGGTAACGGAACTGCGCCTTTAGGCAAACATTATTGATATTTGGCAAACATTTGTCCGAAGGAAGATAACCCAGAAGACAGCACTAGGAAGTTGGGGAACGATCCAAGAGATCCTTACGTACTCGTCTGCAATTTGAGATATTCACTGCTTGAACCTCGCCCACTTATATACTCAATCAGCAGTTCCGTTCGACTTGACCTTACTATATTCTCTGGGACACTGATGCCTCTATGCACTCTCTTGAAGACCGTTTTTAAAACATACCAGTAGACACATACCAAGCGGATATGCGGAGGGTGACGAACCCGCTACCAGCAGTGGCATCTTTAGCCAAGAATTTTCTTAATGTACGCCCCATGGTTGTTGTGCACCTCAGGCTTGGTTAGCGCACGGTGACGATTCGGTTTGTAGGGCTGATAATTTTCCACGTTGGAGAAGCTATTATGCAGCTCCGAGTGCTCCTCGTGCTCGTCTTCATCCTCTTCATGCTCCTCGTGCGTACGGTCGCTGTGGTGGACATCTGCCCCATCCATCTGCTGCTTCACTCCCGAAGCCTCTCCAGCTGGCCGTTCTGAAGGTTCAAGCTTCGGACTAGTGGATGGCATCGCCGTTGTCACATCGTGCGATGAGCTGTCTTCCACTCCCGGTGTTGTATTTGGATCGCTCGAGCTTGAGAAAATTTCCTGCTCGGGCGTGGATACCATCGTAGATAGAGCGACGGTTGCTGGAGGCGATACAGATGGATTGGTTTTACTGCTCACATTTGCTTCCACTGTTTCTGGCGCAACGGTTGTGATGTCTAGATCTTCCATACTCGAAGTTAACGACATATTCGGAGCTGCTGAAGAGTGCACAATTGTATCCAGCTCTGGAACGGCCGTAGTGGTGATGGAGTCCGAATACTGCGTTAACTGTATGGTGGCCACTAGCGCAGCGGACTGAGGTGGAGAAGGATCCGCCGCAAGAGGTGCAGGTGTCGTGTCCACCGCTGAGAACGGCCGAGTAGTTATGGTGAGCGATCCGGCCGTTTGGGAACGTTCCGATTCACTCGGTTCAAATACAACCTGAACAACGTGATGCGCGTCTGTAGAAGCAATGTGCGTTGTCTCTGCAGCGCTTTCAGTTGCAATTGAAGCCGACGATGGGGATGGTTCCAGCTTCGTTTCATCCTCCGTGAGCGACAATTCCGACGTGGCAAGCCCGGTTACTGTTGGGTCAGATACATCCAGATCCACTGGCAGGCTGGTGGAGGATGCGGTTGGCAGTACCGTCGTCGGGGGTGCCTCGGTTTGTGGCCGAGCAGAGATGAACCGGGCCTTGACGAGCAGCATTGGAGGAATGAAGTGGTCCCCAGTAATGACTTCCTTCTTCGGTGTCGTTGGCAGGATGTGACTGGCGGCCGTAGTGCGGGTAGTTAGCAGTGCCGCTGGTGTGCTAGTAACTGTCGGTGACAGAGAAGGCACTGCAGTTGGAGCAGTAGTCGACGTCGTTGTCGTTACTTCGGTGACGCCAGATGCAGTACTGCTGCTTGAAACTGGTTCCGTCGTCTTGGTCGTCGTATCTTCCTCCCGGTCCGAATCGGTCCCACGTCGCAAGCGTGAATCGGGCGTGGTGCCTGTTTCCGGGGTCGTCACACCAACGTCTCCCGCCGGCTCCTCATTTCCTATTTTTACTCCGCCGCTCACCACTGCCGAGTCAGCATAGTCTCCGTCCGAAGTCGGTTTCACCGCTTGCTGGATGATGTCGATCGGTTGCGTCTCCGTCTCGTCCGGCAGCGGTTGATCTCCAAGCATTGGTTCGTCTTCATCCTCCTCCTCCTCATCGGCGCTCTCGTTCCGTTCCGCTCCGTTGACGTTCTTCTTCGCGTAATGGTTCTTCTTCTCATATAAGGGTGAGTATTTCTTGGCGTAGCCTGACTTATGCGCACTCTCAGCACCGCGACCGTCCACCTCTTCGCTGTGCAAGGCGGCCGCCTGCTCGCTGCGCATCAGGTCCTGCAGGTTAAACTTGTTGATCACGTTCTTCACCGTGTCCTCGATTTGGTTCGGGTTGACCTCGATCTTGTTGTTGCTTTCCTCGTCGTTGCTCGACACTACCGTCAGTATATCATGCTCCAGTATAGGCTGCTGTTGCGGGCGGCGCGTTGAGCTAGCCGTGGCCGCACTTTCGACACCCGGCAGCTGGTTGTTGTTCTCGGTCGCGAGCACCGACGCCAGGTCCTCCTCATCGCTACACTGCAATTGCTCGATAATGCTGTCCCGGTCCTGTTTCCCCTGGCAGGAGATATGTTTCGTGCCTGATTCGCCACAGTCCCGTGACAGCTGCACGGTACCACTGTCCGACATATACTGCACAGTCAGTGATGGAATTGACGTGACGGTACAGTCCACCGCCCACGTTGGAACTGCGCGGAAGAGAGGAAACAAAACACACATTACATGACATTATTGCTGGAAGGTACAGCTCAGGGTCAACAAACTCCAATGTCTTACCCGGTAGTTCACACAGGAAAGCAGCCGTTTCCGGACCACCGCAACGGAGTGCATGCCAGCGGAAGTCACGCACTGGGTCCACTACCGCGCACAGGGGCTGCTCCATGGCTGGAATTGCCTCCGCCCAATATCCGCTCGATGGATCCAGTGCCTTGGAGCTCCTGCGCAAAGGAAAGGAAAATTTAATAGAATGTATCTTGTAGTCCCACTAAAGTCTGCCATCTGGAGGTCAACCGCAGTGGGTCGCATTTTAAACCCCTCCCAAAGTTCTAGAACAACCTAACCCAAGGCACTTTGGAAGAGTAGGTTAGAAAAAGGTAACAGTTGTAAGCAAAACAAAGCAGCCGCTCGTTTGGGCGAACGTGAAGCTCCAGTTTCAACTCACGTTTCTCTCCCCAGAAAGGCTCGAGCAAAGGTATCCGGGATGTCCTACAGACAACAAGACACTACTGCATCCGACATCGCCTAGTAGAGCACAAAAAACACTCAAACCCTCCCAAAACACCGAAAGGTTCTCTCCTACCACTGGCTGCGTTTAACTTTGCTGGTTTTGCCGTGCAAATGTTGACACAACAAATACGGAAAAGGACAACAGTCCGACGGGTCTCCGGGCCTGGAACTGGGAAGTCTACTGGAAGAATATGTACCTCATGCTTTACATGCTGGCCCTGGAATACCCTGCCCAGAGTTGACTTTGAAAAAAGGAGGTTAGGGAATTTCGGAAAAATCCAAACCAGACCTTTTTTGTATTTGAAGGATAGCATCAGGTTCCTGGTGCCTTCCGGGCCGGGGTAAATGCGGAACAAACAGAGCGTTTAGGGTAAACGGCAAACTTTTGTCATAGCTACTCCCGCCTTACGCGTAACTGGCCACAGCAGGCCGCAGGGTGGTGGCGAAACACTTGTGTAAAATTCAGGACAGAGAGTGTTTTGCTCCGGGCCGGATCTTCAGTTTCCATTAGACAAACGAGGTGCAACTTACGTCCAGGTAAAGCGGGCCGAGTTTTCGGGACGCATCAGTCCGATCCATACTGCGCTGGTGACATCCAGCTCCTTCAGGAAGGCCCGCGTCGCATCGAATTGTACACCATTGTCCACTGTCGAACAAAAAAAGGAGAAAAGAAAAAAATATCGTAACATTAAACCATTTTTCATAGGTGTAATTGATTAATGCGCTTCCTCATTCAAACTAAATTGCCATTTCATTTAAATGTCCAATAAAGGCAGTTTTTCATTTACATCATTTATATCGTCGACTACCACTGACAAACCAAAGGACACACAAACGATTACAAATCACTTAAACTCTATTTCCGCGGGCCGCATCTTCGGGAAGAAAGGCTGAAAAGTAAATCCCTCCTTTTTGCACTTATTAAATTTAAAGCGAAGAATAATGTGTCATAAATCTTCATCCCGTTTCAGCAACATTGAAGTATCCCCACAAGCATTTGACAGGCAATATTCATTACCTCGGCTGATAGCCGGTCGCACGAGCGACATCTAGCATTTCCATAACGCCTTCCATGCCCGACACACCTATTCATCTCCTTACCAACATAGATATATATTTTTGCTCAGCCTGTTAACAAGACGATTAAGCTTGATTGTCTTTGGTAACACAAGCAGAGCGATACGTCATGGGCTACGAAACTGTTTGGATTTTAACCATTTCAATTTTGAAGCTATTTTCCTGAATAACGTTTAAACAACCAGGGTTTCCAGCATTCATGGACAGACAAACAGTCGATTAGATCACAGATAGCTAAACTTGAGACAATCCTTTCGTGTGCCATCTTTGCCTCAGGCATTTTGGATTCTGAAGAGCAGCTTTTGGATTTTTTTATGGAAGATCTGTTAAACGTACTTAAATGTTTGTAAAGCACTAGAACTGGCAGCTAGACCAGTTGGACAATGGATACGAAAGTATCAGGAAGCTTGTCAGAGAAGCAACCCACACTAGTTTGGCTACACCCTTTCAATCTATTGTCACCATCCAGGTAGTCGTATCACAATGTGCATCCAGCTATTCTTTATGTGCTCGGGTCCGCTTTCCTACCGACTTCCAGCTAGCATCAGTAGCTTACCCTAAAGTGCCGTTGCCATTGACTCAACCGAAACTATTCCAGAATAGGATATTGCAGCATCGTTGGCGTGGGATGACGGGGGTGACCCAACGCTCGAAAATAAGCCGATAAGACCGCAACCGCGCGCGCCTAGCCGAGAACTAATTAATGATGGAAGGTAATTAAAATCTATAATTATCGTACCGCTGTGCGTCCGGCGCACAGGACATCACACGCTACTTGTTTTACCACCCTTTTCCCAGAAAATAGAGGCTAGCATTTTTGGCTATTACGGTTGTTGATGCGCGTGTGTGCGTTTGAGGTTTTAGGTCTTCTACAAATGGGACTTCCTTTGATCAAGCATTTCAAATCAAAGCGCACTCGAAGCTCGCGATCCCTTTTCGAACACTGATTGATGTACGTACGTTGGCCAATTGGAAAATTTGTTTCTCTTTTGTTCCTTTTTTTTAATTTTTAATGAGAAAATAAAAATGTTATGTTAATGTTAAAGCGACCAAACGCTGAAATTTGATACTAAATTTATTCCGTGCGCGTGTGTGAATGTGTTTTTGTGTTTTTTTTTTTTTGCTTTCCGAGAGCACACAAAAAAACACACCCTCCAGCTGTAGCCAGAGCAACGTACCGTTTAATCCTGGATAATATCCAATTTGTAGTGATTATGCAAATCAATTCAGCATCCTGGGGCGTTGATTGGGCGCATGATGGAAATGATAATGGTGACCTGCTAAATGTATGCCATCAAAAGCACTGGGGATGGTGGACACAATATTACTTGCAAAAAACGAGATCACCCTATATGTTTTTTGTTTGTTGCGACGTGTTGGGTCATGATAATGCGTCAATTAGGTATGTGGAAAATAGTGTACGAAGGATCATAAACAATCGAAATATTAAATTACCACCAGATTCAGTAGTTTGGGACCGTATGTTGAAGCATCAAACCGACAGCAAAATCATGTGCTTCCGTGAGCATTCTAGTGATGTGCTTGCTGAGTAAAAATAAGTGAGCGAATGACATATTTTCTATGAACGCTTTTTGTATTAGTCAAGAATACTCGTTTACGATTTATTTCTTCATCCCGTCTTATAAATCATTCACTAGGAGTCCTACGTGAAATAAGCCCTTCGATCATTAAATCTGAATGAATGTTCTAGAAGGTTTTTAAGTCACAGTTGAATCATTTATAAGTATTTATAAGAGTTATTTTTCTTTCGGAAGATACATTTCCAATTTTTGGTACACATTAATTCCTAACTCGCTGAAAGTTAATTGAATAATTAATGAGTTAAATAAGTTTACCGAACGCCGCCTTTATTAGTGATGTGCGGGTCGGGTCGGAGCCTACCATAAGCGACCTGGAGTTGTTCGGATCAACTCGTAAGGTGCAAGTAGGTTCCGTAGGTGCAATAAATCATAAGCTACCCGTTGGTGCAGATAGTACGCCAAAGTAGTAGACCCGAACTCGCGTCACCAACGGCCCGGAGTCGTTGAGTGGCACTCACGAGTCGATCTGAACCTACTGTAGCCCGACCTGATCCGAACTCGTTGCACCAATGGGCAATGGGTGACCACCATGTCCCTTATGCTTTCGAGACTTATTCAGTACCTCGGAACTGGATAGGCAGTCCTTGCTTCGAGCAAACGGCCCTTTATAGGCATGAACCCAAGACGAGCATGTTCCTACAGTCGTTGCCACCTAATTTTGGCTCAATTTAGGCATCAATTTGTGCCTCTAAGGCATTAATTTTTGACCGTGCGCATCAATTTTTGACTCTAACGCACTTATTTTTGTCTGTAAGTCATCAATTTTTTACTCTTGTAGGAATCATGATAATTTTTTAAGACATTTGAGCAGTTTTTTGCCAATCGTAATTTTAAATCACTTAAACAACACAAAAACCATGTAATTTGACTGATTTGTGAGAAAAAATCACGAAATTTTATAAATTCTAAAGCCATTGTTTACACCTGAAAATTCATGCCAATATGTTTCGCTCCATTAAAATTACCAAAATGGGCACCATAATTGTTTTATTTCAAATTCTATAAATCAAATTTTTCACTACTAAACTTGGTTTCAATAATTGCAGGACACACAGTTCCAGAAATTACGTTAAATTGAGACAAAAATAGGAGAGTTAGAGTCTAAATTTAGCCTGAACGACTGTAGGTCATGCAAATTGACGACTGTACCCGAAACTGCGATCTACTGATCATTTGGGTCGACTCCAACTCGTTGCAACGGCGGCTCAGATTTGATTCCGACTCCGACCTAGCGCACCCGTTGTTGGACCCATGGTTTGACATCGGGTCGTGAAATGAATCATATGACATACCTAAAATCACCCTCATTTATATAACACTTCACACCTACCAACAGCAACACCCACAGGCAGCGTAATGTGTTAAATAACTCTTTCTTATTACGTCTCGATTCATTGTTACCCTCTCCTCTGAGAATTTGTTTTTTATTCATTAGATGAAAACCAGATTATTATTCTTGTGAGTTAAATAACTATTTTAAGAGTAAAATGTCGACGAGTTAATTATTACTCCATGTCAATTATTAGCCTATTACAGGGCTTTACAAGTCAGAATAGAATGTCAGCAAAACAATTTCAGAAGCTCAAGATTCACTTTAGCTCTCAAACGTTGTTGTTTCACCGCACCGATGCTATTTTCAATAGCGCAATTTGATTTTTAAATCGCTCAAGTTGTTTTTTTAGAGGCCTTTCGCATCGTTTTGCAAATTCAAACACTCATTTTTAGATTATATGATTGAGATCAATGCTTTTATTCATTTAAGCATTATATTTATGAAATATTACGTATTTATGGTAAAAATGGCGATTTTTTGTGCAAAAAGCTACATAAACATTGTACATGTTTACATACGCAAGTGCTCGTAGCTTTTTGCACAGAAACACTCATTTTTTACAATAAATACGTAGTTTTTTATAAATATAATGCTAGAAATGCACTAAATAATTGATTTGTACACAAATAGTCTCAAAATTCGTGTTTGAATTTGCAAAACGATGCGAAAGGCCTCTAAAAAAACATCTTGGGCGATTTAAAAATCAAATTGCGCTATTGAAAATAGCATCGGTGCGGTGAAACAACAACTTTTGACAGCTAAACTGCATCTTGAGCTTCTGAAATTGTTTTGCTGACATTCGATTCTGACTTGTAAAACCCTGTATCTATTCACTATTCGCTAATTCAAGCTGTTGGATGGTTATTCCCATCACTACTGGTATTCAGCGCTACCCTTTTCGTTTTTGCTTCAGGGGTGATTAATTTAATCACCGTCCATCCACCCCGGGTTGTGGCACCAGCGAAGCAGCAGCAGCTAACAAATATTGACCAATTTAAATTCAATCAATTGATTTAATATCTCTCGGTTCAGTGAGGTGAGAAACAGGCGCGGTTTCTTCACCCAGTGGGAGTGAAATGTATTGAAATAGCCATTAAAGCACATAAAAAAACTACATCCAGGTACATTGATTTGATCTCTAATGAAAACGTAAACCTTTAGCCCTCCATCCCCTTCCCTTTAGTAAATCCCCTTCCCTCCATCTTTCTCTCTCCCTCTCTCCCTCTCTTTCTCTCTTTATCTCTTTATCTCTTTATCTCTCTCTCTCTATCTCTCTCTATCTCTCTCTATCTCTCTCTCTCTCTTTATTTCATTCACTCTTGTTTTACCGCTCTGACAATCGGATGAGTTGCAATTTCGCAAACGAATCAAACGAGGAAACAGATACACTCGTCCGGAAATGGCGCAAACAAAAAAAACCTGCGTTGCGTCGGTGATTGCGACTTTGCGAGATGCACACATACACACACACACACCATGCACAAAAAAATAAACATCAAAGGATATGCTGATTGTCCGTGTGCACCGCCGGTGCAGAAGAAGCGATAACAATCAATGCAGCGCAAACCGGACGGTGCCACCACGGTCATTGGCTCAATCCAGTACACCCCGCCTAAAACTTTAAAAGCGATTTTGCGGGTTTTCTGCACCGCTGTTATTTACGTTTGGAAATCGGCCCGTCCGTGAATACCTGAACACTCACATACAGCAACCGTAGATATTTATTTATTTAACACCAAAACCCTTCCAGCAAGCTACTGCTGCGTTTATGATGCGACACCGGAGCAGGAAATGCGAAAAACGACCTTGCTTAATGCAACTACAGCATCAAAATGATATGTGCCGTTTTTTTCCTTACCCTTTTATACCATCAATCAATCAGTTGCGTTTTGTGTGAGTGTGTCGACAGTAAATGGGTCCAAAAACCTATTGAATGTTCGAAGGGAATCGTGCCCGGCCCGTTCCGATGCACCGTTCGAACGATTGGAAATGTTTGCAAATCATTGAACTCCCGCTTCTCCCTTTTAGTGGGGAGCTATTAAACTCTTAACTCTGCAATATTGCTGTGGGCAAGTGCTTAGAAGCTTGATTTATTTATTTTAGCTTTTTTGCACTGCTGCTGTTGCTGCTTAGTGCCCTTGCGCTCACTAGAAAACGTGAGCAGGAAAGCATTATGTAGCTTAGATAACCGTTCAGATTGTGGCGAGGAGGGATGGGGGTTAGGAAGAGCTGAGAGCGTTGCCGAGCGCTCCTTCAACGCAGAAATCTCAATGTTTTAAAAATACCCAGTAACCGCCCGGTAAGGCATGCCGGCTTCGCAATAGACGGTACTTGATCGTTAAATATTTATACAATTCCTCTATCCACCTCGACCTTCTCTACTCCGTTGGTTCCGATGTTGTGGCAGAATCGATATTGTGCCTTGGTCTCGCTTTCACCCAGCCGCGCACAGGAATCAGCGAGGTCTGGGAAGGTTTCGTCGCTCAATGCTTCGATCAATATTGAAACTGCTCCCACCCATCCCATGACCAGCACTTCCGGTTCGTCCCCTTCCGGAGCAGGCACCAGCTGGCACTACAACACGGTCACACGGGCTAAACGCGCGTCTAAGCGCGGTTGTCCTCCTGCCCTAGCAGTTCCACCTTGGTGCCGGAAATCGAACGCCCGGCAGAAAGGTACCGCGCGCAAAGAATCCTTTTCGCCCCCAACTGCCCTTTTGCTCATCTGTCTTGAGAAGCCCGGCAGCTGTCGTTGTCGAAATTATGCGAAATAAATGAAGCCGGTTGGGTGGTAGGGGGTTTCGGTGTTGCTGGTGGAAGAACGGAAGGCAATAAACGCACAAACCGAACATCGCGCTGTAAATGTAAATTACATCATTTAACCGTATCATTTTCAGCGTACACGTTTTGTCCCACTTCCTCCCCCCTCCTTCCTCTTCCGACATTAGAAGCGATATCAAACTTCATCTTGTTTTAATTGGGATGAACACACACACATCCTTGCTGGTCACAGTCGTGCGACGCATGTCGGTTGTATTCCGCTGAGAGTTCTCAGGCAAGCCTTAATTAAATTGCTCAACGTTGGCAGAACGAAAAGCGCCTAATTCTATCTCCTTACAAAAGGGTACACCATGCATTGATAGCCGCCCTAAAGAAGAGGGCTATTAGTGCGTCGTAGTCATAGTCGAGCATTATTAGAAACCACTGGACAAACTAAGACGACACAATAATAAGCTCGGGAAAATCAACGCCCATCTGGTCAGAAGATGTCAGCTTCCACGTGTTACATCGAGAAGCGGATAGTTGTTGTTCCTTCTCCCGTTCGCATTCGCTTGATCCCTTTCGAGACAGATTCTGATGTCCGTTGCAACCACGTCTCCCCCTGGCACAACAATTCGTCTCGGGTAGTTGCGTCTATCAGCAAATTCTCAGCATATTAACCGTCGTGTGCCGTCTGTACTAAAAGTTGTGCTACTGCTGGCGAGTTGCGAGCTTCGGCTGGGTAGCGGTGAGCTGCTTATATTCTTTATCATTCCATCCCGCATGAGCGATGATGATGGGCAACTCGTCTAATGAACTTCTTGGAACTCTCAGAAATCAACTTTCCAGAAGCTTGAGGGCGTTACTACTTGAGCAAAGCGCACCTGCAAACGCATCACATCATGTGGGATTTATTGAAGAGCTAAGAATAAGAGCTCAAAAAATACATCATTCAAAGAATTCTATTGCAAGTTTTTTTGTTAACTTGCTGTGTTTTTTCTCCAAAAATGTTATATTATTACTATCCAAGACTAAGAGAAATATGGATAAATAGTATCTTAGCGTTGCTGCAGAACATACACAAAAAATCATTCCACCCCTCTTTTTGATACAATTTTTCAACCTTCTCCAAGCTATAATACAAAACCGTACGACTTTGGAAAGCAAGGGTATGCACGCATTAGGGTAACGATTTTTTTTCAATTTAATTAAATACCATTTAAATCGTAGCTTCTACTACCTCCAACAAAACGTTCCCGCAACGGAGCTATGGCACGAAAACCCGTTGCGTTTATTCCACAACCTCAGCAAATCGGCTGTACGTCTCGCTCTTGTCTTTACCTATGTAGAGGCGTACCCCTTGGCTAATGATTGCAAAGAGATGATAGGCTGGAGAAACAGCCGACATCAATTTACTGGTTCACTTGCAGTTCCGCTCAGGCATGAGGCAAAGCGAAGCAGCAGAAGCATAGTTATTGATCCAGTTCAAGCAATCAAACTTGCGGAAGATCCGAAATTAAAAAAAAAAAAAAAACAAATATTTTCAAGTACTTGAAGCACTCCATTGCCGGGAGGTAAACCCGTTTCTGCTATTGTGCTAAGCAATTTCTTTAATTACACCTTTCCCTCCCTGTTATCATGCTCCATCCTTCGAATGGTTGAATTCTGGCTGCTTTTTTGTGATGCTCCATTTGCTCCGAAAACACGATTCCTTCATTGCTTGGCACTTTGACTACCCTGGGCTGCGCATACAGACCCATTCGATGCAATCTGTGCAATAGAACAGTTCCCCTGACTCTTGAACTACACCGGGCACCCCTAGCCCAAAATGAAACGGGACTCATAGCGACAACCCCGAAGATCGATTGGTTTTAATTGAAAAATCATTGCCTGTCCCTGGCCCGGGCATGTCGCCCGATGTCTAGCAAGCATCCCACCGTTGTACCGACATTGTTATGCTGATTGCGGCGTTTTTAGAGGCACGCCAAGGAAACCCATCAGACGATGCAATGAATAATGCACAATGTATGTGTGGGTGTATGTAAGTGTGTGTACGTAAGGGTGCCATGGTGCACAATTACAGAGCACCCGGACGACGGAGCAAACACCAGTAAATTACGACCGTGTCCACCGTTCCCCTGCCGGATACTGCCGGCTGCTCAACAACTTCGGGAGCTTTCGGAGGTTTTTGCGGGGATTCGCCCCGCTAGGGATGAATATTAATTGAAAGGATGCTCGAACTTACCTCGACCGACGGAACTATGTTCGCATCAGATTGCCGTAGATGCGCTTACCACATGAACGGGATGCGTCGAGCAAAATAGTGAGGGACCCGTGTTTCATTTAATAATTTTACACACAAAGACTATTTGCGTTCAGCAACATTGAAGAGCAGAAGGAGGTTATGTTTTCCAACAATAGAAATACTTCAGCCGGGTCGAAAAGGCGGAACCTTTGGGCAAGGCTCCGAATAAGTATTCGGAAGCGCACAGAAAATGGCTGATGTCAATTGGCTTAGGATTACCAATGTACCGCAAGCATTTTGGTAACGATTCACTATGCGTTCCTAGCTTTCGCTAACTTTCAACCCAAACCAAGTATCGCTTAAAGCTAAATTGCCAGCTGTCGACGGCGATAACATTATGCTACCGGTCGAGAAATTAGACGCCTAGCGTTCGACCACACCACACCACAGTAAACGAGCCTTCTGAGTGTCGGCTCCGGTGGAAAGATGGAATGAAGCAAACTTTTCATTAATTTTTTGCACCGTGTCTTGGGCATGCTCGGCGATAAAAAAAAATATACTGAACAATGCCCCACACCTGTAGCACTTTGAAACTCTGAAAACAAAACCAGGCGAAAATTAAATCATCGCCGGTATGGCTTACATGGCTAAGTAAAGAGAGAGAGAGAGAGACAGAGAAAGAGAGCCAAACAGAGAGGGATAGAGAGAGAAAGAGAGATAGAGAGAGAGAGAGAGAGAGAGAGACATAACTCCAACGAAACGAAGGAACAACGGTTACACTTACCGGTGACTAGATTGGCGTGATGGAACTGACAGACGGCATCCGCTTCGAACCAGGAGATTTTGTCGCGAAAGTAGCGGTAGAACACGGAGAAGCCTTCCTGCGGTAGCGTCCACGTGTTGCTGATGTTTACCTGTAAATGAGGATGGAAAGAGCAGACAGATGTTGCAGGTTTGAATAGTTGAGGTAGAGACTTTCAATTTCGCTAAGTAACGCCGGGTGTCCCGTAGAAGTTTACTGGTCCGGCTTTGGCTTTGGAGCTCGAGTACCCTGAGTCGACTGCCGAAGCGATTTGGGGATCAATTTTTGGGCTGGAGGATTATGGATTTGGATAACTGCCGACGCACGCCAGTCCAGATCCTCAATCTGATTAGATTGTTACCAGCACGAAGCGAAGAAACGATTGCTGGCAAGTTCTTGCTCGCGTAAGTGATTGTTTCAATGGATTGAAATATGAACAGAGTGTGCAAACACTTTACCTGCCGTGTGCTACCGTGCTTTGCCCGTTTTTATAGACTTGTGCTCCGGCCAGCACATAGCACATTGTTTTCCCATTTCTTTTTTCTCTTTACATCTCCACAAATAAACCTCACTAGTTGTCACCATAAGGCACTTACAAGCACACCAGTAAGAGTTTGCGCGTATCCTATACACTTTATGTGGGGCTTTTCGTTTTCTCCCACGTCGGCTTATTCCTCTGTTTCCAACTGGAATGCGCTAAGGGGTTTTAGAAATAGTTCAGAGAAAGCTATTTTTATACTTCTTTTGCTGTTGCTCCCTCGGGTTTCGCTCGAACCTGCTTTTACACGCTCATTGCTGAATAGTGCGATTTGTGTGGTGTGGCACCAGGGGTGAGCAAACTAATGCCATGTATGCCAACGTACGGTTTTTACTGTAAAGGAACAGTAAAAAAAACCTCTCACTTCTTCAAAGCATTTCAGCATTCCGGAGCTCATAGCTTCCGGTCTAGGATGGAAGCGTGTCCCCTAATGATTCATTATCACAGCTTAGCATCGTAAAAGTGTTACCTTTAACGGTGAAAAAAGCAACCTGGAGCCCGTCATGGGTACCTTGCGTTGCTTAAGCGACTATACTTTCTTTATTTATCTTCTTCTTTTTTCTATTTAAGGCACGATTCTGTTTATCTCGGTACCTTGGGGTACCTTTCACCTGGCCAGTGCCATTCTGTTTTATACAAACAGAGCCGAACAGGGGGCCTTACTTTCATTTGCATGTCATTATCCTTAAACATTCTAAACTGCGCTCGAGCGCTAAGCGGCAGTGAAGTGAAAGAAATAGCTTTTAATTTATCTCGTCCTGGGTCGACTAGGAAGGTGAGCACCTGAAAATAATACATGAGCGAAGGTAAGATAAACAAATAAATGCCCTCCGTTCGCATCAGCTTACAGCTTTAAATTATGTTTGTTTTTATTTATTTTGTTCTATGCAACGGGGCTAGTAAGCGTACAGCGAACAATTGAAATAAAGAAGAAGAATTTGCAGTAAAAAAATAGTGTGAAGAGTGTAACTAAAAGTTGTCAACATTGCCATGTAAGCAGGGCAAATAGGTTTGTTTAGCTTTTACGCAGGGTTTGTCGCTTATTACCTGGAATATTGACACATATTTTCACATAGAATCTCTAAGACCTGATCTCGAATCTTTGAAGCCAAAATATCACACTTTACGAAGACGCAGACACTGAAACGTCCTTATCTTAGATAATGATTGTGTGAACTTTATTGGCAACCCCTACAAATGCTATAAAGCTTTCCCATATCGTCGCGATATACAGGAAACAACCTAATTATGCGTGCTATGCCATTCCGGGTCCTGTTTAGTGAGCGAAATAACCCATCAAGCTCAAAAAAAAACCTTCAAGTGTAAAAGTTTGCCAACCTGACCGTTCCAACCGTCTGCCAAGCGGTAGTTTAGCCATCCACAGCGTCCAGACAAAACTTGGGGCAGGAAAATGGCGAGAAGGACCGAGAGAAAGAGGGGTAGGGGAGGGGGTGAAGTTTGCAATAAAATTGTAAAATATACACCACATTTGCTCACCCCTGATGCACGGGCTTGGGCACACAGTGCACCTCCCTTTTTTGTGGCGGGCGTACGGGCCGAGGGTTGCAAATAAACTTCTTTACGATAATCGTAGCACCACATGGTGCGGGTGCCCAGAAGTTTGCCAATTTTGTATGGAGCGCTGCCAACGAGCTATGGGTGGGCTGCGATACACCGAGGTCAGGAAGTGCCCCATAGATCGTCCGTACACCGACCGCGGTGAATCGGTGGTTTTTGGGGTTTTTGCCGACAACCAGGGCTGTAAATAAACCACTACCGTGCAACCGCCGCACGAACTCCCCGATACGTTTCGGGAAGCAATGCTGGGCATCGTAAAGGATCCAGCACTCACACGACAACACTCTACCGCGTGGCTGTGTACACATTAAGCGACAAGGAGGGCTACGGTACGGTGAAAATATTTACTGTCCATTAAAATGATTGAACCGCGCGCATCCCTTTTTGCCACCTTTGGCAACCATCCCTACACGATGCATGCACACACACACACACACACACACACACACACACACACACACACACACACACATACACGTATGGGCGAGTGCACCGTCGAAGATATGGGACGGGTGAGTGTATTTGCTTGGGATATTTTTATTCTTCCAGCAGCAGCGTCAACGTGTAACTTTAGCCATTTTCAATCGATCGACCACAAATTTGCTGACCAACTGAGCAGTCGGCGGAACCGGAATCGAAGGCGAAACTGGCGAGCAGGTGGAATCTGATTGAAAACTATGTCTGGTGTGTTGGGTGCCCTTCTCTTGCTCTTCTCTCTCTCTCTATCTCTCTCTCGCACTTACTTGCAATCAAAGCACGTAACAAACCCTGCCAACTGTCGGGCGGGCATGTGGTAGTGAATGGAAGCGCAAGTGTGCTCGCCACGCTCGTTCGACAACATCCTCTCGAGATAGGGAGAGTGGAATTTTAATATTGCGACGGGCGACATTGACATTTTCTTCTTGTTGCCAATGGTTTCCGCCAACACACTCGCCAGCATTGCCTTACGGTTGTCCTTGCACTGTCAATTTATCCGGGTTAGTTTGCACCGTACTGTTTTCTTTTTTTACTGTGTGAGCTTTCAAAAATCAACCAAACAAAATCCCAAATCTAGAGATTTCTGGAATTCTACGACCTGCTAGACCTTGGGCCTCGCACCAAAAATTAAGACACTTCTTGGTGCCACTCGGAATGATGCCCTTTTGTATTCAATCCGTTCTGCCTCATCCTCACCAAAAAGGGGCTTCGCTTTTGAATACCTACGCCACGGGTGTTCATACTCACATACAAAAAACACACACAAATCTCCCACTCCGCTGCGCTGTTGTCCGCACTTCCGACACAGCCACAAAGGATTTGTGTTGGTTTTCCGCACGGGCTTACTACCAATGAGGCCCAAAATCACGTTCCATACATACACATACACACACGAGCACACTCCGTTCTGACCGTTTTGTGTGTGGATAGGTGCTAAAGTGTAGATCGATTTGCCGAGATAAAGCTCGAGAGCAAACCAAACCAAGTTACCAATCAACTTCCTCTAGCAGCAGATGTGGAAGTCCTTCCACGCCAGCAGGAGGCACACGGCAGAAAGGTTCGCAAATCGTATGATAACTTTTTATCATCGCTTCCAAATCGGCCTGATTTTTCCCCGCACGAGATTCCTGATTCTTTTAGAACCATTTCACGGGTACGCCGACGCGACTGACCCGCACCGGCAGGGAGTTGCCTGCATCCTTGCCCGTGATCGAACCGGCCCTGCAGTGGAATATCCGAAGCATCCTGAATAAATTGTTCCCGAAAATCCTCCTCCACCTCCTATTCCAGCGCCATTATTCTGACGCTTTTTTTTTTGGTTAGTTTGATTCGTTTCGTTTGCATCATTTGCCCTTTGCTCTAAATCGACCAAAATTAATCAGGCTTCGATGATCGTCGTTCGCACCTTCTTTTTTTTTTTTTTTGATTCATTCCTTCATCGGAATCGGTTTCGTGTTCTACTTAGGAGATAGGAGGAATGAACAAGTTAGTGTGTAAAAAACATTCTGAAGTACAAGCAGCACTAGAGCATCTTCGAATCGGAACACATTCCGTTAGCCAACTTTTACGACAACCCAAGGACCCGGCCATCCAGCCGCCCCACCTCATTCTAATCAATGGGACCAATGTGAGCTTCCGCCGCACTGTTTGCTTTATCGGAGGAAAAATATATCCTTAATTGGATTCTTATTACATGCACCGCTGAGCATTTCGGAACAGCACTCGCGTTTGCCCGAAGAATGGATACAGTTTTCCCCCGTTTTTCTTTTTAGCAAACATTTTCGGCAGCGAGCATTTTTTATTTGCTGATTAGTGTAATTTGTATTTCGCTCACGCACCGGTCACGGAGCACCAGCTTCGTGCTGATTTAGTACACATCACTAAAAGCTGTTTAATTTAAATCGATTCGAGCAAGGTTCGCTACTTAAGCGGTTGGAATGTTGATTGGTTGATACTTGTATCGAGACGAATGTCAAAAGTGACGTCCAGTAGCGGGTTTAACGGTGGGCGGTCTGGGCGACCACCAGGGACTCCGACAGCTTGGGATCCCGTGGATAGTTAGTCCAGCATATATAATAGTTGGTAGAGTAGTCCTATGAGAGTTCCCGTGACCGAGAAGCCCTGAGACCTCCCCCCTCCCCCCCCCCTTCCATGTACACCCACGACTCGTCTAAACGTTTATAGCTCCCGACATCCTGGATTCGCCACAATGGGCATTTGCCGGGATGAAATTCAATAAACCTGCTGTGTAATAACGCAATTTAAACTAAAAAATATCAATATGCACAGTTAAACTAAGAAAAAATTCAAATATGAACTCTTTATCTCTTCTGGTTCTTTAGAAGGGAGCTCTCAAAGTCGAGACTTTCATTGTTTTGGAAAACTTTAAACTTTTGTAACTTTTTTGAATATTTACCGAAGTTCATGAATATATGCATTTGAAAAGGATATTTAGTCAAATCTATGAACATATTTGTTTTTTTTTTACAAATTAAAAAATTCTGCAAAAAATATATGAAAAAAATTAAAAAAAACTCCTGAAAATTTTCATTTTGACTCAATGCCATTATGGAAGAGTCGTCGTCTCATACATATCACATAATTGTATTATTATATATATATACTGTTTGTTGTTGAGCCAAAAGAAAAATAATATACTATCAATCTGCGTAGGAACATTCTGCGAATGTTTGCAAACGCGAATTTTATTGAAGTTTTTTCATAGCAACTTTATGTAAAAACAGGCACGTACGTTACTGGGCGGCTCCATAGTTGACAACATACATAGACATCTGTATTTTAGTTTTAATACCCGCTTGGAAGGCAGTAGAGGACTTGGAAAAGTTTCGCATGAACATCGGATGGTATCAATGTCCAAGAAAATGTGTAAGTCTTATTTTTTGAAAACGACAAATTTAAAAAATCGTCTTCCAGGACAAACAACGTGTACTGCGGTTCAGTGCGCTACATTTAGGAACAACTTTTTTTTAAATGTAAATGTGATATCTAATTATTTACATGCTGTTGGTATTGCAGACGATCAATGGGCAAAATTTTAATACCGTGAAACATTACTGGCGAATTTCAAATGTATTCTTTAACCTTAACTGCCGTACCGAAAAAGAGGGCGTCATGCCCGATCCGCCTCTATTTATATTATTTGTTATCATGCGCCCTCTGCAGGAATCATACGGTACGACGACGAAAGCCAGTGTCGTCAAATTGTTTTGACACATGCCTTTTTCCTTTAGAAACAAGAACTAGACGTCTATTACTAGACGAAGCTTGTAATAGTATCCATCTAAGTTATGTATGTGTATTTTTAATATTTGTACTACCTGTGAGTAAAAGTGGTGAAAGTTAGCTACATTTATCCTATACAAAAGCAGAAAATGTTGTGTTTTTCAAATTTATTAGATTTTTTCCTTATATTCTGTGAGATTACTGAAAATATTTTGAAATGGTATATACCATTAGAAAAATCAAATATAAGAAAAAACATACAAAATTTATAAAACTATTGGAAACTCCCTTAAAACGCTATCTTATATACCTGGTGGTATGGATGCGAACTACACATTGAATGTAATGTACTCTGATACTTGATTACAAGCTATAAAAACTAGCAATTTCGGTGAAAATAATGTTATCTCAAAATTTGTTCAAAACTGCCCATTGTGCACTGCAAGGGAAAACATCGTGGTTCGTGGGCCCGAAAATCGCTCAATGTCTTTGATTGCTTACTCTAAAACCGCTTTTAACGTATTGGTCTTTTTTATGCATAATGAAAGTTTCCTTCCAATGCACAGTGGGCAACGGACATACAAACGCCGGGATGAAAATCAATTCCTCGCAGTTTTTCTTCATTCTATACCATTGCTCCTACCACACAGGGCAGTCCTACACTAAAATCGTCAAAACAGAGAAAAAACCTTAATAATTATTGCTCACAACATTACATTGTTGTGTAGTAGCGGAATTTGGGGCAAGTGTGCCATACGGGGCAAGAGTGCCACCAAGCATTTTTCCTTAAAAACTTTAGTTTAATGATCAATTGTGTATACAGTTGGTTGCTTTCCAATGACTAAGTATTCTGAGCCTAATTTCATATAGACCAATCGATATTTCCCATTGTTTCGAACTTATTTATATTGAGTTTCAAAATAGAGCAGAATATTATAATTTTTTAATCCAACCAAATAAGCTCTCAAAAATCATGCGAACAATCAACCGAGAAAATATTTACACCACTGTATAGCTGAGAAAACGTGTAATTTTTTGTGGGGTTAGTTGAAAAAAACTTTTTTTTTGTCACTGAAAAATTCAATTTCAAAAAAGTTACAACTTTTGGGGCAAGTGTGCCATCTCTGTTTGGGGCAAGTGTGCCACCATCTTTCATAGGCGCGAGCTGTCAAAGATGTAAACATTGTTGTAGCGTGCTGCGGAATGGTGCGCTATTACGAGCGAATTCCACGCCAGAAAAACAGAACAGTAACAAACCATATTGTGGTACAATTGGTGGTCAAAAAGGGTTCATTGGTGACTAAATACATGTAGGAATACATACACTAGTGGTACAAATCTAAGAAATACGGTTATTTTAACCAGGTGGCCGTCTTGCACCATACGAGTGGCACTCTTGCCCCATAGCCCAAAAAAGAACGTCTTTTTGGGTCCTTTTTAAAACACTTCAAAAACTGTTTTGTTTGCACTTTTTTCAAGCGAAACTCATTTATAAGTGAGGAAATAGATGTAAAATGGTTATGAGATTTAAATCGGCTTTTGAAAAACATGTTTTAATGAGTTATAACTTGAAATGCTTAAGGTGGCACACTTGCCCCAAGTTCCGCTACTTAACAGCATCAACAATTATTTATTTATTTTTTATTCAGTAGGGACGGCTTTGCCGTATTGCTTCAACAATTATTGTTAAGAATTAAAACAAAGGCGGAGTAAATTCCTTACTAAAAACGATTTTTAAGTATTACGCGCTAAAAAAGCCGAGTTTTTCATGTTTCGAAAAGAGCTGATTCCTATCTTACGACCTTTTTTAAACTGTTTTTTCTCTGTTCAGCTTTGTTTCTTATGCCTGTTCGTCTCACCCGTTTATGACAGGTAGTTGCATACTGGTATACCATACAACAACACATGTAAAAATCGCTCGCGCTATTTTCAAGAAAACGTTCAATAATTTTCGGGGTCGCGGATGGTCACAGCTGATTTCAACGTCGTAGGAAAAATGTTGATCTTTCCAATGATATACGACTCACGAGTGAAATCAAGTCGAATCATAAAAAATCACCCTCCAAAATGAAAATATCCACAAATTTGGCAGTGATGTTTGGTATTCCATTATTTATGAACTTTAAAAATAATTTTTTCCAAAATATTCAGACATAACATCAAAACATGACAAAAAACCTTTCCAACGACACATTAATTATCAAAATCTAACCATCATATACTAAAATATGATGGTTTATGTTAGGTCGAAAAATAGCTCAAATTTTTTGACAAAAAACACAAAATTTACACTTTGATGGCGTATATCTTAGTAAGTTTAAGATAGAAACGTGATTTTTTTTAGTTTCAACTAAGTTTAAGTCTCTATTTTAAGAAAATGGTTATGATGTTAACCTGCGATGAAGTTGGTTTTCCGATTTTTATACAGGCGTTTGCCCAATGTGCAATGGTCGCACTAAACCTTGCGTACGTAAAATTTTATTTGCCAATCACCACTGTGCATGGTGCATCACGACTGATGTACGTCTGATCCACTCTCGGATACTACCAGAATGAAAGATCTTTGACATAAATTGCATTATTCCTGCACATCGTACCTATTTCCTCCTGTACCGGGCGATGCTAGCCAAGCAACAACTTAAACAAAAAATGAATGAACTAGCCATCTAGTGAGACAAAGTACTTTACAAAAGAAATGTTTGACCCGTCCACAAAGCGAACTAGAAGCATCGGCAATGGTACAAGCCAAGCTCATATATCTTTGAGGAAAAAAGGGATCTGTGTGTGGGGCGATCTAGGAAGGGGGAATTTTACACTACACCGTACATCCCGGCATCCCTCTCGGCAATAGGACAAAAAAAGACCCACCCCTCAGACGTACAGACAAAGGAACCACCGCCAAGTCCGAGCGTCCGCGCGGGAGTGCATATGCTTTTAACCGATCGACTGCACACGGCGACTGATTTTGAACTATTTTCTTTGCTGTTTTATTCATGCCCTTGCTCCCTCCCTCTTGTTCCCCTGCACAGCATTACAAAACAAAATCGTCACAAGTAGGACGAGAAGGGGGGAGGGTGGGGGGAGTTGCCCATTTGTGCCACGTGAGGATCGATGTGCGCCACGTAAAACCGGAACCAGAAGAAACACACAAAGTGCAGCCCAACGCGAAAGCGTTGGCGCTCAGCAAAATAGCTGCACATACACACAGGACCTTTCCAATGGAGACGGCACGACTGAGCGAAGCAGCGAGGGGTAAAACGGGATGAAAATTTATGTTTCCTTTTAAGGGCCGGAATTTATTTCCGGTTACAGTCGAAATTGCGCTGCTCCGTGCCCGTTCTGGAAATTATTCGTGGAATAAGTTTTCAATTTGCCTAATTGAAAGCCATTCGGCCAGCCCGTGTGGGGCGAGGAATTTTCCCCCAGCGCACTTTACATTGTGTGTGTGTGTGTGTTTTTTTTTTCCTTGAATCCCTTTTGGTACAGATTTTTGTTGGCGTACTTTTTCTACCCTTTCACTTTTTATTTGCCCTAAACGTAAAAGCGATTCTTCTGCGTATTGAATTGAAGGATCGCAGAGATGCAGGGCCTTGAGAGAGGGCGATAAAGCGAGAGCATCCCGGCGTGGGTGGCTAAATTGGCAAATGTTATGCGCATAATTTACGATTCTGTTTTGCTCACCCGAAAACCCTCCCCAACTGCCAACGGCTAGTTTGGCTCGGTACAAATCGCTTTATTTATTTGGTTGCCTTTTTTCCGCAGCTTTCTGCAATTTACTTTTTTTTTTGTTCTCCCTCCAGAAATCCATAGCCCAGAACGATCGGGTTCGGCAGCAGTGGTTTCGGTTAGGTTGATTTCAATTTGCGATGGCGAATTAAATGCACGAACACAAACAAAAAAAACCATCCGACCGCTTGAACAAACCATCTAATCACACAGTAGGGAGGAGAAAAAAGGGAACGGCTTCGCTGGTCACATACATCAATCAATTTTTTAGCAGCTTCTAAAACTTTCATCCCCGGGGCGCTCCGGACTGGGCGTATGTAGAGGAAAAGGATTTAGTTTTTTTGTTTTTTGTCCCGTCTATCTTGTGCATGGCTGGTCTGTGGTTTGCTATCGGCCGTTTGAATGCTGCTAGAGGAATTACGCTAGTGCACTGTGGGAAAAATAGGTTCAAACGATGGTCACGAGGCCTTTGTACGCAGGAACTGCGCATACCGGGCCAAAAGGAGGTTGAGCTAAAATACGTCTCGCTTCTGTTTGCATATTTTGTTGGGCAAAGGATTCTCCTAAGGACAGTTCCAACAGCGATAGCTTAGTAGTCGATCACAAGAATGAACATTTCCCCAAAAGCATCACAGATGTCCTCGTAAAACCTTGGGTAGCGCTGTTAGAGCTTTTCCCGATCAGGCAGCGTCTATACTCTTCACTATTCGGTACAGCAGTTATCAATTGCATCAAAGCGAGTGATAAAATATCCGTTTCTCAGCACACGACCACTATTTCTATGCAGTCCAAAGGCAGTTTCTTTCGCTGGGCTCTTTCACCGCAGAAAGAGCCGGGTATCGGGCGTCCGCTTCGCCGGAGCGGGATCGGGCTTTGATCGCACCACGATTGTGTCCATTATTTATCCTACTCCAAGCTGAGCTAACTCCGAACGGAGCGCACGGTTGGTTCGCGTTTGCGGTCGTGTCGACACCCAGCACATCCAGGACCAGACTGCTGCACGTGGCGAGGCGGTGTGTCATCGCGTTCTATTTTCCGAAAGCTTTTGCTTTCAAAGCCGACGATAAATTCATCTCGTGGTTTGTACTTTTTTGTGAGCTTTCCGTTTTGCCAGGAGTTCCATAGACGACGAACGTAAAAATACCACCAGGTCGGTGAATAGTTCGAGCGCACGTTCATCACGGCTATGTGTAAATAGAAAAACTGGAGTGTGTGTGTGTGTGTATGTGCGTGTGTTTTTTTTTTGTATGCTTTCTTGTCACATTTGGTGCTTTATCCCAACGCTAGGCCTCATGTGGTCTCTGGGAGTGCTGTGGCACTTTGCAGATTGAATTGCAGCCGGTGGCCGCTTGCGACATATCAACCGATACGCCGGATAAAGCATTAATGTCGATTGTGGAAATGGTTTAGGGGTAAGAGCGGCCTGTGTTCGTGGCGCGTTTCAGCTTCGATAGGTAAATATTTACGCTCGGCAGCGAGGCCATCCTCCCAGTAAAACTGTTCGCCGGTGTGCTATTTGTTGCCGTTGTACCTTTGCGTGTGATGCACCAAAATTATTGTCCAGCGATGTTTAGATGCTGCAAATGATGATATTGCTTTCTATTTTTCCCGAAAACATATTTCCTACCTTGTTTTTTTTTTCGTATTTGAACATTATTGCACCATTTCCACCTGCACGTATTTGTGGGCCACGTGTAAATAATATGCTTATGCATCGAGCAGCCTCACCACCCACCGGCTCCAAATTTCCAATCAGTTGTGATATTCAAATTATCAAAACAGCATACGGTAGGCTTTGCACACAGACATACACACAAACACACTAGATCGAAACCGACGACTTGCCTATTTTGCCCAAAGAGCAACAAAACAGATGCTCAAACGGACCAGCCCAGCTGGGACAGCAGGGACTAGTTGGGTGGGAGAGGGAGGAGAGATTGAAGCGATAGATTAAATAGATCCGTTGGCACCAAAACAAAACAAACACATACGCACTGCGTCGCTTGCACCTGGTAAATGGCACTGTCCCTTTTGCCAAGGATTATCATTTCCGGCTGGCACAATACTGGAAATGCAATCAACGGAATCGTATCGGGCTAGCGCGTTGAACGTTTGTGCTGTAATAGGCACACACGCGTACCGTTGGTGCTCATAACATTTCTATTAATCTTTCCTCCCTCCTCACCCCTACTCCTCTCGCTCTCGTTCGTTTGTTTTCACCCCCTGTATGTTTTTGTGTGTGTGTGTGTGAGAGAGCCATTCTTCCACGAGTGCTATTTATTTATAAACCACTACCGCCTCCGATCGATAAATATGATTTTAATTTATTTATGTTTTATTCGCCGAGCCGCGCGAGACAAGGTGGAAGGGGTACTCATCCTCAACCACTCTCTGCTCATCCTCTACCCCTCTAGCCGTTTGCGCCCAATGCAAGCATAAACTAGTCCGTCCGCATGGCACTGTTTGCGGTACACTCCTGTTCGCTACCTAAACATCCCGTGAGCTTGTGGAAAATGGCACAGGTAATTAACATAGAAACGATTCCCTCCCCCTTTGATGCTCCCCATTTGGTGGGTGAGCCAATGGGCCAGCCGCTATCGATCCGGAATCGGGCGCATCCCTGCGCTTTTGCAAGTGCATCCCCGAAATCGCGCTCAGGACATTGGCACAATCGCATAAATCATGCACCAATGTGTGTAGCGCGGAATGGAGTAGCATTAATCGGTCAATTTGCTTCGCTTGCGCATCATTAGCCATTTCGACAGTGTGACAGCCGGGACAAAAACAACAATAGCCACAGTAATGGAAAGTGGATAACATGTTGTTTTCGCGGCGTAATACTATCGCCTAATTTTATTTAATATATGCGTTATACGCCTCAATTGCTGCAATTTTGTGCATTTGAGGAAGCAATGCATTACAGAAAATTTTAAATAAAATAACAGCATTCGATCATTTGTTAATAAATTAGTATAGAGTTGGCTGCCGATAAAGGCACTAATATAAATAAAATCGTTATAATACAAGAGCCATTTTAAACGGCACTGAACATAAATAACTTCTCCTTTTTTGGCACAACAACCGATGGCGGTCTAGGCCTGTCTGTATCACACACAAGTTTAGTGACTTATATATTACCCATGGCAGGATTGACAATCCAACGTATGGGAAACGTTCCTTTCGGGGCTTGAACCCATGACGGGTGTGTTGTTAAGTCGTGCGAGTTGACGACTGTATTACGATACTGGAACATACATATAGTAATTAAAATAAAAAATAATAATATACGTATACGTTCAAAAACATATCAGTAAACAAATTACACTCGGAAAAGTAAAAACAACATGTAAACAGTGTGGCTGGGTTATTTCAAATTTAGCGCTGGAAAGAAACGTCAAAATTTTAGTAATGAAAACTATGGAAAACGTTAAATTTAATCCTAGCGCGACAAAAGTGAAGACGAATCGTAATGCAAATGTGTTGCCTGAAATTATACAGCAGTGGGTGAAAATGTTTTACTAATGATCTTATATATTTATGAATTGCAGATACGATCATCCTCCTACTCCGATAGGAAAAAAAATACTTAGAAAGATCGATAAAAAGTGGCGAATAGGTAGAATAGAAATGAAAAAAATGATCAAAAGTAAATTAAAAGTTAAAAAAGAGCAATATTTATACAGAACATATCGCCAATTTAGCATTTGAAGAGAGTATAAGGTCTAAAATCATGGATAATTTAAATCCATTTCTATCTCGCCGTCTAGTTATTTTTATGAGTATCTGGGAAAACGCGATTACTACTTAAAATATTACTTACAAATCTAAGAACCATGCTAAGGCTCCATGTATGCGTCTAAAGCAACGACACATCCAAGTCGTTTCCCAAACAGTATCGAACAGAGAACGATTGAAGTCATTATCATTCATTGAATTCCAATTTTATGGTTGAACGTTCAATACTTAGAAATATATTTGATTTTTGGTTAGAGCAATTGAGTTTTAGTGTACTCAATTGTAAACCGATATTCGATCGAAAATCGATAGAATAACATATGGTCACTCTGAAAAAACTTGCTCAATCTAGCTTATGGTTAGGTTATGCCTGTGGGTCCACTACTGCATATTTCAATTCAGCCGTTAAGTGCTTTCGTGTTGTATTGTGCATTCATTAAATCAAAACAATAGCACCGAAAACCTGTCAGATAAATTATCTCCTCTATCTTATTTTGTGGAAGATATATAGCAATAAAACAAATGCTTTAAACTAATGGACGGATGAAATTAAATATTATCCACAGATTATTATTCAAGTCGATCTGTCACACCGAGTGTTATGAACGCGACGCTGTTAGGCTATCATGCAGGGACCTGCTGGAATCAATTGCTCCTAGTCAATAAGTTCGTAATCAAAAATAGAAGATGCTAGTCAAGAATCTATTGCGAATATTCAAAAAAAGTATGCTGCTAGTCTAAACTCAATTAAAAAACCCTGTATACAGCACACTTAGGCACAAGCAATACATTTTGCAGCCGTTCCTCTTCGATCGCTTTTGGTAAACTAGGCAGACCAGGCCGTCAATGAACGGCTGTTGAATTCAATTTTCACATCAAAATCACTTTAGGACAGTTAGAAACATGGGACATCGTCGAAACACATCAAAAGAGATGCATACTGCGCAACCACTCTTATTAGTATTACAGTATTCCCGCATAACGACTTTAATCCGATTCAGTGAATCAAATGTTATACGGGAGACACGTTTCCATAGAATGTCTTTTGAAAGTAAAATAATAAGTACCAGGCATCGCAAATGCGCTCGTATAAAGACATATTGGATCAAAATTGGATCTTACCAAAATGGAAAAAGTCCTTATAATACTAATACATTCGAAAATATGTATTGGTCACTATTTTTTTAAATTATTAATTATCATTTTTCTTGTATATTCTTGTTTCATTCACGTGGTTTGCATATCGACCGATAGCTTAACCCATGACAGCAAGCATCAGATCATAAGAGGAAACATTTTCAAGTCACCGCTTTCATTGCTGCAAAATAAAAAGGATACACGATATTTTATAGGTATTTGTCTAGGAAGAGTTTGTTGTTCAGCTGTTAGATATGTCCTGTTAATTTTTTCTAACAAAATAAGCCAGTTTCATCATAATTGAAAATTCGTAAGTGATATCCGAATTCAGATTCGCTAACTTTGTTGGGATCTAATCTACACCTACACATGCGTTAATAAAATCTTAGTATCGAAAAGCAAGAAACATACGTCAATGTACCACACACTTGTGTATAATTTTATGACACTTCTCCTTCTGGCAGTAGTTTATTATTTGTTATACGAGATTATACTTGTTATGAGAGGTATTTGTGTTTGAGCATTTAGATATGCTTCGTACACAAAGACACGCAGAGGCGGATTTCAGTCATTTTTTTATTTATATGTGAAACAGGAAATTACACAAACTTTGTGCAGCGGCTTTCACCTCTCATGTACATGATTGAGCAAATAAATTAATTGCAAAATCTTCTTTGCACCTTGTACAGAACAAATGAGTAAAATTAGGTTTATTATTAGGCTTTCCAAATCTGCATTTTAGGTGTCCAATTGTCAGGTTCTTACAGTGGTCAAATTGGTCAAGGTCAGAGCCACTGAATCAAGGTAGACCAAATAGATTAATATTGAAATTTTGAATGTCTGGAGATCCAATAACGACAGTTTATCGATTAATTGTTTGATTCATTTCCATATAAAAGAGTCTTAGCTTAGAAAAATGACCAAATTAAACGACCAAATTGTTTTGAAAGACATTTTTAGATAATGTAAATTCTCTGATATCAAACACTGATTATAAATTAAATATAGTTTTGACAGATTTGCACTACTGCAAACCACGCTGATGCACAATAAAAAATTTACAAAATATGTATGCCTGATTACACGAAGACTATACATACCATTAAAAAAAAGTCATAACTACCCTATAAAAGGACAAAATAAAATTAATCCCTGAATAATTCAGTATTATGTTTTCGGTATTCGTAACAGGATATTCATAAAAATGCAAACAGTGTAATGTTTGTTAATATTGATACATGTTGAGGACTTTTAAGGATGCTAGGGGTCCCATTTAGATCCTCCGCTTAGGACACCGGGATAGATAAATCCGCCTCTGGTTGTACGGGATACTCAGTATTACGGATTTCACTGTATTTGTCTACGGTGCTGTTGTCAAAACATTCAGCATAAACCCATCAGTAGGTAAAAACCCACTTTGGGTTAACGTTTGAAAAGCGTAAAGAAGCAGGCAATTTATTGCAGAGAATTGTGCCGTTCATCACATTATAATTCATGCACGAGTATTGACACTAGTTAGTATTTTTTAGTTTTGTTCACTTTTATTTAATTATCTAAAATGTTGACGAGCCAACCAAAGCAATGGCGCGGTAAGCTTAAATGGCTTCGATTGCCAAAGCAATAAATAAATCTATGCTTTTAGTGGTAAATACACAAACGTATTTATAGGAATAGGAAGAGTAACAGCAGAAGCGAAAAGAACCGCTTTCCATTCGGTGAGCCAAACGGAACCAATTTACCATTTAAAAAAATATGAAACATAAGTAGCGGCCTTATTTCTCGTCCGACGGGTTTTTAATTTCAAAATCAGTTATCATTCCCAACCTCCGCTGCAGGGAATCGTGTCTTGCTAGCAAGCAAACTAAAAAATCTGCAGCAGCTACATTGAAGTACTGGTGCTCAACCCCGCTGGCAGTCGGAAACTAGGCCAACCCTGGGAGCCAACTGGGAGTGTCACATGCAGCTCATCGGTGCTTCATACATTTTGACGCAGTGGCTTCCAGTTTCGCTTCCACCGGGTGACTTGATCCTTTATCTATGTTTATCTATGACGAAAAAAAAACGAACGGAAGCAGACAACGCAACCTTAGTAGCCGTGTGCCGTCTCTTCCCTAGCAGTGCTAGACTCAACTCAACGCAGCAAACGATGGAAATGGGGTCGAGCCGTAAAGGGGTTTTTCCCCTTTCAATTTTGCTATGAATCGGTAATGCTTGCACACGGCACGAATGTGGGGCAATGGGGGGGGGGAAGGTGGGAACGAACGAGACGCTACCGAAATGACGGACTGGTCGGGTGCCATAGGTCCCCGAGATCAAACGCTGCAGCAGACGCTTGAAACGTTGGCGAAGCGATGCTTAAGTATTTGGTATTCACTCCGTGCAAGATCTGCGAGTTTTGCTTGAGTGTTGGTTGGTCTTGGGTGCTGATTATCTGTGCAGTTTTGGGGTGAAAGAAGCATACCCAAAAGCAAGCTCACCTTTCGCCTCCATCCTCCCCGAAGCGTTCTCTTGGTTCTGTTAGTTTATTTCTCTTTAATCGTACCTCATTCCACAACTAAAACATTCTGTATGAAGCGTCTTCTGAAGAAACGCATCCGTAGCACCGTACAGTTTGTTGTGTTGTTAGGGACTTTTTTTTTTGCGCGAATATGTAGCAACAGCAACAGTATGGTTTAACTGCATTTTAATGCTTCGTTTCTCAAACCGCTCCGAAACTCCACCAGAAACCACAAAGATCTGCAATTAATTTCACAACAATTTATATTCACTTACACTCCTTCTCTTAGCAAATACACATACACACAAGGATTTTACTGTTCATCCCTTGACATTTGCACAACGCTGTTGGGGACCGAATGGGAGAGGAAAACGCCCCAAATACACAAATTCCCAAAAAAAGGTGAACGAGGAGTACAAACTTCCCAGGTCATCAACTACCGCACGTAACAAAAGCACACCGAGCTTGTTTTCTTTTTACTATCGTCAAACTTTTTGCCCCCCCCCCCCCCCATACCCTGCAGCGAAATCACAACAGATGTGCTTTTCGGTCTCGTTTGATCGTGGACATGTTTTGTGTGTGTGCGTGTGTCTTCGTGTGGTGTGTCGCTCTTCTTTTTTCTTTAATCCCATTTCTTCTATTTTATCGATCGCTTCGGCTTTTGTCACGGGTTGCGGGTGCGAGACATCCATTCGAGCGTTCGGTTCAAGGACGAAAAGGATAATCGTTTCTGGCTCTTCAGGCACCCGATAATCCCAACCGTGATGTCAAACACTGTACACACCCCACACCTCTGTTCCCTCGCACTCTCCTTCAATCTCTCACACTCACCCAGCATCATGACTATGTTGGTTTGGCGATTCGGGGAAAGTGTTGAGCCGAACGCTTTTTCGATACAAGTAAACATTAAGTAGTTGAACTGATTTTGATGAGGGTCCATGGAGCTGCAGCGTTTGATCTTCTCTTGCCCTGTCACTTGCGTCACAAAACAAAACTCGTTCATACTTTTCCCCATCGAAACCGGTGCAAAATGACCCAGGCGGGCAAAAAGCTAGCGTCACAGAACCGGCCAATGGCGATCGGATGGTTCGGGAACTACCACGTTGTTAGCCCCTTAGCCCTAGCCCCACACGGTGGCTGCTGTTGGTGAAAGGTTAAGATGAGTTGCTGTTCGTAGGATTTATGGGCGTTTTTTGTTGCTTTTGAGGGCACCAAATCGGAGCCGATGTACAGCAGCCAGAGACCCAAATGTACGATCACCAATAGTCACATACATGTGATACAGAAAAATTGCAACCCTCACCGATGTTTACGAATATTTAACGAGCGGTAAAAAGTTTCTGTGCAGAAACCTTAGCTACGAACTCCGGATAAAACCCATATCCCTTCGTTACACACATCTTTGAATTTCTCTGACGCGTGGCATCATCACTATTGGCGTCTTGGTGGGGCGTGAAGTGCGATCAGCGAAATCTCCGAAATTCCTCGTGAACCCTTTCTATAATTCCTAATTGCACTTCTACCATTCCGCTTGCCCTTTATCTACGAGCACAAAAACCGGTTCGATACGGTACTCTCCGTCCCAGCTGTTGCGAGCCGTTTCGGCGTAGCTATATTTTAAACAGCGCAAATGCATTTACGTAAACAGCATGCGAAGAGCAACGGCAAAGAGGCTATGTTTATACGGAGCGAAGCAGATACGCTTCTGATGACGCCCGAGGAGGGGGTCGGTTTTAAACAGGGTTGCGGTTCAACAACTGCTCACGCCAGAGTACGCAAGCCGAGATATAGTCGTGTACCGTTGGCGAGCGACACGTTGCTACTACAAATGAGCCAGCAGCATGAGCGGTTCGCTGTGGTACTTCTCGGCACGACCTCCTCGGATCCTGGGGACAATTGGTGAAGTACTACAGCTATAACGCTTCCGCTAGGGTCAGCTGGGAATCAAACCAAATGGTGTGTATTCAAATCGAAGCGATCACTATTACAAAAACCACTACTACTATCGGTACTGTACTGTTGTGGTGCGAGTATAAGCATAAAATGAAGATAGAGCATTTGTTTATAAGCACCCGCAATGGAGAATCAATACCATCTTTCGTCGTGAGGTGCCATGACCAGGATGCAACACTGAAATTTCACTGCAGCGGAGCAATGTCTTGCAATATGAATAATGCATAGCCGCCGATAATGTTAACACGAAAACCATTACAAATTCCCCACCCTGAGGAAATATGTACCATTCCTGCTGCTTATTTTCGTAAAAGCCTAACTGAACTCCTCGCCGTTGAGTGCTTTGATCCCGTGGGAAGGTGGGGTATTATTTCAGGTCCGTAGGAAAGCGCCGTTCATACTAATCTAATTCCACACCAACTTTATCCATGCTTGTGTTTTCCGACCCCCTATACTAAGAACAACACTCAACGCATTCCTCTCAACATCTTAAGAACACTCACATACACACACTTGAACGTATGCCACTTCTCAAGAGCTTGATCCTCATCCTAACACACCCGACCATGATGGAACGCTGCAAAACTGTTTATAATGCACTCAATATTAATTAGCAAGAAATAACAACACGGAAGACAAATTCACTACCCTTCGCCTTGTTCGCACACATACGCACGCTACACAATGGACAAGAGACGACTCCCCAGCAGGAGCAGGGGCCAACTAGTAACAATAAATTTCCTCCACACCCTCCATTTTCCTCGCGACGACACGGCTTTACGGAGCTAGTCTCTGCTCTTTCCGGGTCCGATCTCGCTAATGAAACGTTACATCGGTATCACTCACACACACATACACACAGAGGATACACCCTCAGGACAAACACACATGCACACACATAGCTGGACTTCTATGTGGTTTCTCTCGTTTTGTCAACCGCTTTGTAGCACCAGATTGCAAACATCGCCCATTGAGGTTGAATAGTGTCAATTCCCCAGGAAAACTCCTTTTGTTTCGGGCGCGTTGATGAGCCTGGACCTGTGGGGAATGGGTTAAAGACAACAGCAAGCCTTCTTCACCCACCCACACACAAACACACTTCCGTCCTCGATGAAGATTAATGCGATTCGGGAGGTGATTTGTTGACGGAACGAATTGAAATGGATGCCGCTTGGCGCAGTGTGTGCTGGGGCTTAATATCTATCACCGTTTCGAAGGCGAGACCCCGGGCTCGCCGAAAACCGCCCCCTAGCACTGCGGTAATGCCGCTGGCTCTGGTGACGTTAATCTTTCTGCACTCGTCGGCAACTGCTCGTCGGCCTGTAGCTCAGGGCGATCGATTTATGAAGGCGCTTCAGCTTGAATGCGAACCCAGCACAGGAGGTGTCGGTAATAACCGGAATCTGCTGACGAATGATGAAGGCAAGAGTGGCTTTGGTGTCGTCCGGTCTTCTCGGGCGCATCCCTCGGACGTGTTGTCAACTTCAGCAAAAGGTGTCGATACGGCGAAGCGCCAGTAAAGGAACGTTGGTTTTAGGTCGCTCTGGGCTTGCACATTAACACCTACACCGACACCGGCCGAAGTAGTATTCCTCTTGTTCATACCGTGAATCTATTTACGATACCAATCTTTCAACTTTGGACGATGTTTCCAAGAATAGGCTTTCCGCAGCGGTTTTGCAAAGAGTAATGGGATAAGCGCAAACGCTATGCCTGTGCGAGGCGCGCTCAAGATAATTGAGTGGGTTGAGGGTGTTAGGAGAGTGCCAACCCCATCCCCACCGCCAACAGATTTTCTGGAGAGAGGAAAGTGTCTCTCCAGAAAATCCGTTGGCGGCGTACACAAGAAACGTGCAGATAACAGATTAATTATGCAATTTGACTTTTTTTCTCTCTGTTCCCACGCAATCCAACTTTTTGCCCATTAGTAGTGGACTGCTCCATTCAATGAAAATGATAATACATCGTTTCCGGGACAGTCTGGCTGGACATTGTTTCGAACCCGGAACTCTCTTTGTCAAATCAAACGACAAGCTCCAGTACCTAACACGGACGCCTCAAGTCGCTAAAGTAAAGTCATTCGCTCCGGCATCAAATCCAGCAGCCCACCGATAGTGGCAATACACTGCCCGGAGGTGTTTTGGGTTCGCATGAGAATTCCACGGAACAGGTTTACACTACCCGCGTTTGGAAGTTGGCCTCACACACTGGGTTTAAAACACCTTCTGCATCCAAAAACTAACCCGAACCAAAGTGGGCTGTGTTGCATTGCCCGTGCGTAATCTGATTTCCGGTAGCCCCATTGCATGGTGGCGCATTCCAAACGACAACCCAGAGCATTCCAGCGAGCTGGCAGTCAGCGGGGGAGGTTACTACTAATGTACTGGATTTTGGTTTTGGCTACTTCGCCGGCAACTAACACGCGAACTTTTCCACCAACGCTTCCCATGACGGCCACTGCTTTACTGACCATCGTTTGCGGTCAGCACCAGCTGCAGATTAACCCTCGCGCACTCGCCCCGCACGGCCCGTGGGACACCCGCCAAAACCCGCCCGTTCATGAAAACTCGTTAAAGCACCACCGGCCGGCGGTCTAGTGTTTTCATCTCATTGGACGACTCAGCCATCCCAATCGCTTTCGGGTAAAACGTGAGCAAAAAAGAAACACATACACACATCTCGACTCTGGAAATAGCCACAGTTGAGGGCTTTCGTCCGAAACGATGAAACGAAAAAGTTGTCACTAATGCAGGCAGGCGGAAGCTATTCCGACAGCACATCCGCGTTCCGTCGCCACCGCTGTTCGTTCCAACTTTGTTTCACTATTTTCCGCCCGGTTCTCCTTGCGCCGGGCTTGGACTGGGTATTTGCTTTGTTTTGTTCACTGCACAATCGCATTATCCTGCACGACGCGCACGAACACTGACACTGCAGCCCGGCTGCATTGCATTGCCACTATGGGATCGTGAACGGACACGAAATTCGGTCGTAAGCGCGATTCAGTTTCCAATAAATTATATTACTGCATCGTTTAAGGAGTTCGGGGAGCAGTTTTTACTCTGCTGAACGCTTACAGATTTTCGCCTTGCTGTCTGAAAACGAATCAACATCATCAGTTTATTTTATTGCTAGATGACGGTTCTTTTTATTTGTTTTGTTTTTTTTTTCTTCTTTTTTTTGCGCTAAACGACGAAACGCTGTCGATTGCAATTTGAAACACACATAAAAATAAAATGATCTCGTCGTGCACGACAGGCAAGGGATGGAACGAACAATAAACAAGCTTGTGAAACATCATCGCAGCGGCTAACAATGGCGGGCGGTTGCACATAAAAATTCCCAACCAAAGGGTACAAAGGCAACACACTGTAAGCTCTCTGCTCGCTTCCACATTCGCTGTCGCGTCCCACCATTAAAGTTCGCTTTTTTCTGTGTAACGATAGATAGAAATGAAACGATTGAACATTGCACTAGCACAAAATTGATCTCAACCAGTGCACGACAATTTGCACGTATTTTTATCAAGCCATCGCCAAAAGTGCATTAAACCTCTACTCAGCATATTATGGCGCTGCTTTTTTCTTTTTTTTTTTGCTTGTGTGTTTGCACAATCATATTTTCAAAAGCAATTTTCTACATCACAATAGCATCACGATTGTAGCAAACAAACAGTCGTATGCTCAGAGTAAAACGTGTGTGTACGTGTGTCCTTTTTTTGCACAGGCTCACATACACACGCGACACGCAAGCTGCATAATCATGGTGCATGCGTGAGCTAGTGAATAGGTTTAATTAAAAACGTAAATCCTTTGAGACCGCACTGTTATTGACTGCGCGCGATTGTCCAGCATAACATGGTTTAGACAATTTATTTACGGGTTGCTTAATTTCAATAACGCCCTTTAGTCCCGCCAGAACTGGAATAGTGTGCTTGATAGTGATGTACCCCGGTGGGCCAGTCCCTAGCAACATATGCTGTGTGCAATTAGTGATTGTAGGTTCGTGACATTCGAAATGATGCCTCGGTGGAAATTATTTGCAAAGCGCAATTTGCTTCTCATACTACTGCTGCGTGTTAAAATGTGGTAGAAAAATGGTAAAAAACAATACTTTTACGAGCATAAATGACACAACGCATTTGCGAAAGCTCCAAAGACGATGACAATCGAAACGAAAGCGACCGAATACACTCTCCTGTTCTTAGTGCACACTAAAGAAACACGAGCAACAAAAAATCCTTATCAACAGAATGATTTGCGACGTCTGACAGAGTCCAGCCGATGACAGGCTGTCTGTATGACAGGCGGCACAGACACAAAAAAATAGCTTGCACACAATGGAAGCTTTCGAGCTGAATACCGAGCGGGAGGACACACATATCTATCCGAATAATCTACCGCAAAACCTCTCCGCGTGTGTGTGTGTGTGTGTGTGTGTGTGTGTGTGTGTGTGTGTGTGTGTGTGTGTGTGTGTGTGTGTGTGTGTGTGTGTGTGTGTGTGTGTGTGTGTGTGTGTGTGTGTGTGTATGTGTGTGTGTGTGTGTGTGTGTGTGTGTGTGTGTGTGTGTGTCACATTTTTGCTTTGTCACGGATTCCCGATAGGGGATGTAGAAGACGCTCTCCGACCTCTGGCAGCATTGCGCCATTTCATCGTCCCTGGTGCGCGACCAGTGGCACCAGAACGAGATGCAAATTAAATCGTAAGATATTAATGAAACTTAATGAGTTTCATACGCTCGAATGAGCGGTACCGGTTCAATGTGCTACCGGTGGTCGGTGTCACACACCCACACCACCGACTAGCTAGTAGTGCAGGGGCGCGCAAACCATTACACATCCACAGCCGCCTGCTCACTCTAACGCTCTCTAACAGTGTGCCGACGCATATCTTCCGATACGACGGTCGCACGCCAACTTCCGAAACGAGGCAAAGACGTTTTCCAACTTACGGCGTGTACAGACACACACATAGCATAGTATGTGTGGCACTCGTAGTGGCTGAACGTCAGACGGGGGCAAAAACTTCCCATCCGAAAGGTGATCCTTTGCGGGCACCGCTACTCGGAAAGATGATGAGCGATGGCAACTCGGCGAGGAAAGTTATTAAAATTTTACACCTTCATTTGTGTTCGCTTTAATGGAGTTCACCGATGACTTCCGCTCGTCCCGTACGGCAAATCTTTCGGACGAGCTGCGTTGCCCGGTTTGATTGATTGCGCAACGCTCCGGCCCTGTTACGGAACGGACAAGAACACGGACGGCTCCTGGTGAGGAACACTGGGCAAATATGGGTGCAAAATTGCAACCGAGCATTCTTCATTTAATTAAGCAACCAACAAACTGACACAACGCTCTGTCAGGCTACGTGCCCAAAGACAACGCTCTGCGTAGCCGGCTGTACCGCAGTACGATCCCAATCCTGCTCGTTTGTATTCAGCACGTTGTATATATATGTGTGTGTGTGTGTGTGTGTTTGAAACCCATGCGGGAGTTAACGAGCTCACACACACGCAGCCCTTATAATTACATTTCCTGCATAAGTTCTGTTTGGTCAGGCATGCGAGCCTTACTTTTGCGCTTGCCGCCAGGGGGCGCTCCGACGCCTGGAAAGGTCGAAATCGAATCGGATTAGTGAACGGTTTTTCGCTGCACATGCACAGATGGCACAAGTGCCTCGAATGCGGTGACGATACCGTTTCGTTTTTCTCCGGCACATTGTTTTGGGGACTCTCATCCACGGAGAAAGATGACACATTGGCGCAGCCGGCACGGAGCGTGAAAATCAAATTCAACAACATCCCACCGCTAATCTGGCAGATTAGAGCGTGTTCCGTACCTACTGAAACGCCCCGTGGGGCTTGTGTGGGATTAGCGCTGCCTTTGGAATTGCTTGCCAGTGGGCATTCGGAGCAATTTACTGCGCCGGAATGGAGTTGAAAATGGTACAGAGACCTAGGAGACAACCGAAGGTTGGAAACCTAGCTAAACTGGATGAGGTACACATTTACCCACAAGTCGACGGACGACTTCTGAGAATCATCGCTTCGTGGTCGAATGCTTAGTTTTGAATGCTGGGCAGAAGGAGATAAAAAAAGTCTATTGGAGAGATAAATTCTTCGTACTATTCCTTCTTTTTTCCATCACCCACAGTCCCTTGTGATATTAGTTAGCGCAAGCCATGTTACTATGTTTCAGCAAATACAATACAGAACAAAGTCATTCGACACACGCACCTACCTACGGACAACGATGACAAATCTCTGGGCACGCAAACGCGCGTGTTTTACATCGTCCTGCCAATTCCATCCAGTACCGCCCGGATTGCACCGAATCAAACAAACAAAAAACCAAACATGTAGTCGCAAAAGTCAATCCAGCGACGGCAGAAACAGTGTCATAATAGGAAATGCGACACCACTTATCACCACAATTCTCTTTTGGGAAGGGACACTACTCCCGTCTCACCACTCACCAAGGCAAATGGGGCAGGTATTGATTCACAAATGTAATTTATTCCTCTCTGACGTTGCGCTTGAACTGGTTCTTCCGATTCCCGGTTACGGTTGTACCGGCCACACCAGAAGCTATGCGCGAGCAAAACACTGTGCGATCAAAACACACATATGCACACAACTGCATCAGATCATCAGGTGGAGCACCACTTGACAGTGTCGGCTCGTCTACTGGGAAACCGTACGGTACGGCAGCGATGGTTTCTCGATGGCGCAGCGCTATGACCAGAAACGTGTCCGTGTCCTAGCGCCATTTGCATTCGCACCGTTGCTACTGTTACAAAACAGCACACAAGTCAGAGTGCGTGCCGGAACAAAACGCACTGGCTAGAAGAATTGCCCAGCGCTTGTGTATCTATAGCAACTCGCAGCAACTCACATGCCTGACAGCTGAAATTCTATCGCAGCAGTAACGCAGCAACCATATTACAGCATCGGTTGCTCACCGACCTCGGATGCTCAACGCAGCTCAAGGGTATGAGAGTAATTTAATTAATTTATATCTTAGCAAAGCCATTCCCTTCCTCTTCAGAATAACGGTGCATCGCTAGCGCACTAGCCAGCAACTCTACGAGGAGCCGTTGGCTAGCTTAGACGATCAGCTACAAACCTTGTTATTTAAATATTTTATGTTTATCGCAGCACACATCACTCACTTAATCTGCACACACATACACTTTTTGAAGACTCATTACAATCTTTCAAAAATCAGCTCTCGGAACGAATTTTTAAGATGGCTCATGAATTTGAATTTAAAACTTAAGACTAGACTTAAGGACATTTACAGGAATCATTTTTATTCATTGAACGAGAAATAAACAATAATCAACCATCCATCAAAGATTCCTATTCGATGTGAAATGATTATTTCGCGGAAAAATTTAAAAGTTGATTAAGATCATTTTTCAACGATTTGTTTTTCTTAATTTTACTTATATTGCTTTTAAATGTTTGCGCTCAGTGGACTACTGTGCCTACTATTATTTTCCAGTTCACCCAGTTGGACTAGTTCACGAACAATCTGATCGTGGTATCAAATGTTTGCGCATGGATATCCATAAGGTCCCGGTTGAGTTCACTTCCAACCAAATCGACCATGTGTTGGTAAACCACGGACGGCAGTTGAGTCTGTTAAACGTCAGAGCATATCGCAAAATCGTTTCCGATCACTATTTGAATTGGCCTAGTGGTACGTTGTAGAATAACCCGTACCCGTGCTAATGGAGCGGATAAAATATGTAGCCTCAGCTCCAAACGAACTGGGAAAGGTCGAAGCCCTCTTTAGGTATAGTTGCAGCTTAGAACATTATACTTTCTGCAAAACGTTTAGAAAACAGATGAAATCTGATGTCAGCACAAACACGTGTTACTTTTGATAGGCTGTTACCATCGATCGCAAGCTTTGCATGAGGCAGCCTACCAAGATCAATATGATTAGATCAAATACAGGTGGGCTAATGATTCTGTTTTTCATCACCATAGTGATTGAGCATTTCTATGGATTTTGGCAGGACGGGAGTAACGGTTACGAAGGACTTGTACAAGACCTTGCACTCTCCGACTGTCAAATGAAGATTTGTCCATGTCTGGACTGGACGAACCGATCTTTATTAATTTATGGAGCTTAGGCAGCATCAAAAGTAAAAATTCACTATTTTTAACGTACGTAAATGCTATTCACAATCAATACCAGCTCAAAAATATTGATCACCAAAATGATGCCAATATCAAGACAAAATTTACTATTCTGCATTGGATAAACCAACTTAGTCAGTCTTGGCCAGTTTTTGTCATTATCTTTGCGTACTTATCTTGTTAGTTGGCACAAAACTATTTTTTTAATTTCTACTTTATTTTACATCAAATTTTTAACTAATGCAACATAATTGTTATCCTAAAATGAAATGATTAGAATTAATAAAGATCTTATTTTTGGTTCATATAATATCATACAGAAAACTAGGTTGCGGCCCGTACTTCTATTTCCAGTAGCATTTTGGCCCCCGGGGTCAAATGAGTTTGACATCGCCGTTCTACTTAAAGCTGCTGTTAGTCGTGAAAATGTGTATGCGTAGATTGTAATAAACTTTGTTTTCAACTTTTAAAGTTTTCAACCACAACTTCAAAACTACAAATGAATTTTAGAAATATGTGTATATCGTTCCTTTCCTTTCTGAATAAAAACATGTTCCGTTTCGAAAACAAAATTAAAATTTCCTATAAGAAACAGCGTCGAAAATAATCGTTACGAGACGTTCACTGTTAAAACACAATAGTATGTAAACCCGTTGCTTCGTTGTACGCCGTAGCACTCCTTTCCCTTCTCACCGTAGTGGAAAGTTAACAAATGTAACGTCCTTTCGCAGTCACACACTCGCGCACACGCCAGTTGGCCCTGCTGAGGAGCCCTGCATTGAGAAATTTTCAACCGCAGAAATATCAAGATGTATATGTTCCAAGGCGCAGTAGGTGGGATCACAAGCGCATTGCTCTGCTTACCGCAATGAGATAAATGGTTAAAAACAAATATAGAGTAAGTGTGCGCTGATTCACAATTGAATAGAAGAGTGAATAAATTTAATTGAAAAAAATGCTGTTCAAGCTAGTCAGTATAGACCAGTGCTCTCCAACTTTTTTAGGATCACAGACCACAAAAATATGTTTAATATTATTGTACTCTTGTCTATTGATAATTAAATCTTTATTGTGGGGAAAAAAATTGTACCAATTGCATTATAATAAGCTTTATTAAAAATCATATCTTTCGCGGACCACGCTTGTTCACGCCACGGACCACAGGTTGGAAACCGCTGGCAAAGAATACAGGACTGACTTGAATCTAGAGAATGAGTCGTTACGTTGCCGTATAAAATTTAAATGTAGTTTTTTTCTGTATCTCATAAATAGTGAGTAAAACATTTGGCTTCCATTGGCCACTTTCCTATTCTGATTGAACTCCATTGAGTTCAGTAAAAGAGTGGTTATACTCTACTGACCAACGTCCAGAGCAGTGCTTTGCGTGGCGTCATAAAACCACCCTGCAACGATTGGATACACTGTGTTAAGCTACTGGTACGCCATTAAACAAAGATCGAGCCCCTTTTACTCGCCCTAAACCATTCTTTTCTTCAGCTAACCGTTATCTAAACGCTACGCACTTAGTGCCACCTAGCTAATGCATTAGCTACTAAGCAGCAGCAGAACCTGGAAAATACACCTACATTATGTCAAGTGGTGCTGCTGTGCGGCGCATCTTCACCGTAACCATTTAATATCGGTTTAGAGGCAGCCTCAAAACGCTAACGAGTTTTCACGATGGATGGCATACATGTGTGTATGTGTGTATGCGTGTGTATGCGTGCAAGTACTCTCGGGTTCCTCGCAATCGTGCATCTGTGCCACCTTTTTAGGATCAACGCAAAGGATGCTGCGCCGTCTTGAGATCCTGAAGCATCATTAAAAGTCTGCACATTCACACTTCCATACAAAAAACACAAACCGCGTGGTGTGTGTGTGTGTGTAGGGGGGGGGGGATGTTGGTTACATCACTCCACGAAGGCGGAGCACAGCTTGGCAGAGGAAAAAAGGCACATACACTCACTATCTGCAAACACACCGCGTGGCAGCAAGCGCGCTCTCAAAGCAAACGTGAAATGAAATGGGCGCTCGACGGAGGCGAATGAGTTGGGATAAATGGTTGATGTGCTTTTGATGCGATTATAATACCGCCAGTATTAATGAGTCGTAATAGTCCTGCGGTGGTAAGGTCGTGGTAGCGAGATGCGGCAATGGGATCATGAATACCCAAAAAAAGCGAGAAGACGAAGAAGCGCATTCCTTGCAGACATTCGTTCTTTACAAGGCCGAAGGAACCGAGCGGCCTGAAAGCATGTGTGAATGGGGTGTAAAAGGTAGCCGCCCAGCAGCCATCTGAGTGTGTTCGGGGGTATCCTTAGGTTGCACCATCTCCGACACTGCCGTAAAGATGCGGGCTGTGCATACATTTGGGCTAATTGATGAAAAAGTAGAGCAGCCGCAAAATGCTCCGGAACAGTTGTGCAAAAGGAGCGTCCTTGTATATTAAAACGTTAACCCGCTTCCAACCACCAGTCGCTGCAAGATAAAAGGATTATTTCCAGCAGTATGCCGATAAGAGGTTCACGCCCTCCTCGTGACCTTAGCCCGGGAGAACCGACCTTAGGCGAGTGTTTACAACGGACAAGGAATGAGAAGAGAGGGAGGGAGTTGGCAAGAAACCTTAACCACTACCGCCTGCAAAGCTCTAACCTACACACACCAATTTGGTTTTTTATGCTCCCGTTTACTCCATTCAAAGAATCTACAAGAATTTTTCATGCGAACCCGACCCCTTTACCTTAGAGAAAGAAAGAGAGAATGAGTGGGAAAGTAATATAGAGAGAGAGAAAGAGAGAGGGAGAGAGCGAGAGAGGGAGAGAGTTGAAACAGTTTCCAGCATAAAACACTATTACCGTAGCTGTTAGCGCTAATTAAAAAGGGACGCTCGCTTGCAATAACCTTTTCCCACTTTATGCGGACGAAAGGCGGCGGAGCAGGGTGTCGGTTGTTTTCGCTTAATTTTTGTTTTTTTTTTTTTACTCGCGGCCAACGACTCTCCACCACACCCGCAGCGCATGTACAAACCCGCAAGCTCAATCGCCACTGCTTCACGATGCTGAGCGCGCCTACTCTAACAGCGAGATTACTCGTTCGTAATTAATTCATCAAGTGTGCCTTGCCTGCGGTGTGTGGCGTTCCTTTACAGTCTATATGGTGTGAGGAAGGGAGGGAGGGAGTGGCGAGTGGTGGCCTGTTGGTAACACCGAAGTGAGGCAGCGCTGTGTTGGCTTCATTCGTTTTAACATAAATTTAAAGTGCGAAAGTGTGCTGGCAACATTGCCCTCCAACGCGCAGCGCCTTCATCATCATCAACGTCCTCATCATGAGACTGCTCGTCAACGTTCGCCACTCACGGTAATGGAAAGAGCAAGCGAGGACTAACAAAGAGGACAAGGAAAGCGAAAGAATGAAACAGACTGGCAACTTCTAACAATTTTACCCCGGTGCCCTAATCCCTTTGCCCACCTGTAACACACGGGAAGTACCTTGGCGAATCAAACTTTGCATCCCAATTGGAAAGCATGTAACAGAAACGAAACTTCCCGCCAATTTGGTTTGTAGCTGTTTGTTTTGTTTTGTGTTTTCTTTTCTTTTCTACTCTTTTCTGTTCTACTGTGTCGCTTTTCAGCATCACACTCTACACAACCATTATTTTTTAGGAAAAGAAAACTCTACGTGCTCACATGTATCCTCCAGGGATCCTAAAGAGAATGATTGTTTATCTTGAAATGTGTCCTTGTTTTCTTTTCTGTGTTAGCGATGTAGTTTTAGACTGTAACTGATGAAATTATTCGTTTATATGTAAGTACCTAGTTCCAGCTGATCAGCTTGCTTTGCCAAATACTTCTTTTTCATCCTTAAGTTTTATTGATTTGTTCCAAGACGAATATTTACTCATTCTTCGAACCAGTAACTTCAAACCACTTACTTATTCCAACGATTGACGTTATTTCGAGCGTCTTTCCACTGTAAAAACAATAGAATTTGCCATGTTGTGCAATTAGGTACGTAGGCTTCAATAAATCCCAATACCGATTGTGTGTAAGGAAGCTTAAGTATTATTGTAATAGCGACACACACAAGAGAAAAAGTTTCCTAGCCTTGCTAACGGCAATCGTACGTTAGTCATTATCTGTATATGTATGCGAGTGTGATGCCGCACGACAAAACTTTGGGATATTGGGGGGACCCATCGGCCATGACATCTTTACTCGAGTGATTGCGCAACCACTCCCAGCTGGAATCCGGTTCGCAGGGCCAAAACTTAAGTACTTTCAACACTGCAGCACACGAAGAGAGACGCGGAGTGATAGTGATGGAAGAAAGGTTCTTTCCTAGGACACGGTTGGTCGCCTGCCGAGCACTTACTTTTCCGCTCGTATAAAATTCATTTCAATTGTCTGCTAGTCATGCTTACTTTGTAATTCCGATTGCCTAACTTTGGGCGTCGGAACCTCCACTGCCTTGTCTGACTTTGCCCTGTACAGGCTGATGTATTTCGCTCACACGCACACCCTGCTTAGTATCGAAAGGTAAAGAAACTCGTTACCCGCAAAATGTCGAAGGTGTCAAAGTCAATCCACCTCCCGTGCTTCAATCCAACTAACCAGTCCAACCAATTTGCACCACCTCCAGCGCGGATTCGTGCGAAATTACTTCCCAGCACAGCGTCCGTGGAGGGAAATGTGCGAAGAGAGTGCGCAGATGATAAATAGCTTTTTCGGAAGCATCTTGGCTGGTAAATTCGATTTGTCGCCCGACCGCTCCGGCTATGGGTCGTCTCGCGGTAAAGCGTGTCCCGGCGATAAGCGACGAACCCGACCGAAAAGGGAGGGCGCATAATGAGCTGCACAGGCTTCCCGGGGCGGAGCGGTATCCCCTAATCACGTATCGATTGATGGGAAAGTTTCACCTTCCCCGTTACCGATCGATTAGTTGCCGCTAATGAAACAATTTTAAAAGAACCGGTCCCGCGCAAATCGGGCGAAGGAGTAGAAGAATCTGTATTGTAATGGATGGTGGCATCGGCGGTGCCATCCCGCACGCAAACTCGCCTTCGTGGTTGCGGCCCGGAAGTGAGGAAGTATTAAATTTCAAACTCATTAACGTATCATGCTTACCCTTGCTAGGTCGACAAAACCGCACGAGCGTTTCAGCAGAATAGTCCTAGCCGCTACGAATCCGCTCGGGTACGGGTGGGAAACCATGCTTTTCCACCTTGCGCGCGTTCAACGCTAAACGTCGGGTGTGATTAAAATTAATGTTTAATGAGCAATCCTCGGCTACCCCGGGAGCCGAAGAAGCTTCACGCTTTCACGCCTTTCACCGTGCGGGCATTGTGTCCAAGGCCAGCAGGATGGGGCAAAACTTTCCGGTAGCCAGAGCCTGCAGCTGAAGGACTCCTTGACAGGAGTCTCTAAATCTTCCAACCCCCACCCCCCCCCTCTCATGATTCTGCTCTCACCTTACCCGCCCCGCCAACTGTCACATGCTGCCCGAAGGTTTGTGCGAGTCCGGAATAATACAGACCGGAGCGGGTTTCTATCCGAAAAACCTCAACACGGTACACGTAGTAGCCGATGTGTCGGTTTCCCTTTGCACACCTCGCCCAAAAAAACACCGCGGCCGGAAAGCGTGATATATAGATATGCTTATTTATGGATAAACTCACTGCCATGCCGCGGTACCCGGACACTGCCAAAAAACCGCAACCCGGGTTTCGAGAACGTTTCGCTACTTGAGGAATTATTCTCTGCTGACGCCTGTGTTTCGTTGGAATCGTTGAACAGTGGGGCAGGCCATTCCTGGAGTAGGAATTGCTTTGGTACAGTGCGCCGAAATCCTCGCCCGGTAAATGTTCTCCTACCGTGCTGGGGACTCAGCACATCTGTAATGTACAATATACTTTACTGCGGGCGGGCACCGTAACTGCTTTGCCGAGGCTTCTTGTGTACACTTTTAAGTATGAGCTCATCAATTGAAACTTTACCTTACCCTCCCTTTCGGCAGCTCCGTAATGTGTTAATAAAGAGCACACAGCCCACCCAGTCGGAACAATAAACAACTTTCCAACGGAGCGAGCGCAACGACCAGCTCCAACTGCAAAGTTGTGCTCTTGATGTGAACGATTCTTAAAACTTCTTGCAGCACGCAAAACGGCAGTCAAGTATTTAGCATCTCTCGCTCTCTACCGACTCCCACCGCAATTGTACACACACACACACACATTCGTAACTGCTGTGCTAAAAATTTAATTCCTGTTCCAACTCCACACGGCACAGTTCAAGTTGGTGCAACTCGTGCCGTTATTTCATTGGGCATTATTTTAAGGACCTGCCGGTATGGAAAACTTCGACATCTTCTTACAGTAAATTGCTTTCACATTTCGGGCGAAGTTCTCACTGCCAAGGTAACTCATACCTTGAAGCTTCAAGTGCCCACGGAGGACGAGAAAGAAATGTAAAAGGAGGACACAAAGAGAGGGCGGCAAAGCAGTTCCCGGTATCGCTTCCCATGCACGCGAGCGATCCAATTACCACCCCTTTGGACTCATACTTACACACACACACACACACACACACACACACACACACACACACTCACACACTCACAGTCGCAGTCCAAAAGAACTTTTCTCCGAGAACCAAGGTATGAGTGCGGAGTTCCTGCTGCAGCAAAGCTGCTTTATCATAAACTTCCTCTAACGTGGTCCCGATTGGAAGCGTTATCCCCCACGCAGTCCAAACTTGGCTAACATTGCTTAGGTAGGTGTCAGCTCTTCCTGAGCAACGGGTGCGGATCTACAGCGTCTTCCAAGCAATTACTTTACTACGCTGCTAGGCCGGACAGGGCCGTCCCATAAATCGTAAAAGTGCCGAAACACACCGAACCCAAAACCAAAACCTGAGGCACGCAATCAACCTGTGATTGGTCTCGCGTGGCATTTCTCATGCATGATATCTCACCCATCTCATCCCACCCCGCCCTCCACTCGTAGACTGATTGATGCCGGCCAGCAAGCCAAGCGGGGCTAACATTATGCTCCAATGCCTTACCTTGGCTTAGCGTTTAGCTAGACGAGAATGAAATGCTTGCCGGGAAGGAGACGCGAAACTGCGTTAAAGTGGCTTAAGTGAGTCTCATGTCCCGTGTGACATCCATCGTCAAAAGTTACTTTGCGCTGCTGCTGTATCTTTATGTGTCTTGAAGACACATCCTCTATCCGCTTCCGGGCATATCCGGGAATTCAGGCACGATACCGTGCCTACCCACCATGCCGGAACTTACGCGCCCAATGCTCCCGGTCCGAGCACGTGCCATACCGTCCCGACGGACGAGAAAGGCCCGTACGGAGAGCAGCACGGACAATGTGCTACCGGAGCGCTCTCGCGTTTCCCAGCGTTCATCCTTTAATGCATTCCCCAACTCTTCGGGCTCATACAACCAAACCCTCCCGGGTAAAATGATACCACACAAAAGCGCGTGTCGTGCAAACAAAGTTGATGGAAAAATAATGTACCACCCGGTTGCTGCGGTACACACCTACGAGCGGAAGGAGCGAGTGAAAGATAGATAATGGTGGAGCGCCTAATGAAACGTCCTGCCTACTGCACCAAAAAAAGAAGAAAGAAAACCATATAAAAGTAGTGTAAGTAGGGTAAGGTGAGGTAATACGGTTCCAGCGTCAGTTTCACAGTGTTACAGATTCGGTAGCATGTAACATTTCGAAGGATATATGCCAACGATCGACACACAGACTGTCACGGCACTTCCGGCGTGCTACCCGCGTGTTCCGGCATGAGCCAAAACGCTAGAGTGAAGCAATGCCGGGGCAGGCGGGGTCAAAGAATACAGTCATGTAAGCACTTTCTCAGGCCAGTACCTCTTATTTTCCTGCCCGTTTTGCTCCACAATGACAACGCTCGCTCTCTCTGTCTCTCTCTCTCTCTCTTTCTCTCTCTCTCTCTCTCTCTCGCTCTCTCTCTCTCGCTCTCTGTCTCTCTTTCTCTGTCTCTCCGGTAGCTGTTAAATCCTATCACCTCTCCCTGACGAAGAAACAAAGTGCCGAATCTACCGATGCTGCGAAAATGTGTATTTCCGTTAGCCTTTTGTTGTCGCAGCTTAATGCTACACTCCATTTCTCTGAGCGTGTGTGAGTGTGTTTGTTTTTTTTTTCTCTTTCATTATATTTTTTATTGAAATAACTCGTAAGAAGCTTAGCATTCGTTTTTAAAGTTTGCTAAAATGGACAAAGCGTAGTAAGCAGCAATAGAACATGTCGCTCAAAAGAGCTTTTTCGTTCAATATGCCTTATGAATTGATGATCTTGATACGGTACCAGCAACGCTACATGGCAAGTACTCTAACATGCACAACTACTGTCTACTTGTTTGGACCGCATCGAAAGTCAACGAAGGATCCTTTTTGTATCGTAAACCTTCAATCCAAACAGACTCAGAAATTGATTTAAAAAAAAAAACAATGCTATGTCGCTAAACTCCCCAAATTTACATGTTAGTGGGTTGGATTGTGTGTTTTCACCACAACCGAAGCATGTATACGTTGTACCGCTAACCGCTAAAACACATATGCACAACCAAACCGGTACCAAAAATTGTCACACTCTCTTATCGCCTTTTGTTTGATTTCCCCTTCCAATGCTTTCAATACACTCTGCCCGGTCCGTTTGGCAATTGACCTCTTCTCCTGCTTAAACCCCCCTCTCCTAAGCCAAGACGAAAAATTGTCCCTCGAAATTGCAAGCAACGCATAAAAATGAAATTGCTCGCTCTGGAAAAAGACGAGCGAACTACAGGGAAAACATGGCAAACCCACGCAATATCACATACATGTGTGTTTTTGCGTGCGTATGTACCTCCTTATCAATCTAGTGGAATGGAAAAGTGTATGTTCTTACCCCTGGCCAATGACCCGGAAAGGGACACGACCCTCGCCTTTAGATACACAAACACAGCGTAGCAGAGTTGGAAACCGAAAGCGAAAGCAAAGGGTATCACCAGAGAGAAAGAGAGAGAACTTAGTTTCGGTCAAGCGGGAGAATTCACATACAAGTTGTCCCGATCCCTTTGCGGTCCAGGGGGACTATATGTGTCTCCAACGAACACTGGGCAACCAAGAACACTCTTCGTTTCCCGGCAGAGTGCAATTCGAGCATAAGTTCCTCCCACCGGAAAAAAATATGTGCGTTCGTGTGTCACACAATTGAAATATTAGCGGGCAGAAGGAGGGAGCGTGAGAGAAAGAAAGATTCGTTTAAAGAACCTTCAAATTCTTTACACACACTTTCACACATACACACTTACATACACTTTAAAATACTATTCTCCTCAGACCAAATGTTAGGAAAGCCGGAACGGAATAAGTCGTACAAAACAGTGGGGGAGCAAAGAGCAGTACCAACCCCGAAAGCATTGTCAAGTGGGTGAAGTTAAACGCACTCTCCCTCTCGTTCGCTCCCTCTCGAGTGTGGCAAGATGATCTGCAGCTAAAAATGGAACAACGAAGAATGTTGATACCCCTTCCAGCATGCTCCTTCCCGGATCAAACTATATAGGTGGCAGTAGGGTTTGGCCTCTACAGCAAACAGTAGAACGTCGTCATGCCACTCCGTTTGAATCGGCTGAATGACAGGCTTTGATGCTGATCGCATTCGTCTCCAGTGTCGGATGGAATTTCGCCCAGCGAACGGTCATTTTACCTCGCTGCACGTCACGATTGTTAAAAAACAAAGCAATTTTCTGTTGTTGTTTTTTATGCTATTTTGCCAGTCCCGAGAAAAACACTTCAGGAAAGGAAAGGTTCAAAGACTAAAAGCTACAGCGGGGAGATTGTATTGCGTTCGCCTTTTTCATGTCGCTTGGACATCCTTAGTCTCGTATCGGTTATGATTTTCGATCCATCTTTTAGCCTTTTACTTAGAACCAATCCCATTCCGTAGTGGTTAATGTTGTTGTTTTTTAAAGAGTTTCCCGCTCTCTTTCTTCCTTGCTTTCAAAGCCTCTTTTTCGCGTTTTTGATTATGACATCTCGAAGGCATCAACAATTATAACAGGAAAGAAAACGACCCCAAGGGTAAAAAGGCTTTGCCCTACTAATCCCTAAAAGAAGGTCTGTCTACCTGTTTTTTCATCTCAAACTCTTTGTGCCTGCACAATACGTTGCAATATCCAGTGTTACAACAGCAAACAGCACAAGAAAAAAACATATTCCGTGATAATTCGTGACTTTCGTTAACCGTAACCCATCACGCAATGGTACGCTTTCGATCCTTTTTAGCCAGTTCTTTTTACAGCATTTTTATTTTTCCTTTCATGACCCGCTTCAAAGCTTGCTCGGTAGCCTTAACGCAATAGTCGTTTATCTTTTCGTTTTCTTCCTGTTTCACCCAGACAAACGCACATAAACGGGATGTTTTTTGTTCTGCAAAACTGTGACATTGGTGATGATATTCCACCTGCTTTTACTCCTGCCAATGGGGAAAATTGCGCTTTTCGACACAAACACGCCACCTTGTCGCCGTGTCTGCCTATCTAGAAGGCCACTAGCTTGGTATGGGTAGTGAGGAAACGGGATAGGGTAAAAAATACACTCGCTTTTCAACCTCCACACCCGGAAGGTCAAAGCAGGCTCACAAAAAATAGATTCCGATACACATACATCAGCAAAAAAATATAATCTAAAATAGCTACCAGCAACAACGACAACCGAAAAAGCTTGTTCCGGTCTATGACTTGGTTGGAAGCTCTTTTTCACCCCTCCGTGTATTTTTGTTTTCTTCTTCCTAGAACGTTTGAGTACCCGTGTACTTGTATCTGCAGGACAATGTGTGTGCTATCGCGATTCGTGATTTTGTTTTTTTTTTTGGTTCCTTTTACTCCTATTTCACCATTACCCGTTTGCTCCGCCATTTGAGAAAAATAAATAACCACCACCCGGTTTCGTGCAACCACGCAGAGATGGCAAGCAGTCCGCGTCACAAAAAAAAAGTTGCAAACCTCCCGGTAAACGTGTACCTTTTGTGTGAAACAGACAACCGTGAAGCTTAGAGGCATGTGTAAGCATGTGTGTGTGTGTGTGTCGGTGTCCTACATGCGACACGGTAGGATTTTTCAACTCATCCCTTTTGCCTGCCAAAAAGGATTGCGGATGTGGGCGAAGGTTACGTTTTTTTGTCATTTTCCCTTACCCTAGCTCACACATTTTTGTTGTTGTCACTTGGGAGACGTTGTGATGTGCCACTTATAACGTTCTGCTAAAGAATACCAAAAAAAGCTCTCCCCGACCTTCTCCCACAACCAACCCGGTACAAGGTACCAGGCGTCTCCATGAGGGTAAGCGGGGACAAGGCATGACAGCAGAAAATGGCAAAGCGAAAACACACACACACACACACACACACAAGAAAGTATCTTCGAAATGACCTTTTAATGATGATGTTTTTCTGACTATTAAATTGTTGTCTTTTTTTTTGTTCCGAGAACAACCGATGTTAAAGTGTTGGCGCGTATCAAACCGGAACGAAGATCTCACCTGTATGTTTCACGGGGGCAAGATGTGTCTTTGTGCATGCACTCACACGGTAAGTGTAGTAGCATGTTTGATAATGGCTCAGTGTGCAAGCACACATACAAAAAAACTGCTATATTATCGACGTAAAAACCTATAGAGGCGCAAACGTCGACTCAAACCTGAGGTCCTGATCATGGTAAAGCTGCGCCAGAAACTCTCCGTGGTTAACAACCAACGGAGTCAGCCCACCCCAAAGCTCAACCTGGACCGGTTGAAGTATGCTGATGTGGGGGAGGGTTATGCTACAGCGCTCGGGGAAGCGCTTCTGGCCGACAACAACATCGCCGCGACGCCCCTCGCAGATCCCTGGCGTATGGTGGAACGAGCCATCAGTACTGCATCCGAACTGAAGATCTACCGCTTACCAGGTGGAGAGCAAAATACTTCTTCAACGAAGAGTGCAAGCGAACACTGATTGCTCATGCGAGAAGATTGCAGCGTTCACACTCATGCTATGGCATGAAACCCGTCAGAACGTCAGAATTGAAACGTCAGACGATTGAGAAAACCCTTTCAGCCCATGCTCTTTCAGGTCAATAAGCGCCGTTTTGAAGAATCAGAGTTAGAGCTCTCCCAGTCGGAGGACACGGCGAATTCTCCTGAAAGACGTAGACAGAGCGCAAAGTGATCCAAAGGTTTCCACCTTTTCTTCGCAGCGCACCTTATTGGAAGAAGGCAAGGCAACCACCACAGCAGCAGCACAGCAGTAGCACTAGCGACAGCAACCGTACAGACGACCAAATACCCCCGCCATCCATGAATGAGATTGCCAGCACTATCAAGCGGCTTAATAGCAATAAGTCTGGCTTATCGATCTCTTCAAGATAGGGCCAGAGAGGCTTACCGTCGAAAGGCATCAGCTGATCGTGAATATCTGGAAGCAGGAAGCTACCAAGCTGAGTTTGTGATAATCCAGCACCGACCAAATTTTCTTTTTTAATCATTTTTAATCTCACATAGTTGTTGTTACAGTTACTCCACACACACACAGTCTTTAGTTTTCATTTGAATGTCTTGTATGACCTAATAGGGCTATAATAAAACATACTTAAGACTGAAAAAGCCCATCTACAGAACTCTGTTAAGACTACTAATTAAAACCATTTCTAGAACTTTAAGAAGATGTGAGGCGCAACAAAATTATCAAAATTACAGCTTATTGATATGCATCTGTTTTTGATTCGTCAATGTAATAATGCATATGAAGTCATAATAATGGTTGCGAGTTATTTGAGAATTATTATGCTGTCTTAATTTTTTTCTAATAAAAATGCTCGCGTTTGTGCAGAAATTCATGCGAAGAAAATTTCATTGTAGAAATACATTAACATAATATGAAAACATTCAAAGCCCCTCAATGATATGCATCTTTTCAGCTTAAAAATAAATGATTTAATAAATATCGATTTGTTTTAAACACCCTCGATTTGCAATTTGCAAAAGCTATATCAAGGCTGTGTCATAATAAACATGGCGCGAAAAGAGTTTTGAAAATTGTCATTTTGCCATGTAAACTCTGAATTTGTTTATCACAATATAAACATGGCTAACACATATTGGACACACAAATCAACAACCTATGGATTCCATTGGATTAAGATCAGAAGGGTATTCCTGATCACAAGTGCAGTCGATTTGTAGTGTTATCTGTGTGGGTAAGATAGTTTTAAACAGCACATTGCTTTAGGAAAAACTTGTGCAGACTAACAAGTAGTGATGGGCAAAACGGCTCCGAAGCCGTAGCCGGCTCCAACCGGCTCCAGACAATTTCGGAGCCGGCTCCGGAGCCGTTGGTGCGGAGCCGGCTCCGTTCCGACGGCTTCGGAGCTGGCTCCGCTCCAACGGCTCCGGAGCCGGTTTTAACACAAAGGACCAAAATAACTTTTTCACTGAAGTTTCAATCGAGAACTCTGTAAATAGCGGAGTAGGTCATGTTTAAAAGAATTTATCAAAAATAAACATCGATGACTTTTGAATATTGTTAAGAAAGGCGAGACCAACGAATGCTACACAACGTCATGCATGTCAATACTGCAATCACATCGTGTATTGGTTTCCACACGTGCGAGAAGATATATTCGTTTTTTTATTACGCTGTCATACAATGATGTCTCTATTGAACCGTTAGTTCGGAGCCGTTGGTCTGGAGCCGTTGATTCGTCGCCTGCCCCGGAACGGTGGGCCTGAAGCTGGCTCCGACGCCATTGGAATGGAGCCGTGAGTGCAGAGCCGTTAGTCCGGAGCCGTTGGTGCGCTCCGAAACGCCCATCACTACTAACAAGTTTTAAAATCTGCTCGTCCGAGATGAGCGGAACCCGGAACCTCCAATCGCGGTTTTCTTATTTGATACAATATTACTGCAAGCTAAAGGAAAAGAAACTTGAATGTATGATGGCAGATAATAGCTTCTCTACGTTTTGCGTTAACAGCGTATCTCAGGTACAGCCTGTACAGTTCGTTCCAAGTTCCCTTCATCCAAGAAATGATATGCATTTAATCAGATCAGTTGATCTTGATGCCTCAGTCTCTAATAAGAAGTCTTGAAACGTACTTAAGAATGCGTTTACATATTGATTAAAGTCAGCCATCTTATAAGTCTTGTAGGCCAGTCTTGAACGTTTCAAAAGTTTTACAACTTTTAAGACTGTTTAGCATCTTCAAAACACATGTTGAAACTAAGTGGCTTTGTACATTCATAGTTAAGCATTATTTAGACAAGTTTAAGAGTAAAAGGTATAGGAAATATTTCTTGGGTCCTGATCTGACGGTGCATGAGGCGAAGCAAGACCTACCGGAGATCAGGTGTCGACATGGATGGGAGACTGGCTCCAGGGAACGAGCATCCTGTAGAATTATTGTTATCAAGGCCATTTCACGATAACGTGCTCATTTATAATCAGACCCACGAGAGAGAGAGAGAGAGAGAGAGAGAGAGAGAGCGAGAGAAAGAGAGAGAGAGAGAGAGAGAGAGAGAGAAAGGAAAGAGAGAGAGAAAGAGGGATAGAGAGAGAGAGTATTTTCCTTTTACAACGTGGCAACGATAAATATCATCCACGATTGAAAACGTTGGGCAAAATGGACATTGTACTAAGCCATTGACAATTCTACTATGCAACGACCATTCTTACTTGAAAGCTAGCCAACAAGCAAAGGCGCTTCCAATGCTAAACAAACTTGCTATTTTATAGAACAACTCCCAGCACACCATGTGTGTTGCAAAAGTTTTTCGGTCAAATCAAATAATAATTACAAAGCACTTATTCTTGGCAAAAGCAAACCTCTCCCCATTCACAAGTTCGCTTTGAAACTTCTTATCAGAACTAGCTGCAGGCAGGTTTCCCAATTTCTTGGGCTACTTCCTTGCACGTACCACACCAACAATGAACAAAACACAAAACACGCCCCGTGCGGAATTTGTAACCCACATGCTGCTTGGGGGCAAACGGCGTCCCCAAGAGGATGTCCCACCGGGCTAGTGCCCTTCATCATCGGTAAAGCATTTGCGTTACCCTGTGTGGGTGTACCAGTTTCGAAAAAGATGAAATGCCTAGCGTGTGCACGGGTGTACGCCCTCGGGGCCTTCTTCGGGACGATCGAAAAAAACTGGCAACTTCTACACGCTGGCCAATTTTCTTCTGCTCGGTCCCACAAAACTTCAACGCCCAATCTGGACCCCTTTTGGGAGCAGCCCTTCGCATCACGAACCTCCGAGAAAGGGTTTCTGTAATAGCTGCCGGCAACGGTGAAAATTTCAAACCAAAGCATGTTGTCAGTGTGTGCTACTGTTGTGTGGCGTGTTAGGAATTATTTAGCTAATCAGTTGAGCTGTTGAGCATCATCCATCATATGCAGCAACTTCATTAGCAACTTTGACTGACCGAATGGAATGGTTGGCCGAACGCAAGAATTACAAAGACCACCCATTATCCCCGTAAGGGTTATTAAAATACGATTCCAAGTGAGGGCATGGGAGTTTTCAAATCTACCTTTTATCGTTTTCCAAACAAAAGAAGTGCGTGGCCCGCGGTAAACACCGAACATAAAACTCAAAACACAAACCTTTCCGCAAATCGACTTCTCTATGTGTATGTGTGCTCGCTCAAAACGCCGACGAGACGTTGATGATGCCCCACGCGTGTAACAAACATCATCATTCACCTTTGAGCTTGCCGCTCGCTTAGCATCGGTACGAGGTTCGTCCATCGTGTGCGTACACCATTGGCAGTGACTTGATTAGCGTAACGATTCATCCCGCCGTGTCGTTAACCCTTGGGATGCAAGCGAGCCTGAGATTAGCTGGATAGCGGGAAAGAGGCTTAACTCACGCAATTATCTCTTAATATCTATTGCTCTGAACATGACACTTTATTCATAAAATCAGACTCCCAGCAAGGGCGCTGTACACGCTGTACACTGAAGGGTTCAACGAGCATCCCATCCCCATTCGTGCGTAAAATATCCAATCATACGTTCCCTTCCACACACCCATTTTCCGGGTTTCCCGCCAAACCCGTCCCACCAAGTCGAGGTTTGTGCATCAATCTTTGACGTCGTTACGCTGCGTCTGGAAAATTGGGCAATCAACCGACGATACGATCCGATCCGGTCACACACACACACACACACACACACAAGCACACCTTGTGAATGTTGATCTTTGATTGCGAATGGTTTGTGCTGTTTTCCATCGCGAAACAATCCGGGCTGAAGGTCTGCGTTTTTTTTTTTCCTATTTGAAGCAAAAATTTCATTTTCGTTTTGCGAAAGCATTTGCATTGCCTACATTCATGCGTGCGCGAGCATTTGGCAATCGCCGAAGCGGACCAAGGGTGCAAACCAATGCCGAAAGTAGAGTGGAGTCTCTACGATTGCTAAATTCACCCTTTTCCGTACCTTGCTCAGTCCGCCAGTATTCCCGGTTTCGTAAGTTCGTAACATAAATCGAACTCAATGACGCAATGTGTGAGTGCGACAATCAGAGGCGCGGTGCGTGACAAATTAAGTTTTGACAGCGCGACACAAACAGTTAAAACGCATTACACAAATCATCGAAATAAACACGTTCTTGCTCGCACCATTCCTCAGCTTCCATCCACCAGACCACCAGTTAAGGCGAAATTCATTTTCCCATATCCACTCCCCTTTTTTTCTTAAGAAAAAAAAACAGTCACCATCGACAATCGAGCATGAGCAAAAACAAAAAATGGTGTTTGTTCACATGTGTGCGGGTGTGAGTGTCTTGTCGCCGTTAAAACAGGTCCTGTGTTTTTGTTTTTTTTTTTCTCTTCTTTTTCGTAACTTGCTTTCCCTTTTTTGGCTGCTGACTTTTCCAATTTTCGAAACATCCATACGCATCTCCCCCAAGCGGTTTCACGACGCGAATATGCCGAAAGCACATAAAAATAAACCATCAACCACCGTTGTGTTGTACCCCCTGCACAGGTCCTCGACATTTCCCGGTTGCCCTGTTAAACGTCACACAAAAGACACACACACACACCCACATACTCAAACTTGTTTGAAAAATCTCGTCCTTAGGCTTCTGTGAATGCTTACTATATTACTAAGCGTTTCCGTTGTTTTTTTTCTTTTTCGCAGCCCCAGATTACTCCTGTCCTCCCCTCTCCAGCTATCACTGTCATGTTCGTTCGTGATTTTCGACGTACTCTGGCACTCCAAATCTGCCGCCCGCACGGAAAACAATAACAGCAGGTTTGGGAGAGGCAAAAACAGCACCAAGAAAGAAAAGACGACGCCCCACCTACAACCCTTAGGCGCGTCGTTATCAATTTAACCAACCCCCTAATGAACTTCTGGAAATTGATGCTACCGGTTGTTGTTTCCGTGCGCCTTTGTGCGTTCGCTTCCTTGTGTTTCATTACGTTGTGTATGTGTTTTTCATTTTCGTTTGCAGGCCGCTCCTCACTCGGTGTCGACATTATTAACTGCTTCATTTTCACAAATTTTTATTCAATTTCCTGCGCCCGGACACACACACACACGTCTGTGGGTTCCTGTCTGCTGATTCTCGCTCTCTCTCTCTTTCTCAATCTATCTGTATATTTATCTCCCTCACTCCACTGCTCCGAGCCCCCCAAAATGTGTTTTATATGGCCGCTTATAAACGCTAAATGTTGATGGCCTGCGTCTATTGCCATTGAGCAAACGCTTCACAAACACTTATCACAACAGCTCAACAGCGCTCCCTGTGCTTGCGCTCAACTGTTCTGCGAATATTTGCCGCTTTCCAGCTTTCATCCCAGCTAATGAAGTTGGGAGGACCGAAAATTGCCATTTAACGCTCGCCGCAAGCATTGATCCCATGCACCGTACCCCCTGCCCAGGATGATCAGCTCTCTTCCTTTCCCCATGCCAAAGCAGGCGTACAGTTTGCCTAATGGACACGCCATAATGGCCCTGTTTCGTGTGTGTGTGTGTGTGTGTGTGTGTGTGTGTGTGTGTGTGTGTGTGAGTGTGTTTTTTTTGTTCCTATACCAATCCTTATGAAAATGCCGCTGAACTGTCCCAAAACAAGTATATTACGGCGGTACGGAAATAGAACGCAGCACAGACAAGGACACACACATATATGCGCACCAAAAACATTGCGCTTCATTAGACTAATTATGTTGTAGTTTCCCACCGCCCTCGATACCCGCAGAATAAATACTCAAGGTGGTAAGAATGTTTTCTTTTCGTTTTTTACCCTGCCACGCAAATGGTACCCACGTTCGTCGCCAAACTGATGGCGTGTTGAGGTATTGAAACGAAAGGAAAACTAAAAAACAAGCAACCCACTGCCCTGTCGGGTCGTTATTCCTCCTGGAGTATACGACTAATGCGCAGAAAGTCTCGTGCTGCTATCGCATCGAAAATAATAAAACTCCATAGAGATTGTCTCTACAGGGATCTCAAGATCCAGAGCGTACTGTAAGCAATTTTTTTTTTTATGTATTGCATTTTAGCTTAACTTTTTTCAAGCAGTACGGCCGAAGCCATTCCTTCTTAATAAATACAAAATCTTACTTCGTGAGCTGTGTGTGTTGGAAGTAAATTTCTATCTCACTTTTAGCTCCACTGGCAGCCCCTGTCACATGCTTGGTATAGTCCCAGGTGGTAGAGAATCGAAAAATTAAATGCTATAATTTCCCACTCCATCCTACAATAACTAGGAGCAGCTGGATCGCGCGCTACAAACTATGAACCTTGGCAAGCAAAAGACGCAATGCAATAGGACGGTGACAGCTGCCGACTGTTTGACTAATGGCAATCAATTAGCAACTGAAATTCGGTTGCCATGTGGCCAAACCAGTGTGCTAGATATGTTTTGTTTAGTTTGCAAAATACTATCACCGAGCCAAAACAAAACAAAAAAACAACATATTGATATTGCGGTACCTACAAACGCTTACACCTGAAGGTAGACTACCTTACAGGCAAAAATGCACTTAGATGGGGCTTTCGCTCGATTTATTTGCACTCAATGCAGCTTACCGGTGGTGCATGATACCAGCAAGCTTTTCCTGTGTATGTGTGTGGTGTGAAATCAAAATGGATGATCGAGCAGATCTTGCCACGTTTCTATCTGTGTGTACGTATGTGTGACCTGCGTACCGCTGGGAAGAAGGGACGACAATCTCCCGAAAGCCAGTTACGAAAAGAGCGACAACGTTGATTATAAGCTGTCTGCGCTCCCGAATGGACATCGGACAGGACAAGAAGAAAATAAGAAGAAGAAGAAAAAGAAGAAGAAGAAGAAGAAGAAGAAGAAGAATGAGCAGAGGGAAAATGTTCCCTCTGCCCTGGTTACGTGAGGCACTCGAGCGGCAGCTCGAAACAGGGGTAGTAACATGAATAAATCAATTCAATTTCTACGCCGAGAGAATCCTAACGATGTCAATTTTCCTGCCATTTCGCCACCGACAAACATTTCATGACAGATTTCCCTTCCTATTATCCGTCCTCTTCGGTCCCGTTTCGATGGTTGGTCCCTTGCCAACGTATCGATGGATACGATGGAAGATAGTGACGCATTTCGGTTTCTCGGTGGATTACCGGAAAAATAAGTTACCTCATCAGCCGTCGTGTGCCAGCTGTGTGTGTGTGTGTTCGGTTGAGATTGTTTGAGCATTCGTTACTGCTTCGACATAGTACATAGAATCACACCTGAGGAAATGGAACCACTGAGGAGAACCTTGGAAGACCGCAACCGACAAACACATCCACACCCAACGATAGCTGGCAATTCTTGCATCCTCAGGCACGTCTTGGGTCCGCGAAGCTTTTAGCAGATTTATCAGGCAGCGCATTCGAATACAGAAAAAAAAACACACCAACACTATCTCGGGCCGAGAGATGTTCCCCGAGGAGCGCTAAAGAGCCTGGAACTCAAGCGGACATTCCGCACCGATCCATCATTACTTGCCATTCTGTGCCAAGAGCGCCAGCGAAACGCCACGTTCGGTTCCTCGTAATACACACACAAAAAAACCGCAATGAGGATAAGATAAAAGCACCCTAAAGCTAACCTAATCCTGTCCCCGCCCTCTCGCGCCATCTCGTATATTTGCCAGCCTTAGCCATTCCTAGACAGTTGGCAACCTCGACAGCGGCTCGTAAAAATGGCGCAACCATCGCGTATTTGTCCTTGGAACGGGCGTGACTTCTCCAAGCGCAAGGTCCACCACCCCCAGCCATGACTTTGCAACGTGTCAGTCGAAGTTGGAGTCTTATTTATTTGATTCTACTGTTCGCTCCTGTTCTTTTCAACGTACCTTTTTGGTTTTTCTTCTTTTTTTTCTGCAAATCGAGCAACACACTTCAAGAATTGTGCACACCAAACTGGAAATGAGAATCTCGTTTCATTTTTCCGATGGCCCACTTGCGCGATTGCTGATTGCATGTGTATGTGTGTATCCGGCCAGATTACTTCGGGACTGGAATTGACAATCGTTTCTATTTCCCGTACGTTGTCACACGTCCACCACGTGTGTAAAATCCTACGTGACAGAAAGCAAACAATAAAGGGAGAAGGAAAGAGATAGAGCCAACTCGCGTGATTTGCCCAGAAAAGTGCATCCGATAGTGCAGCGAAATTCATTTTTATCACACATAATAAAATTTCGTGCACACATGTTGATCCCTCGACTAGTGTTGGACGCTTTCAAATGAATAGACGGAAGTAGTTAGCGATGAGGGGGGTGTGATGGAACGGAGTTCTATTTCCAGCTGATGTAATTTTGCATTTCCGAGCTCTGAGTAGAAGAGCAGTGAGCATCTACACTTGCAAGTATCTCTAAAAAACGGTTAGATAATCGGATTAAGAAATTTTTTGATAGAAGCGTTACGAACAGCTCTTGTGGTATCTATTCAAAAAATGAAAGCAACACAAAAAAATAGAAACAACCCCAAGAGGATTATATAAGCATCGCATCCTAGAACAAGGAAGTACATAGCAACAACGCACAGACCTTCCACGCCAGAAAGTCCGAAAAAACACAGCATGATCGCGAAGAGTTTATGCTGAAACGATGATTTTACAATAATTTTCTAGCGCACACTCCACTAGCTGATAAATCCTTAACCATTTGCCAGAGCAAGCGGTGTTCCGGCGTCGTACCTGGCACAGCGAGCATGGCAACGCTTGCACGAAACATCTTTTTTCATGGCGCCGGTAACATCTTTAAACAGCCGATTCGGCGAAAACAAAACAAAACTGCAAAAAAACATACACACACACAAACCTTCCGCGACAGGTTGTACATAAATTCGCTGCTTGTGTCGCCTTGCTCGAATCTGTTTTCCTGCTTTTCCTGCTGTTCTCGTTTCATCTTCGTCAGCAGGTGCCACCCAGCCACCAGCCCCGGAAGGCATCCTAAGCACGCGCGACCACCCGGCGCAAAAGATGGCGATGCAATCGCAAATTCAATTCCGCCCTCAATCATCACCTCAAATCAAGCGTGCAGAATAATAAAAAGATTGCCACGGAATCATCGCCACCTCTCGCTACCCCATACACCCTGCCTAACCCTCGGTCAGCTCTGCGCATTTTGTCACTTTCCGGGCGTTTGCTTGGGACGGCTGGATGAAGTGGATGGATGGCATCAGCCTGGAACGTTGATTGCACAACAATATCGGGGCGATGAACGGGCAAATGACGTTTCCTTCGTCTTCTTCTTTTTCTTTTTTTTTTTTTTGGTGTGCAAACAACGCAAACAGATAAGCGAAAAAAAGCGTTAGCGCTGGAAGCAATTCCCATGTACGGCTATCAATAAAGTGTAAATCGTACGTCGATTTTGTTTTTGTTTACTCTGCAGCCGCAAATGCTAGCAATGGAGAGAAAGAACACCAGCTTTTATGCAAATACATACATACATCCGGAGATACAATGTTGCCCACTGTTTATCCATTGAGCAGCGCTATGTGAAACAAAGCGCAAGATGGTGTGTATATGACAGCGCCATCTCTAGGGAGCGCTGATCAAATACAATGTTGACAAGTGTTGCCACACATCAAGAGCAAAATGTAATACACAGCACTCGGTAAGGACCGCAGGAAAGGGACACATTCAAGCCGTAACAGATTCGCCCGTGTTTGTCCGTGTTTGTGTGTCAAAATGAACACACCTTCCCTTTTATCACATGGTTGACCTGCATCACACGCAAACATGGTGACGGCTGCAGGACATGGACCATAAGCAGGAAGTGCTCTTCAGGCGGAGAAGCACCAATTGAGGTGGAAACATCCGTTACCGATAAGATAACTGTAAGCGATGTGTTCAGTGGTGAGAACGAAAGAAATTGTAATCAAAAACGAAACACTGTTACTGCCTAAAGAAAGCACCAAAAACTTAAAAAAACAAATGACAGGTCCGTGCTTCCGATTGAATATTGTTAGCCTACTAGTATTAAAGGGTTTTCCAGGAGTTCTCATAGTTGTGGAACACTCTACTGGGTTGTCCTATAGAACTCAAGACCGCGGGATAATTTGAAGAATCGGCGTGACTCAATCGCAAGACTACGGCACGATACGTGAAAACGTTGACGATACCGGGATCTGCGGATTTGTATCGCAAGACTGCGGCACACTATCGCACCCCATGACATATAACTTGACAGCCTAAATTTTTATTTAAGTTTTATTTTGAGCTCCCGCTGTTTGGGGGTTGGAAAAATAATCAGAAAAGGCTTTTTATTTGTTTGTAAGCGATTTCATTAATGATGCACACTCTTAACATATGAAATCTGAAATTTAAAAATTGAGGCTTTCAAGTTATATTTCCCTGGGGTGCGATAGTGTTGACTCTTTCTTACGCGAAATGAACTCAATTTAATAAGAATGGTACTCTACAGCACTCTTGTTGGACAATTCCTATTGGAATTTTCAAGCAGCCTGTCCAAAAAGGGTGCTATAGAGTCCAATTTCCAGCATATGAAGTTCACTTCTTGTAAGAAAGAGTCTAAGAAGTGACCCACAGCTATGAGAACGCCTGAAAACCCCTTTATCATAGCGAAAATGCTTTTATTACATCAAATAATCGATAGATCATTGTACACTGGTTTAAACGCTTCGATTGTCGGGTGAATTAATAGTAAACAAAGTGTCAAGTACTTCGGCCGACTACACCACAGCTTGAGTGCGTTCGAGTCCTGCCTGCAGCGAATAAAAAGAGCATTCTTGTTAAATTTAACTTTTTAATGTCAAAGTCAAATATTTTCAAACCTTGCTTCTGTGATCTATCAGTAAAATTCTCCAGTAACACACGCTCTTTACACACACCAACTCGCCGATCCTTCCGCCGAGGTTCGCTAGACACTTTTACATTTCCCATTGAAAACGATGTGGAAATATTACGGACTGCAGAAATAACAGCATGCTCAACTTCTAGACAAGCTGACGCGCCAACTGCCAACGAGAAATGTCAAAGGTGAAACGTTTTACTTTACACACTCGGATACTGTGGCGCACCAAAAAAAAAAAAAAAAAGACGAATTGGTTGTTTACTCTATGTGCCTGCGAACGTGGAATCGCGATGCAGTCACACGCACATGATACTAAAAAAATACATACACACAGAGTAAAAGGGTTTTGTTTCGGAGCCCTTTCCAACGTTGTTCGCATAGCTACTGACGAGCAACAGCGCATACTGCAGCCGTAGCAGATTGCAGATTGCGGCAACGCTGTTTGTGCAATACTGCCTGCACCATCACCCAGTGAAGTAAGGGAAGAATTCAGGTCACGGTCAGAGGTCGGTCAGGATGAGTGTAGCGAGAATCGACCTAGAATCGATTTTCTGTTGCATACCGCTGTAAACACGAACCAGAACCCCATTCGGCACATCGTTCGAGGTGCTTTTATTTTATTTTATTTTATAGTGAAGGCATCCAAGGAGAACGGAACACTCGGAGAACACTCAACAACAACAACAACAACAACTACAGCAAATGTAACATAATAAATTATAGTAAATGTGTGCCCTTCTTGACGTGTAATATAATTTGCAAATCGCTCCTCTTGTGGTCGGCTCCCAGCGGCTCCCACCAATTCCGACGGCAGCCGTCGAAAATGGCGGCGACCGACCGAGAGGAAGAGTCGGAAATAGAATCGTCATCATTATTAACCTTACCGCTGCCAGCAGCGAACGAAAAAAAAAGAGCGAAAAAACTCCTCTCCCGGCTGCGTTAACGCAGTGACAAATACGAGATCGACCTTCTTATCTCGTGCCGCTAACGATGACACGAGCAAGCATAAACGAATAAATAAATATTCTTCGCCCGCATCTTCCGCCATGTTGCTAAGCAGAAAAACGGGCACATGATGATGCAAAATAAATGCGAACGGCACCCGCTCCCGATAAATCGCTCGTCCCTATTGCTCCCCGTTTGTGACAAATGGACGATCGTTTCGGACGACGGTCCGGTTCGGCTTCGAATTTCCATTTCCAGTGGCTCTTCAGCATAGTTGCGCAATTCCCCTTGCCACCGACCGCCGCCCGACATTCATCTAGCATAATGCGTAATATTGCTTAGGTGAGTGCGGGAGCGTTCGGCCCTTTTTCGAAGCAGGAAGTCTAGAGCACACACACACATACACACACACACACACATCTACACACGCACACGGTGAAATTGTGACAAACGAAAACCATGGACATACTGACCCATCCATCCCCAAACCTTGCGCAGTGTCCCCGCAGAAGCACCTTACGCTTTGTGGGGACAATTTTGCAGGCAAGGGACGGGCGGATATCCTCAGTGACACTGCAGACAAATGGGCAGAGCAAAAGCGACAACACGGAAAAAGCACACACTCATCATTCCACCTGGGAAGCCACCCACAGGCAAACATAAGCTAGGGAAGGAAAGAATCACTGCCAGGTTCCTGGTACGGTTTCGTAGCCCTCCCGACTCCCGATCCAATTGCTCGGAACCTTATGATTAATGGTCAAGCAGGTACAGAAATCGAGGACGTCTCCTTTGCCTCGGCGCGCGTCCACCACCACCCAAACACGAGGGCGAAAAAGCCAACAGCCTACACAAATCACGGATCACAGCTTGGAAGACGCAGTGACAGAGGAGGATGAATAAATCTCCGCCCAAGGGTAACAGACACAGCAGCAAAACAAGAAAAAAAAACAAATGAAGAAAATGTTGTTCCCAGGTGCAGAAGGATAACGATTAAAAGCGACGCATTGGAAGAGCGTACGACTTGTCCACGTTCACCTAACCGACGCAATGTTGGTTTATTATTTCCATCATGCTTTTGGATTTTATTTATTTATTTTTTTGTGCATGTTTGTGAAACTCGTCCGACGCATCCAAAACATGTTGGCATAAAGTATGTATGTGTGTGTGTCCGCTTTTGTTGAAGGAAAAAGAAGTGATAAGAAACCCCAAAACGCTTATCTCGTAAATAAGTTAAGTTACAATCAAGCGTGGCAAATAGGCAGCGGGAAAAACGACTGAAAGAATGGCTGGAATTTAATTACGAATTTCCTGCACCGCTCGCAATATCCCACGCTCGCGTGCCGATGTCGTGTTTTTGACTGGGCGCCACATCAAAACAACGGGCAGCCAACATCAAACGCGAGCGCCGTACGCTGCCACTGCTGCTGCTGCTGATTGCTGTTGATCTGACCGAGGGGCGATGATGAGATGGATAATCATCGGGCCCTTTATTACTGGCCGTGCTGCACTGGACACTATTATTATTTATCTCAGGTCAAAGCACCATCAAAAACGGCCCGCAGACCGGCGTTTATTCGCTCTCCCCCCCCCCTCCCTCCCTCTTTCTCTGTCCCTCTGCCTCTATCTCGCCTCACTTGAAGTTTATGCCCCGCAGGTTGGAAATCAAACTTTAATAAACTGCCTAACGATCGTACCCCGCACCCACCGAATTGAGGTTTTTTTTGGCGAAAAATTTTGATAGATGAAAAGCGAACAAAAACGGAACGGAAAAATTAAGAGGGGGCAATGAAGAGATGGTAGTGAGGGGTAGAAAAAAAGAGTGGGGACGAGGGAGGGTGTATAATTTTCGTGCAGAGCTCAATTTTTATGCGTCGCGTGGAAAATTGTTACCCAAAAATCCATGTGCCCTCGCTATTATCGCTTTTGTGCGTTCGGAAAAGTTTGTGTATGTGTGTGTGTGTGGTGCTTTCTGTTTTAATCTTTCCCTTCCGTTTTTTTCTTTCTCGCTCTTTCTTTCTCTCGTTATCTTTACCCTTGGCTCTTTCTCTCTTTCTCTCTCTCTCTCTGTCTCTCTCTCTCTCTCTCTCTCTCTCTGTTGTTCAAATTATGACCATAAGTTTTTTTTTTAAACAATGCACAGCACGGAAATCCAACGCCTTATTACCAGCGAGAGATAAAATAACAAAACCGGGCCCAGGTCAACGGTTTCCTTTCGCATCGTTCTATTTTATCCCTTACAAATCCTCCACACCTACCAACACACACACACACTGCTGCTTGAACGGAACGCACATAAAGCTTCTCCCTTTCGACCGAAGGCTCATCTCGGTTTTTTTTGTGTGTTTTGTCTCATCTTTGTATGTGTCACTCTTATCCGACACAGCTTGGTCACACTTTCCATACGAGGGCGATCCCCTCGGGGGGGGGAGGAATAACTTAATTTGTGAACCATAAATTATGTAATAAAATTTTCCAGCCCCTTTCCCCATTCACCTTCCCATGCTCCTACACATGCCGAGCGAAAGATAAACGTTGCCAAATTTATGGGAACAAAACCTTTCTACGCTACGCGGGCGCATGGAGTAATCATACAAAACCCCCACAGCATATGCGCAGCGGTGCGTGAAAACGGGTGGCCCATCCAAAAAAATATGACCCAGGAACAAAAACGAGATTTTTCCTCCTTTTTTTGGGCAGCATACCGCTGGTGAGGAAAAAAAACACGACAAAATTACTCCCTTTTCCCGTCCTCTATTCAGCCTGAAAACAGCCGGCAGGCTGCACCAATGCAATGCTATTTAATGGAGTACATAATTAGCCGTCAGGCAGCATATTGAAATGGTGATTTAAATTGATACCGAAACTGTTCAATTGCATTATTCCATTTAATTTAAATGCTTCGGTCGTTTAGCTGTACTTTAGGTTTTCTTTGTGTGTGTGTTTTTTTTTCTTACTCTTCTTTGTCCGCCTTTGCACAAGGTAATTGAATTTGGTTCGATTTTTGATTGGTTCTGTGTGTTCCGTTCAGGGCTACTTCATTGTATTTTATTTTTTCATTCTTTTCCCAGGCACATTCTGCGCCACGGTGAGCTTTTGGTTTAAAATTTTAATATGCTTTATGAAACTTTAATTTGCCTCGGGAAAACATAACAACATTAAACCGGTCCAATAATGAAGGACGTTCACACCTTGCCCCGCTTCCGCCGTTAGCGCACCCGGTTGAACTGCTCCATACTCAGCACACATAACGGATGGTCACACGCATGGACATCAAATTTGCATTTGATCAATCGCATTTCAGTGTAACACGACGTGGCTTCAATTTTCCTTTCGGCACCACACCGGAACCGGTTTATTGCCCTCTCAGGTTAGCCAAAGATTCTGTTTTTGCTGTTTTCTTTTGGTTTCCTTCCCCTTTTCTCTTCCGAAATCCAATCGGCATCGATTTTGACCTCCCTCCAGATTCCATTCCACCACCGCATTCCACCACCGGCGCAAGGAGGAACGAGAAAAGGTGGGGCTCTGAAAAATTCACTACCTCTCATGCATCCTCACACGTTTTTCCAGGATCGTTAACGGCCCTGTTGCTGTTCGCGTAATTCGAAAATTCAGGGTTTTTGAGTGGGACCTCACCCTGGGAAGCATCATTTGTATCAACAGCTTCTCTTCGGCTCGCTTTCTCCACATCCACGTAGCTCCACGGTGCTGGCTATTTGGGGATGATGAATATATGTGTACACATTGGGGGAATGCACAAAAACAGGAACAGCAGCTAAGGCAATAAAAAGAAATCCCTCTCGTCCCGTTGGTTAGAAAAGAGTGTGTTAAAATTATGTTGAAAAAAAAACGCACACACACACAAAATACAAAAACCAAATTTACACACACTCATGGCTTACCTTTGATTTTTGTTTTTTCATTTTCGTTGGTGTGGTAACTGGAAATTTTTACGTTCAATACGTGACCTAACATTGCAAATGAAGTCATCAAAAATTTATCGCAAGCAAGCTGCGCCTGCTTGCAAACCCCGCTGGTAGCATCGAACAGTACCGTTTTCCAGTACTTTTGTTGCTATTTATACGCCCCTACTTGGCGAGAGGTTCCATGGTGTAAAGCAAAGCGATCGGGCTACTACATTCTGCAACGCTGTTTCGACTCTCGTAACGTATCGAGTAATTTTCATACAAAGATTATTTGACCAACAAATGTTTTTCGTGGTATAGGGAATCGATCGAGAGTAAAATTTTAATGTCTCGTTCGTGTGAATATAGCGTATAAGAATCGTGTATACATCAATTTATGTAGCAGGACAAACCCATATTTTCACTCAGTCAACCAGAGATTTGCTGTTCTGTTGCAGGAGCCCACTAATTCAAGAAAGCATGACATTTTTGATGCCCATGCGTCTTTTGTCTTTTCTTCATGTTTTCTTCCAGTTGAGTTTTTTTGCATTTAGTTTTTTTTTCATTCACGTCGTTATTATTGTATTATGATTATTGTTTTTAATTTAGTTTTAAGATACAAAATTAAGCCTTAATGGCAGATTTATGAATTGAATTAATGAAATCACATGATGGAAAAGAAATGAAATAAAAGTACAAATGCCTCTTACCAAAATGCAACTTCTTCTTCTTCTTCTCCTTTTTTGACAAAGCCTGCTTGTACACCACTAGTGAACTTGGCTTTCAGTGACTTATTGATTACCCATAGCAGGATAGTCAGTCTTACGTATGGGGCCACGGGCCGTTTGAGGCTAGAACCCACGACTGTACCACGGACCGGCACACCAAAATACAGGTAACTGTGACAAATGCACTATTTAAAACTAAACTTAGAGACCTTCTTGGAAGAGAAATGCTTATTTATTGGACGTATTGAACAAATTAATTTATAAAAAAATATACCTCTCACTAAATACAGGTTAAATTGTCCAGTTAGTTTTGACTTAGCGAAATGACTAGTAATATGTTACGATTTGCTAAAACGGAACAATTTCATAGAATAAAAATAACAAACTTATATACAAACAATTCTCTGCCGGTCTGGTGGTACAGTCGTCAACTCGTACGACTTAACAACACGCCCATCATGGGTTCAAGCCCCGAATAGACCGTGCCCCCATACGTAGGACTGACTATCCTGCTATGGTAACAACAAGTCACTGAAAAAGCCAAGCTCACTTCACTAGTGGGTACAGGCAGGCCTTGACTGACAACGGTTGTTGTGCCAAAGAAGAAGATACAAACAATTAACAGGTCAAAGACTACATATAAAAACATACGCGCTTAACAATTTTAGGTCGATGAATATCCCTGTTCGTAACACTAAGTTCTGAGAAAGAAGAATCATGATAAAACGTATGCAAATAAACATAAAAGTAAATGAAAAAAGAAACAAATAGTATCAACATAAAATAGTATAAATAATTCTATTGAATTTATAAATGAATAAATAAATTACAAAAAAGGTAAGGCCCCATGAAGCATTAAAAGTACTTTAAATAATCGATGCTCATCGATTAAATTGTGATTTCATTTGGCGCTGTAAGCATCGTAGAATCAAAACAGCAAATGACTTTAAGGAAAGTCAGCACAACATTTAAGGTAAGCATTTACACACCTTCGCACTTCTTCCTGGTTAACTTCTTTGCAAGTGCGTTGCAGAATGGGCAAACTGCAGAACTCTCACCGGAAGCACCGAAACACGATTGGCTGCTAGGCGGCGGGGCATAAGAAAACGCTCAGAAATAAAATCCGGAAACCTAAAGTTAGCACCACCGTAGTAAGAACCAAAAAGCACCCTGACACCGGAAAGTTTTCATTCCCCCAGTGCAGGCGTGTAAAATGCCTGCCTTTTTGTGGGGCGAAGCGAAAGCATAGCCTCCTCAAGTCAGGTTTATCCCTACTGACTTAGGCACTGCGAACCTCGAATCCCGAATCGTTCCCACAAGATGGCACGGGAAGAACAACAGCAAACGCCATCGGGAAGCCTCAGTACCATCTCTCGAAAGTTTGGATACCTATCCTGGTGCAGTTCCGTTGGAAAAATGGGAAAACGAAGACTCCTGTGCGCAAAAGCTCAACTTTACCTTTTCCTTACCAGCTCATAACAAAGAGTAAGCATGAGGAAAAGAATGGAATAGGGGAGTTTCCCAGTGCAATGCTGCATCAATCCGTTTCCCATTTCCCACCGTACTATTTCCAGGATGCGGAGCGGGGCATAAAAAAAACAAAAGATATCGTTCGGGAAATTCGTTCCACCCGTTGTAACTTGTTGCGGAAAAGCTAGAAAAGGCTAGTTGGAAAGGAGGTGAGAGGAGAGGGTAACGGTTTGCTTTTGTTTTCTGCAGCGCGGATCGATACCGATGCCGGGCGGAGGTAACCGAACTCGGTGTACATTACACCAGGGTCGAAGTGTTTGTTGTTCTAAGCAATGAACCCGTCATACGGATATACATCAATCGATCTTTTCGTGAGCTTGTATGTATGTGTTTATGGATGTATATATGTTTTATATTGTAGCCGTTTGTTGATTCTTGCCAAATTAACCACACCGCTGCCGAATGCGAGAGCCTGTGCCACTCGGCGAACATTGAGGGAAAACCATTCTCGTGATAAAATACGTTCACACATTGTTTACCAACACGTTCACCCACAATAATGATTGGCTTCTCTAACGACTTGATTGAACACGGGGCACACGAGCCTTTTAAAACATTGGCCCCTGTTATATTTTAAGTCAGCAAGCTGACATTTCTGCTTTCCAGTAGAAAAATAATCTTCATCCGAGTTGTATCCATTCGACAGTCATGTTCCACCATATTGGATTTCACTATTTGTGTACAAACAAGAATGCATTTTAAAATCGTTTCGTTTTCTTTTTTTCTGTTTGAAATAGATTTTTGTAATTATAAAAAAAATAAAATTATCGAATCGAACATCTTTTAACATTTTTTTTTTAACAAATATTTATGCTTCAGCAAAAATATTTGCAATCATTCATGAGCTAACCTAATCATACCTGCGATAAATCGACGTTTGTTTCCATATTTCACTGGCTAAAATAATGTAACTTTACGCTAAAAATATAAGACTAGTGTTGTATTTAGTTTTATATGGATTGTTGAAATAATTTCAGCTGCCAAGTGTCAAACATCAAATAAAAAGCTGGCTAGAATCGTATAACCCCTCGTTAACAGGTTAGCTTTGTGTGGCAAACGCACAGATTATTTATGTATTATGTGAGCGTGTTCTTAATTTATTTTTGCTGCGTTTGAAATGATTGATTTATTGGTTACACTTATACATACTTTGGCGACAAAAGGTGAGAGGAAGGGACTCTACGTTATGTGAGACAATCAGAAAAGAAAAACCTGTCAAAATCTTCTGTTTCACTGCAGAAAAAGCAGACAGCTATTGTAAACTCCATCGTAAAACCCTGTAACGGCAACCGGGCAAAGGTAAAGTAATGTACTTCGTACTTCGAGACAACAACAGAAAAATGAGAACATTGGCAATAAATTACCTCCTGCAACACTCTTCACACCACCTTTTTCCTTTTATCCATCAACCGAGCAGATCAGTTTTGCTCGACTTGGTTTGACTTTTTTCTTTAAAAATACGCTTACCCGCTACCACACTGCCAGCAGACAAGTGTCGGTCAGCTTCTCTTCTCAGCTGCTCCGCTTCAAGATTCCCCCCCCCCCCCTTCTTCCTTTCTCGTAGTACTACGACCACTTCCGTCGTCTATCATGCCGGAAACGACATTAACGAGAGGAAAATTCGAAACGCTGGAAATTGCACGGCGCACAGCGCACAACCGACACGCTCGTTAGTAGCTGCAACCATTTAGCAGTCATTTAGGAGGCAGCAGGAAACCCAGCGATGAGGTTTCACACCAAGAAGAGTCCTCGAGAGCGAAAGAGAGGGAATGAGATAAAGATGCCCAACTCCGTACCAAACCCACAGGAAAACGTCTGTGTGCCGCAAAACTTTATGCTCCTTGGTTCTGCTGCCCGTCCTTCCGTCCTGCGAGTTCTCTTTCCCTTGTCGACGCCCAAAACACCGGAATCGGTTTGACCGTCGCAACAAATCGAATTGAACCACCAGTCCTGCTGTTATCGGGCGAACAAGCAGGAAAGAGAAGGAAATAGGTAGAGCTTGTACCAACATTGTGCGATAAGGATGGTTCCCCGGTCGCACATTAGCACAAGGCGGCTACGGGTAGCGAGCTTCTTCAAGATTCCACTGTCCGAAAAAAACATCTACCACCAGAACCCATTTTGCTTCCGGGTGTGTGTCTGTGTGTGTGTGTATGTATGTGTGATAGGATCTCCATTACCTCCTATCGCAAAGGCGAACGACATCGTTCCGAGCACGATGAATAACAATGAAGTTTTACAGCATACCGCGCCCCTCTGCAACATTCGAGTTGAGTCCTGCGAGCAACAACCAAAAAAAACTATTACCTCGAATGCGTAATAAGCGTCCAGGGAGCAGCGGACAAGGTGTGGAGCGGTCGTGTTGATAGCTAGATGTCCACCGGTCACTAATGGGGAACCATTTTACTTTTTACGTATATTGCATATTTGAGCACACGGAGCTAGTTAAACATTGGAATCATCAGGTTCCATGAAGAAGCGTTCCAACCAAAGGATTAGGAGCCTGCATCGAGCTTCAGGGAAATGGGGAAGTTTGCTCGAATGGTTTGCAGCAGTACTGTCACTGAACATGTCTCGAAGCATCACGTACTCCATTCCACAAAATCATAATTCCATCAGTTTTTTTTTTCTTCTTTTTTGTTCGATGATACTACTCCTTCTAGCGTAATTCTCGGTCTTGGTCGGCTTGGCCGAGATGAAATATTTGCATTCCACACATTTTTGCAGTAAATTCCTACCTTAGCTCCCTATGGAAATTTGGGGGGTACTCAACAAGACCTAACAAAAAAACTGCTCAACCCGCTTAGTTGCTTTGCGAGATGGCATCATGAAAGATGAAACGACAGTGACAGAGAGGTGCGCTTTGGTTCATCGCTGGGAAAGCGCTTTGGCCAAACAAATTCATTTTTTTTTTTTACTTTCTCCTTCCTTTCTTCGCACAAGTATGTGGTAGCGACTTACTTACACACCTCGCCGTACGCTTTTGATCTCGGCAACGGAACTCCTTCGTACGGTGGTGGAATTTTCAAAGATTCATACACGATGTTGTGCACTGATATGATCGACAAGGCGGCAGTTCTAGCCTGTTGAATTGCAAAGAGAAATGTAATCCTTTTTTCACTGGAAAGAGTTAAATCCTACCCCGGAATTAATCCACAATAATACGCTGTAGCTTTAATGACACCCAACGCATTGTCGCTCTGAGTACTTATCGCATTGGAGAATATGTTTTAAATTTCAAGAGCAACTTCTAGAGCAACCAAACAGTAAAGGACTCATTTTGCACTGATTTTGCTTTCAGTCAATGAATAAAAGCTAGGCAACAACAAAGCAACTCTTGGAAATTCTAAAATTTGCTCTTTTTTTGTCAAATAATCTGTAGTAACAAAAACAAACCTCCAAACCTAAAAACGAGCGCTCAATATCGAGCGTAAAGAACATTCTCAAGGGAAATATTTTACCCTTCCCTGAGTGCAGTAATCGTCCTCACTGTACAAACGAGTGCAAATGAAAAATGTGCTCTTTGTTTCATTGAATTTTTGCCAACGTTTGTCTTTCCCTAGCATTTTTTTTAGCTTCAACACGTTATGCGTACCAGAGACTGCAGGAACAAGGTTTTTCCTTTGGTTCTTGCCGGCTTTTTTAGAACATTAAGCCGTCTCCCCGACTGATTTGGCAGGTGCGCACCGATGAGGCGCGCGGGACAAGCATGTACCACTCTACACCTATTTCACGTGATTAATGGCTAACATTCATTGCCACCTTCCTTTTGGAAAAAAGCACCTAGAGCAGGAGAACACTGTTTGAATGGTGGAATGATAGCAAAAGGAGAGAGAGAGATATAGAGATAGAGAGCGAGAGAGTCAAGAGATGGTCCGAAATGCTTCCGCTGTGATCGGTATTCACGAATCGGATTGGCGTTCAATAAAGCGACCAGGTCCAGCCCCGGATCGAATTTTGGATACGGGGCCGAAACAGATGAACGCACGCCACCACCCAACTCTCATTTGGCAGCAAAGTGTGTTTCACTAAAAGAAAAAAAAATACGAACCTTCGCACTAACCGCAACAACTGGAATGTGCGGAAGAGGAGGAAAAAAACAACGGCTGACAGAAACACAGACTGAAGATGAAATTTATTCGATAGATCTTCTTTTGCAAGCTTGGTTCCGTTTTTTTTTTGTTTCCTTGTGTGCCTGTGGTACACCAAATCTGCCCTGTCCACCCCCACCTGTCTGCAACGGCTTTTGTGACCACATGCCCTCAGCACAGCGGCAGTTTGCCAAAAATAGCACCGGACGTCGAAGGGGCAGCAGCACCCCTGAAAAGAAACGCAGTGAAACCGGCATCGAGAGGCACTGGAGGCAAAATTAGAACGACAACATACACAGCAACAGCATGCACACACACACACGCAAAAAAGCCCTCCGGTTTCCCTCGAGCGCACACCGAGGGTGGAACATCACGCCTGGAGGACGTTGGCACGCTGCGGCACGACTGTCATCTACCCAATTTGCATGTTAGATACATTGCGCTTCTGCAACTTCATGGTTTCATCCCTCGCTTCGCCCAGAGCGCGGGAGCCACCCGGAAGTGGGCCCCAAGGCCCCCTCTAACTCCCCCTCACCCCCCCCTCCATCGGTTCGACAAATCCGGTGTGTCTCGCAATTTCGAGTGACGGCCGAATTCATGAATACGGAATGGTCCTCCTGCAACTAAAGCGCTCTAACCGACCGGGCGTGCGGGGCGCAAATGTGTTGAAAGACGAATGTGTGTGTGTGTGTGTATGTGGTTTGAGCCGTTCACTTATACCTTTTTTTCGCTTATTTTTTGTGGCCCAATGAAAATGGTTGCATTCGAGATGGGTTTCATCTGTCTGGAAAAATCAACCGAACCCTGGTGAGGACATCGGGATTTCGTGTGCATTCACTCTCTCTCTATCTCTCTCTCTCTCTTTATCTTCTTCTTTCTCGCTTTCTCACTCTCTCTATGGAGTTTCCGGTTTTCCTCCCGTTTGGTTGCTTTTTGTCCTGTGCGTTCTCTCCCTGTGGTTCACTTGCGCATTTTTGCCACGCCATTGAAGCCCATTTGTCACCAGACTTCCTTCCTTCGGTGCGCTTCGGTTGCAACGGTGTGAACGTGGTGCGTTGCGCGGACAAAAGCGCGATGCCAACAGCGTACCGAGGGGGTGTACGTACATGGTTGCGCGAACATGTATCATCGGCTTCTCGCGTTCGCCATCCGCATGATCAAAGTTCTGAAAATGGGAATATGTGTGTGTTGTTTTTTTTTTTTGCTACTCCTTCTTCAACTTCCATTTGGTGTCCGTCGGCTGATGAGCAAGTACAAAATAACACCAACTCACGTAAACCATTCACGCATGAAAACCCATTGTAAGGCGTAATAATAACCATTGTTTGGGCGCTCGACACCGAGATGCTTTGTCGAATGAGTCATTTATTCAATAGGCTTGTTCTCTCACACACGTATTTTCCTACTCGCGAGCTCTTCATATACCTTCATACATACATTCAACAAAAAAACGTTAACATTTTTCGGATAGAGCCTTTTGGCTGACATTCTTTCTTTTGGCCTATTTATTTTAAATATTATTTACTAATTGTGACTTTGGACTTTGTATAATGTTTATACAATATTGACCTTTTTATAAATATTAACCACTTTCGAGAAAATCAGTAAATTAATTTCATTTGTTTTTTCTTTGTTTGCTAACATTTAATCGATATTGTCCTATCCAAGTTCTAGTGAGAATCGTTTGCTCATGGTGTTTTTGTTTTTCATCATATAAGGTGTTACTGTACTTTTTACTAATCTAAGTTTGTTTTCTTTTAAATTCATTTGCCAGGTCTGATAGATGGTCTTCTCTGTCCAATTTATAATATATCCTTTCTCAATAAAGACAAGTCTTCTTGTTCATGGCCCTGTTTGGGTACATCATTTGCTGCCGTGTATGCGTCTTCATTCTCTTTTATTCCACAGTGGCCTGAGATCCAACAAATGGTAGTTCTTGTAGAGGCAGGCAGCTTTCACAGGATCTGAATATACGGATCTTCAGAACTACAGGTGAAAACCAGAATCGTATAATTTATTCAGTTAATTCTAACGAACGAACGACTTACGTTCATCCTATCATGGTTCATTGGTTCTTTGTAAATCATAATGAGCTGAGTGGTTCATTAAAAGAAAGTCCTACTCGTCGAACATCAGGTCGTTCATTTCAACCATATGCCCAGGATGTTCACAAAAAGAGTACGCCAGGTCGCTCATTTCATCCAATACAAATAAAAACGTGAACCGTTCATAAAAAGAACGTCCTGTTCATCGAAATGACGATCATCCTGGTCTACCAAATAATTTTCATGCCGCATCAACTAAAATGAACGAAAGAATCGCGATTCCCGATCAGTTCATCTAAATCAATTTTTTTTTAAAGAAAAGCTTATTACAATATATATCATGCAGAATGTTTTCTCATCATCAAGAATATATTTTCAACGGCTACGTCTAGGATAAAATTTAAACAAAATTTTGACTAAAAGCTGTTAAGTAAATCAATAAAATGTATGCCCTCAATAGATGTTTGCTGCAATATCCTGGTGTTGTCCAGGAGTTTGATGGAACATGTATCATTTAATGATATGATTCCACATCCTGCCCCATTTTCGGCGACAGATCCATAGGTGTCGATATGATGGTGATTATAGTATCTACTACTTACCGTCTGCTTAAAGATTTTGCTAGTTATTTCCGGTTTGACATCTTTTTGGATTTTATTTTGCATTCCCCAATCAATAACATGCCCGCCATGGGTTCAAGCTCCGAATGGACCGTGTCCCCATACGTAGGACTGACTATCTTGCTATGGTAATCAATAAGTCAATGAAAGCCAAGCCCAGGCAACTCTTGACCGATAACTGTTGTTGTGCCAAAGAAGAAGAAGAATTAACTTTGTGACTGTTTGGTCAGCTCCATGAATGCATTTTTAGCTCAATTAAAGTTGTAACCGATCTGTGTGTGATGATATGTAAGAAAGGAAGCTGACCTCTTTCGCAGATCAGTGAAGGAATATCCGTCAAGAACGAACACCTTATAAAGACTTCTTCTTCTTCTTTGGCTCAACAACCGATGTCGGTCAAGGCCTGCCTGTACCCATTTGTGGGCTTAGGCTTTCAATGACTAATTGATTCCCCCCCATAGCAGGATAGTCAGTACCGCCTACACGTATGGCGGCGCGGTCTATTTGGGGATGGAACCCATGACGGGCATGTTGTTAAGTCGTACGAGTTGACGACTGTACTACGAGACCGGCCTTATAAAGACACCGATAGAAATTTTAGTTAATCGGGACTATTTCAATGCCACATAGGATTTTTGGAATAACCCAAGCTTTAAAAATCCGGAAAAGCACTTCTCGATTAGCACAATGTTTTCCGTACCATAACATTTTAAAGAGGTTCAATAGGTTTTTAGTGATTTGTATGGTGTGAGCACAATGGGTAACAAATAATAATTTTGAATCTAAAATGACTAGAAAAATTGAGGCTTTTCTTACATTTGGTGAGTTTTGTTGTGTTTGATGAGGGATAGTTGTTTTGGGCGATGTTTATGACAAATATGTAATGTTTTACATTTCCCTGGTGATATATCATATTCCGTTTTAGGTGACAACAATTGCATATAGGATTTTTTTTAATATTTCTGGGATTTACACTGATATGCTCATTTACATATTGGCTAAAAAGTTGGTTTTAATACACGCTTTGCATACCTTTAGGCGTAGTAACCATTCACATCATTAAAAGACGCTTGCATTACAGACCGCAAACAATTGGCACTCCTAACAAGATTGTCCATCCAGCATACCAACAAATTTGCCCCAGTAAATGGTCGTGCTGTGAAATTCGAAAATGTAAAGTTTGCGACCCCCCCCCACATTGCACCGGAACTCAGCATGCTTCCCAAGCTGAAACCCATGGTTGACATGTTGAATTATCTTTCGCTTCAATCGTCCCCCTAACCCTTTAGGCAGCTTGCAAAGTAACGGATACTCGGCCGGATGAGCTAACAAAATTACGCAAAGAAAAGAAGAACCGATCACAACTCTCTCCTTGCCGGGTACGACAGCACGCTGCCACGAACTTCCGGTGCGAACAAGGACCCACTCGTGCAACACTGTCAACTCCAAAGCTCACTTTAGTTTCACACACACACACACATATACACACACACTAACCTAGGACTCTCTTCTAAAGCCCAGAAAGTTTTGCCACCCGAAATCAGCAAAACTTGCGGTTCATGGCACCCGCTCAACCGCCTATCCCCCCGCCACCGCTCACACGGCAAGCAAAAAAAGGAAGAAGAAAAAAGAACAGTAATGGGAAGTGCTGAATGAGGTTGATTGCAATTTGTGTCTTTTCTCGCAAAAAGGAAAGTTGTAAAATCATTCAAGTTTGTTTTATGAGCCCGTGTTCTAAAATATTCAAATCATTCACCGAAATTATACTTCCCCTTTTCCGGGCACTTTTGGTGCCTCCGCGACAATGCTGGGTGGCTGGGTGAAAACTTTACCTTCTTCTGTGTCAACAAGACGTCAGCCAACGTTTTGGAAGCGCTGCCGAAAGGCTGACTTGCGCCCGCTTACAGAGCGGGCGCGCGCGCGTCCGCCCGACGCTTGCGGAGAATAATTGCAAACGGGCTCAATCTTATAAGGGGTAGAAGCGCACCACACCTTACTTTTCCAGATAACTACAGTTTGAAATATTTGATGTGGGAAGTTTGGAATGGTTGTGTACCCGAGGGCGTACAGCACCTCCTATCAGTGCCGTTGTCGTTCGTACGCTCAATTAGCTCGCTCCGAAAACGCACAAGACAGCATTGATTATCTGCCCTCCCCTGCTCCGGCAGTGCATCGGGTGCTCAGCAGATGCACCAGGAAGATGTTTACAACTCGCTGACATCTTTCTCAAAGTTTTCGAGTGCACGGGAGAAGGTGTTTTTCGGAGGGAAGGTTTGGAAACAGCACATCAACTTTCAAACATTCCGGGAGCTTTCGGAAACGTAATGACCTGTGCATTTAGGATGGGAGGGAAGCTAGTAACGCTTTGGGAATGGAACGTGGCAACATATTTCCCAAGGCACTTCCCAGACACAGGAAACTTCTTAACGACAACACACATACACACACACAATGGGCTGTAATTCTGACAGCTCTCTGGTTGCTTCTGCTCGTTCCGTTTCGTCCGGACTGGCGACGGTTCCAGTATGGGTACAAGGATTAAAAGCGTTACCTCGGCGTTTGTTTCCAGGAACCAGGGCGCCCACTCAGCTTCTTAATTGCATACTTTCAGACATCGCTCGTCGAGTTGAACGCTGTACAATCACCTTCCATTGAACTCGCCCACCTTCTAGTTGTGCTGTTTTACGAAGCAAGGAACAGCGAGTACTAGGAGCCCTGAGTCAAATGGCGGCCGACAGTACGCTGATTTTTTACTTCGCTCAGCTATTCCAGTTTTTCCCAGCATGCCAGGCTCGTAAAATGCTCAAGTGCTTGACCTTCTCGGGAAGACGGGAGGAAAACGGAAAACACTTCATCAATCAACGGTTTGTTGCAAGCTCGTCAGTCAACTCAGTTGCCATTGAGAGCGCGTGTGTGTATGTGCGTGTTTGAACCATACATATACGCATCTAATGCATCATAAAATAGAGTACCTTTTTCATTTCAAAAATTCCGAGCACCCATATTTATGAACGTTTCCATTGCTGGACGATTTTAAATCGTTCCCGACCTCTACGAGTCACCACCGTGTAATGACGTGCGCGACGACATTAATGTTCGAACCAAGAGCTTCCGACCACTTCCGCTGATTGCCTGTAACGCCTGTTATCCTCCTGCCAGTGGAGAGATTTCAACGACAACAGCTTGCCAAAGAAACTTTTCCAGTAAGCGACCAAACAAAACACATGGCATACGCTATTGAAGTAACAGTGTCGCCAGTATGATACAGCGCTACAACAAGAAAATAGAAGCAAACAACTCTGCCCAACGAATATGGGTGCGAGGAGCAACAACGCCAGGACAGCGCTGCGCACGCCATGGCGACCTGTCACCGAACCGTCACCGTGCGACATATTATGAAAAGCGACTGCTTCGTCGTCACAAGACGCACACACACACATAAACTGTTGATAGGCTCCGTCACTTCTACCGTTATCCACCTGTCACACAATGCGATCTCACTAAAGTGAATTAAGTACACATGGTAAACAGGACGATACAAGCTCCGTTTGAAACAGGATACCGTATAATGTGTGAACCCTCTTTGTCGGCGCGGCTGAATGTAGGATACTAAAACTAATGCCGGCAATGCAAGGACTGTTGCCACCTCCAAGACTCCGCCGCTACATTTGACCTCAACGGGACACAAGCACACGCTAGCGGTCGTAAAATGGCTCAACACTTGCAGCGAAGCTGTTGTTTTGTAAAGCTGCTTGGAAAAGGGGAAGCTGTTAAAGATTAGGCCACGGTCGAGCACAAGACAAATGGGAGTGCCCTGGCAAGGTAGGCCACGCGCAAAGCAACCCCCGCGTGTGTTACATAAATTATCATTAAAATTAGTGAGAATACATTTCACTTAACAGTTCTCGACTCGGTATCTATCATACCCCGAGCGATAAGTCTGTTACGTCTACGTTTGCGATTTGACGTTCACAGTTCGTTCCAGTTCGTCATCCTTTGAGGTGCGAAAGCTCTCAAAAAAATGGGAAAATAAACCCCGCTGGGATGAGTGGTGATGGATCGGCATCTAGCTAAAAGCTTTCTACACATTCTTTGCTTTCGGCAATGCAGTATTCAAGCCCATTTTACTAGAAACACCCGGGAGAAGAGACGAGAGCTATTATGTAGGCTCTGCCGGAGCGCGCCCGAAAGGTAGGCACGCCGCATTTCATCGCTCGTGCACTAGCTCATTCCGACAAAGCATCTCCAGTTGCTGCCTGCTTAAACAGAAAAGACGTCCCATTTATCCCACCACTTACAGTGTTTTGTTGTTTTGTGTGCACCACCCTCCCAACCACCATCCCCTACCTGTCGATTCCTGCGGGCCTACTGGGTTTGAGCGCTGCCTTCGTGTATGCATGGGCGGCCGCTCCGCATAAACAGACGCCGTGTATTCTCATTAACTGCCAACAGGGCCAACAGTCCGGTTAGATGGAAAGGAACACACGCGGATTTGGCATTCACCAAAACAGGGCGCATATTAGCATGTGAACTTTCGCCTCCGGCTGCACCTGCTTCCTTTTTAATGTATTCTCCGTTGTGTTTGCTCAAATTGCGCAGGGTTTGTGTGGAACGCAGCATACAGATAAATAACATCACACACACACACAGGAGAGGAGAGACAACAGAGTGGAGTACAGTGGTGGCAGTGGTTCTTCTTGCCTGTTATTTATTTTCTTTTATGGTTGGGTTGCACTTTCCAGTCGAATAATTTTCAGCTGCTGCGGGACGGGCGAAAGCTCCGATTAATTTGGCTCATTTTCTGGGAGATGTTTTTCATAGACGTTACAGTTCATTGGCGGGGCGCTTGGGAATGAGGCTAATTCAACTAACGGTAACAATTACCGCTGGTGTATGTTTCGAGGAAAAAGATAATTTGAACGCATCAGTTTTTAATATTACCGGAAAACCTCCGTTATTTTGATGATGGAAAATCAAAACTTCGATAAAATATGAGTGAACATATTGCATATCACGTAGCCTGTAGCATAAAAAAGTATGGAATATTGTCCCATTGCTATTGCCTCTATTACACGTTTTTTTATTGAAATCGCTTACTTTTGGCTATGGAAATGTAATGGTCGTCACAATGCCGTGTTTTGTGAGCATTATTCTCATCATCTCTCTCACATGCACTAGATTGCGGTCTCCTCTTTTGCTATTCGTTGCTAGGATTTTTGCCGTCGATTGCTGTTTATGTTTAATGTACAGGTGTCCCCCGAGATACGACTGTATTTGGGACCGAATAAATGTCCCAAAGTCAGGCGAAAGTCGAAATAGTCGTATGTCGAATATTTGTGAATATAAAGGTTATAACCGAAATTGAAGAGTCGGAATCTATGAAATCGTGTATTTTATTTAAAATAATGTACGATAATGTATTAATTTTCCTCCAAAAGCCGTTTACACGATATTTATATATATTCAAGACCGGGAAATTGTTGAATCTATGGAAATGTGTTTGTAACGGTTATCAGCACAGAAATTCAATAAAATATATCAATTTCGTCTCAATGACAACTTTAAACTTTCAAAATCAAAATCATCGTATCTGCGAATTGTCGTAACTCGAGGGGGTCATAACTCGGGGGACGCCCGTACTTGAAATGATCTCAGTAACCATGTTCGTAGTTATCCGGCGCTACAATCGCTTTGCGGTCTTGGCCTACCTCAGGAGTGTCCGAAACCGCTCACGGTTTCGCGCCTACCATATTCATAAAACCATGCATTGTTCATAAAGTAAACATGTTCATAAATGTCTGGTCATAAATCAAATTAACGAAGTATCAAACGAAACTAGTTAAGCGTTACTATAAAAATTAATTTAAAACGCGTTTTTAATGCACTAAAACCAAAATCAAAATTTGTCTTACTGTGTTTTCGACGTTTGTTCGTTTAGAGGTGTACCAGAAAATAAAAACAAAAATATAGGTTGTATAGCTTTAAGCGTGGCGCTACAATCAAATCATCATATAATTAATTTTTTACCTTAAGGTGGAGCGCAAAAAAAATCACGCGTGACTAGCTAAAATAAAAGGTGCTCAGTTCTGCAGTGAGTCGTATTGTATTGTATTGTCGAGACAGCATTGGTTCGGCCAACGTGCATATTTTTTCTAACATTTCCCATGCTAGTACGCGATATGGTAACATAGAATCTAAATTTAATAAATAAACCATCTAAAATTGTCGAGTTGTCGGAGCTAACTTACATTTTGACCTGTTATTTGAATCGTATGCGCAAACCAAGACCTAGCAGACCTAAACTGATCTGCTTTGGGCAAATGATCGCGCAAAATTTCGCAAAAAAAAATCAGTGGTTCAGAATCAATTCTATTTATTAAATGTAGTTGCGAGATGAGATTTTTGCTAATCAATAATTGCCCGTTCGGGTAGAGACGGCGTTATGTGCACAATGACTCCGTAGTATAACAAAGCATATATGTAGGCGCTTTATGCATGGCTACATAACATACATTAAGGATACTCAGATTGTGCATGTATTAATTTTGTCAAAAATATATCATTTCGCTTAGCCAACCTTGAGATATAAACGATTCTATACAATTTCAAATTGCGCCAAGATTGCGCATAAATTTTCAAAATTATATGTCCAAAATAGATATATGTATTTTTCTGACAGATAAATATATCAAACCGATCCGTTTGACACATAAATATATGCGCAATCTGAGATTCTACATCGTTTATTAATACGGTGATAAGCATGATGCTTACCAATCTCTGTCATGGTTTTCCCTAGTACAATAAAACATCTTGTTGCTTATCTAAGCATCGAAACTACACCAATCGAGCGTTGAGAGTCAGACCAACCATAAGTATAAAACTATGTTGCCAATAAACGCTACCAGCTTGCTGCTTCTATTAAAACAATTAAAAAAGCAGCTTCTCAGCTTTTCTTACAAGTCAAGATGCTTTGTGACTTCTTCATCGACTGCATCCTTAGGAGCACCCCAAACGAAAATAAAAGCTAAACGAAAGCAAAGAAGACAGACAAAGAGCACCGCCGCGGTCACCGTGCTTTCAGAATGGTTGAAGCTTCCTGTAACAAAAAAATACAACTACAACACCAACAATCCGAACCGTTTCATGAAAAATACATAACGATGTAAAAAAGGGCATTGCCTCCTCCACAACTTACATGCTCGTGCCGATACCGCAGTTTGCCGCCAAGAAACTGTTCTGCCTATTGCCAGGAAAGCAGCAGGCAGAATTTTGCTCCTTGCCACGGAAAAAAGGGCAAGGGATCTCTAAAAAAAGCTCCCTGGCGCTCGCACACACACACAAGCCGGCTTGCCGAAAAGCGGAAAAGTTTCCTTTCTTTTGAGGCTACGAAAGGCGCGGAGAACGTAGGAGGGATAAATGGAGGGGGAGGGGAGAAGATGGCCCGCGCTTTTACAAAGCCGCCCGACCGCATCTAATATTTTCCGCCTGATCCGAAACGCCAACATGGGGGCCCTTCCGCCCGCTTGTTCGCATCCGCGGCGTCATCTGCTGGCGCCTAAAAGTCTGCCACCAGCCAAGGTTTTTGGCCGGGCGCTGCCTTCCCTTCTTTTTGCATCGGTTAACCTTGTGAAAAGCGCTAAGCAAACAGGCGCCAGACGCACGGCCTTTTGCTCCTTCTTTCCACTGTGCTTCCGCTTTGTACACATCCCACACTCCGCCCTTCCGCAATTGAAAACAAAAAAAGCCGGAAACGAAATTCGAATAGCACAACGAAAGAGCGAAAAGAAAAGCAAAAATCGCAAAGTTGTAATCTACTTCCGAAAAGCAAGCTGCAAGCGGAGGAGTTTTTTTTTTTTTGTATTCGTCCTTCACCGCCAACTTGTCAGCCAGCGTCACAGTGTGGGCCTTCTTCAACTCCCTCCCTGTCCCTGGTGCTTCATGCACGAGCGAATAGGCACAACGCCGGGGCTCGCCCCTGCCGGGTAGGCAACCGACAAAACTAGGCTGGCGCAAAAAAAAATCTAAGCCGGCACCAGAGTACAAACGCAAAGTCGGAAGGCAAAACTTTTATTTCAATAAAACTCGGGAAGTAATTTTCCAAACTCCCTCCCACTTTTGAGCTGCGTATGAATAGGCTTGTGTACCCTTTGGCATTTGAAGCAAAAAAAAAAAAAGTAAACGCACATGCTGCTTTTGCGTATCTGAATTTTAGAGTGACCACGTTAGCAGCCACCGCAGATCGGAGCGGTCAGCGAAGCCAAGAAGGCATAGGGGAAACCGGGGCAAAATAGTTAGGTGAGGCGAAACGGTCAACTGCAATAATCGCAATTTAACACGTTTAAAATTACTTCTGATGATTGGAAAACATCAAATACAATGCTAGATGCACACCATGAACATTTCATAACCTAAAGGCCGGTGTACATTGATCATTTCGATTTTCACTAACGAATCTGGCGGCGGCTGACCGAAGCATTTTGCCAAACAATTTGGAGACTCTTCAGAAAATATGTACAGGTCTCCCCCGAGATACGACTGTATTTGGGACCGTAAAAATGTCACAAAACAAGGCGTAAGTCGAAAAAGTCGTATGTCGAATATCTATGAATATAAAGTTTATAACCGAAGTTGAAGAGTTGGAATTTATGATATCGTGTATTTTATTTAAAATAATGTTTGATAATGTAATAATTATATTTAAAAAACCGTACACAATATAGATATTCAAGATGGGGTAGTCGTGGAATCTTTGGAAATGTATGTATAACGGTTATCAGCCCAGATATTCAAAAAAATACATCAATTTCTTGTCAATGACAACTTTTAACTGTCAAAATCAAAATCGTCGTATCTGCGAATCGGCGTAACTCGAGGGGGTCGTAACTCGGTGTACGCCTGTATTCAGAAATATGGTGATTTTTAAATTTCTTATTTATGCTTTTAATGTTTTATTAATACGTCTACTGCTATTTTTGTTTCATGAATAAGACGTTGGAGCATCGATTGCCGCCAAAGTATCAGTGTAAAGTGGTATCCCCAGTGAGATACAGAGCAACATCCGTAACAATGCCATTTTGCCCCGCTTTCCCTAACGGAAAACGGGCAATGGGATGTTGAAATGGTCCCTCTCCAAAGGCAATCGAAAAGTGAAGCCCACACTCACCCACAACACTATAGCCTTGTAAATTACAATCTTTCCTGGGCATAGTGGCACACAGTTTAACTACAAATTGTATGTACAAATTGTACATGATATTGGTACGGCTAGGTAAGAGATAAGAGTTATAAAGAGAGAGAAAGAGGGAGGTAATACGAAGGGAGGAGAATAATTTTAAATACAACCAAATTACGAGCTCGGTAATTGTGCGCTAAAGATTACGCTTAAAGCTTGCTTCAAAAGCGCTTGAGAAAGGGGGAGAGAGAAAAAATCTTTTCCAACAAGTACACATGAAGGCAAAACATGAAAGGGTTTTACTCCCCTTCTTTTTTCTAGAAACAAAATCCACTAATAATGGAATGGTAAGGCGGAAGCAAAGGGTGGCTTTAGGTTGTGCTCATACAACATAAATAGAGTGAGAGAGAGAGAGAATGAAGAAAGAAAAAGAGAAAACGGAATCAGTTGGAACCAGCTGCACGGTGAGAAACTAACGACTGCCATTTCCATTAAGAAAGCGTGCCTCCTATTTGCATTTCGATCGTGTTCCTTCTCTTACCCAGCTTTCTATCTTCCCACAACCTTTTCCACCTCCTTTTTTTCGTTTCACAAAACAGCGCGATTCAGCTGCAACTATTTGCATGGCCCGTTTTTCGGGGGCACACGAGCACGTTTCCGGCGGACTGGCAAGCAGGCAGGCTTTTTATTCGCCTTGTAGGAGAGCTTTTTTATTAGTTTCCACCATCATCCACCCATGCAGGGGTAAGCTTTCCTGCATTTCCGTTTTGCGGAGGGGCAAACGAAGGAAAGAAGTAATGAAAAGAGGGAAAGAATCATGAGGTACATTTTATTCGTGCTTTCTTGCTGTTTAGCACGGTCTGGGGAGGCGCTGGAACCGTTGTTCTCTGTTTCATTTTTTTGTTTAACCGCTTTTATTTCCTTTGCCCATCCCCATAGTCTCGCTGTCAATTTTTGTGAAGCATTACCACTTTGGCGGCGTAGTTGGAAAGGATGCTTGAAATGAATTGCACATACACGCACACCGCTGCTGCTGCTGCTGCTAGTGGAAGCACAGGATGCATTCAAAATTGGTGCACAGCGATCAAGCGCACTGTTTAGCTTTTTTGTGTTGCAGGCAAAGGAAACAACGACACGAGAAAATGGCAAATAATCTTCACAGAGTGTGGAAGAAAATGAGTTTCGCCCGTAAGTTTTGCGGTTTGTGGGGTGACGGCAAGGGCTATGCTCTTGCTGTTTCTTCGCCCATAGGCACATTTCGTTTGATGCTCAAGAGACCGGGCTCGTCATCCTGCTCGCGAACAAAGCAGTACACATACAGCGCGTGCAAACCCATAGCGCTGAAAATGAGCTACATAAAAACACACTACTGGGCACGCTGTTGTGATGTTTTCGTTTCATTTCCCGTACGTGTGTTTCGGCACGTTTTTATTACATTCTGCTCGTACATGGAAAACTCTTTTCTGCCCACTAACTCCTAATGGGGGTTCGGGGCAGCCACAGCCACGGCTGCATTTATTTGAGCAAAACCGAGGTAAGACAGCTCATCTTTGAGGCTACCTGTGCACGGTGGCTGTTTATGGTTTGCTGTTTCGGCTTTGCTCGCACATTGACGCACAAGGACGGGCGGGCTGGGAGGCGTCCAAGGAAATTGCAAACTATTTGTACGCTCCCTTAATGTAAGACGAAGGTAGTTCGTCCCTCGGCAATAAACGGTTCGAGCCATTACACCACGGTTCGGCATAATTTCAGATGAATCTACAAAATAACTCATGATCCGTCAACAATTCATCAAGCATTAAATAATTAGATTTAGCAACACCACCTTTTTGGACTCTTTCTACTGAATAAAAAGAAGAATTAGGGTTGCTCAAACATTCGTGACTATTTCCAGATTTCGAAAGTGTTATCCTACAGTTTTCGGAAAACCATAAATAATCTATGCGTCTTCAGCAAAAAATAAACTATAAACTAAAACCAATACAAGATTCAAAATCATCGTGAGGATTACCTGCACCTGTGAGCAGGTCAACAAGAGAGAGCGAGTAAGAAAGAGAGAGATAGATAGAGAGATAGAGAGGCCGGGGGGTCGCGTTCAATTTGAATGTGTAATTAAAACAAGTTTTAAATCTTGCACACATATTTCCGTTTAATCATCATCAATATTAAAGGATTCATCTCTCTCTATTGTTGGTCTGCTCACGATAGAGCAGGTCGTCGTAACATGGTCCGGTCAACAATTATTCTCCAAGATGCTCGGTCCATGGCTGCAGCCTCCCATCCACGTAGTTCGATCTCCAACAGGTCTCGCTTCACCTGATCCAGCCATCGAGTTCGCTGTGCTCCCCTGCGCCTCGGGCCGAACTGGGGATCGCTGTCGAACACCTTCATGGTGGGGCACTAGTCCGGCATCACCATAACATGTCCCAGCCAAAGAATCCTGCCAGCCTTCGCCACCGTCAGAATGTTCGGTTCGCCGTACTGCTCAGCAAGCTCGTGGTTCATCCTTCTCCTCTACACTCCATGTTCGAACACACCGCCAAAGATGGCCCGAGGATGCATCACTCAAACACGCCCAGAGCGCTTGCATTAGTGATGAGAAAAATGAAGTTTTCGTCGGAATCGATTCCGACTAGCTCCGAAATTTTCTGGAATCGATTCCAGATAGTAGATCCGGAATCAGTTGCCCGCATCGATTCCGGAATCGGCTCCGGAATTGGTTCCAGAGACGGCTCCGGAATCGGAATTACTTTTGGCATTTCCCTAAGAATATGCGTTTGAGTCCAATGATGTATTGATTCAAAATTCCCAGAATCAAAAAAGTTGTAAACGATCAATTCGCATGGAGATTCTCGGACTGATATCACTGTAGAAACTTCTTATTTCAATTCAAAAACTAATTCTCATTCCAGAGTCATTTCAAATTCTTGAGTTAATTCTGAATCTTTTTCCGGAACAAATTACGATTCCTAGAACGATTGTGATTTCAGAGCCGATTTAGATTCCAGAGCTGGAAGAAATCGGAATCGGGTAGGTCCGATCCAGAGCCTCCACTACTAGTTAGCATCCTCCGCTCGAATGGTCCAAGACTCATGACCATAGAGGACTACCGGGCGAGTCATTTATATCCTCTTTTGATGAATCATTTGTTCTTCTTCTTTTGTAGATATATCTCTCTCTCTCTCTCTCTCTCACACACACACACACACTTTTGCATAAATATTTTTGTATTGAGTTACCAATAGAGATCATTTGATTCGTGATTCGTTCTTCTTCTTCTATTTGGCAAAACGTCCTACGCGAACATGCCGGGCTATACAGGCTCTCGATACTAAATTTATTACCACACAGCCAATTTTTTTGCTACGAAGATAGTCAATCCTTGCTACGGGGAGACAGTCCATTGTAGGCTTGAACCTATGACGGGCATGTTATTTAGTCGTACGAGCTGTCGACTGTACCACGGGATCGCCCCCGTGATCCGTATGACTCTTGAATAATCATATGCATCGGGTTCGCGCTCTAACTCTATCTCAATCACTCTATCTGTTTCTCTGTACCCCTCTTTCTCTCTCTCTCTCTCTCTCTCTCTCTCTCACACACACACACACACACACACATTTACACATTTTTGCTCTTATTGTAATAAATAACCGTTTCGTAAAAAGGGTGCGCTTCAATTACCGCCACATATAAGATGTCGTAACCCTCGTACGAAACCACCTACATAGCGGAAGTAGGTGAAAAAGCGTTTTTCTTTGCTACAATCATCACCAGCTTCATCCATCAAATGAACATACTCGCGCACATGCTCTTCCCCCGGTGGTTATAACAGATTGAGCACGGCTATACTGGAAGATGAGGTGCGGCAAGGAGAACCTTTACACCCAGTAGTGGCACTAAATGAGAACGACCACCATTGTACAGTAATTAGTTTTTCCTCATTTCTACCACAACTCATCTTGTCTGGTGCTTCCCCGGCTTGCATATACACGCCGGCCGCACCGCACGTGAACATTTATTACATTTATGATTTATGCAGCAGTGTAAATCGTCCACACACAAACACAACCCGCATATCTCACACATACGTATGAGATGTCGGCTAGTTGGCTAGATTTTTCGTATTTTTTCCTTTTTCTCATACACAGATCCAGCTGTAGAAAGGCTCGTCGTGCTGATAAAATAAAAGACGCAGAGCAAGATTGTAATTTAATTGAGATCATATACCGTACCAGTTCGACCGAGGACGAGGCTAAATATGATCAACAGCTTGCAACTTCATTTGGATGAATTGTGGACGACACCAAACGAAACTGCTCATTCAAACCGGAAATGTAATTGGTAGGGTATCTGCGTTGTTTTTTTTCAGCTATACGAACTAAAATATTATCCTCCGTGTGCGGTTTTCGTCTTCTGCTTACTGTTCCATGTGCAAATTAAGTATCCTTTTGTTTGGCCATTCCGATTTACGTCAGCTTAGCAAGTAACAAGCATATTTTTTCTTTGTTTTTCTTTCTTTGCTTGTAGCTTCCAGCAATTCAATTTCTTTCCAATTTTAATCACGGAGCATCACAAAACCACGGCAGCCATTTTGCCACTTGCTGTTGCAAAGGGAATTTTCGACCAACCCATGGATGGCGTCACAAAGCGAGTCAAGAGCAGTTCATCGCTTATTTCCCTACAGTTATGCAGAACCTGGTGAACTAACACTCCACAACATAGACGAACCTGGCGGCGAGTTAAAAATCCTTTACAACTCTTCCCTTTTCCGCTTCGGTTGCTCGATTCGGGATTGTGACCTTTCATCAGAAGCGCGCCCACCGCTGTATGACCATACACAAACACACATATGCGCGGCTACGGTGGACATTCGATTGCCCATTCCATCACGATCCTATCTCGCACAGGTCCCAAAGGAAAGGAGGGGGAATTAGACTATCACACACGTAGTCGAGCCAGTGGCAGCACGAAACAGTGCTCGAAGAAATGGTTTTTGTGCCATTTTTTCTACACTCCCTCTGTCTCTCTCTCTCTCTCTCTCTCTCTCTCTCTCTCTCTCTTTCACACACACACACATACACTCACTCTTTCAAATCACATGCTGCTAGTGGGGACTTCAAAATGAAAAGCAGACTTTTAATTAAAAACTTGCTCGCATTCTCCAGGGTTATCAAAAGGAAAGGAAAGAGGAAAGAGAGACCTTCGAAAAGCCGATGTGACAGAAGGATAGGTGCGTGTATATTTTTTCCGCACGTTAGGGTTAGATCCCTCTTAAAATATTTGTGTTGTTGCTGTAAAGGATAGAGGATGGCAGATAGGAAAGTAAAGCTGTTGCGAAACAGTAGTAGACGCAAAGCATAAGGCACACTGAACACGCGGGGTGGTGATTTTAATTTGGATATATTATTGTTAGTTGCAGAAAACACTCAGTACTAATTCTGTTTTTGGAGCTACTGGGATAATTTTGGCGCAATATCTACAGTATCTGAGTCGGTGTCTAGTTAAGCGAGGCTTTTCTTCGCTATCCGACAAAACTGCTTTGGAGCGTATGGGAAAAGGTATTTCCTATACAGTCTTTTAAGGAGCTACGCCAGGGTTCTCCAAACTTTTCAATACGCGGGCCGCATTGCTTCGTAAATAACGTTGTTGAGGGCCATTTGGACGTTACTTTTGGTAATGAGAAAGTTTAAATCTCGTTTTGGTATGAACATACTTAATGAATATTTTAAAATTCTGCAGTTTTCGTTTATAATAACTTGATTTTTGTCTTGGTTTAGTAAAAATTAAAAAAAATGATGAAAATTTTCAAACTAATAGGATATTTATATTATCCTTTTCAACATCACCGCGGGCCGCATTATAAGCTCTCAAGGGCCGCATGCGGCCCGCGGGCCGTAGTTTGAAGACCCCTGAGCTACGCGAATAATGCGTTCCGGAGACATTCGCGTAACTCGGAGTTTCGTATAAGTCGAATATCACGTTTTACAGCCAAAATATACGTGATTAATAATGATTTGTCATTGAATTTAGTACATGAATTTAGTACGTATTTGATGCAATTGGTGTAGAAAAATGGGTTTTTCCTGTTTTGTTAGTGATTTTCAACTTTTAAAAAATTGCAAATTATTTTTCATTTGACAATTAATAGCGCAAATTGGCTGATTTGACATCAAAGCTGTCAAAAATAAAAATTCGCGTAACTCGAGTGTCGCGTAACTTGGAGAAAGGCTGGAGAAAGGGATGCCATGATGAACATCAATTGTTTGGAGTCTGGTACTGGACGTCTGTACCACGGGATCTGCTGCAAATCGTCTACGTTAATACGCGAATAAAAAGAACCAATTAACAATAAAAACAATAAATTGTTGTACTTTTATGCCGAGTACTTTATAACAACAATTCCACAGTATACTCTTTTTTTCTTCCCCCACATTTACGTTCCCTATGGAGCGATGTTGGTATTATTGTGATGTTCTTTGTTCAGCCTTTTTATATATCCTTCTGCACCCGTGGTGCAGAATATGACCTAAGTAATAATTACTGGTGCCCGCATCCTATACTGTCCGAGCGAAAACAAACGAATCAAAAGCCCTGCCAATACGATGGTGACAGCAGGAAAACCCTCTTGCGAATGCCGGGCCTGCACTGGGACACGAGCGAGATTCAAATTTCCTCCCTTTCCCATTCATGGCAGGTAAGTTTACGTTAGCTTAAGCTAAAACCTAGACCTATACATAGTTTCAAAAATGAAATAAAATTTAAACACACCAAATAAATGAACCAATATGTGGGTGGGTGTGTGTGTTTGATCGTGATGAACCACGAAACGACGATGTTTTCCTCGAGTTTTCAAGTATACACACCCATATATACATACACACACAAGTAAGAGAATCGCACTGTCCGGAACCATCCTCCAAGCACCCTTGAAAGAGAAAACGTTAAGCAGGGACTCATTAGCCGGCCTGGAAAATTAAACCGACCGAAAGCTCGTATTTTCACACTTTAATTGGAACGGATTTTCCATTGTTCCGTCGTCCTCCGTGTAGCAAGCCTGCTCGTGGAAGACAGAGTAAGCGAATGTTTCAAAGAAGGAGAGGAAGAGTAAACAGCGACCTGTCCATGAGAGGGATGAATTACAAATTATGTGCGAGGGTGGCTGCTGTCCGATTCGATAATGGTTACAACAACGGAAAATTCGGAACTCATAAAAAATACGGGCATGAAGAGCATAGATCCCCAAAAGAAAGAGAGAGAGAGAGAGAGATAATGAGAGAGAAGAATGGAGCAAAAAGGAAACAATGTTTCTACTTCAGAAGATTCCCAAACCGTACATTAACTCCGCTTTTGATAGAATAACTGGGGAGTGTTTTTCTTTTCCACCATCCCTCGATTCCAACTCGTTGCGTTTGTAAGCTCCGGCAGGGAAAGATAATAGCATTTCCATCGCTGCCTGTCCGCTGCTAACTGACGGTGGGTGTGTGTTTATGTGTGTGTGTTTTGTATGTATGTGCGTGCGGCCAAAGCTACTAAAGTTATTCACTCCCTCCCGGATTTCCTTTAAAGGGCTCTATGCGAGGGTGGTTAATTTGCAATGGCATAATTTTTATCTACCTCCTCGTTCGCCCCGTGGGAGCCCAACTAGGGAGATCAATTCCATTTTCAACTAGAAGCCCGTGCTAGTACTTTAAATCAATCACTGGCACAGTGTCGACCAGGTTTATTTTTGCCGTTTCGCCCAAGTAAACGCGAAGCAGACGTCGCAGTTGATTACAATCCTGTTCGGAATTTACTAAGATAATGTAATCAACTGATGTACTGCGACATGGAAGATCTGTGTGTGTGTGTGTGTGTGAAAATTAAGAAAAGCTTCTTTGCTATTACATGTTTAAAAGGTTTCTGGGTTTCCCCGCAACATGTAGCAAAGCCACGTCTGTTTATTTTTTCACCTTCATCTACATCTTCTAATGAAACAATAGAGCAACGGGAAAGGAAAAATAAAAGCGTTGATGAAACGTAACGCCAACGTAACAAAGCAGCACTTAAACGCGAAGCGATCCTGCCCGCAGCTAAATGTCAGGAACATGTCGAGAAAATATGCTGCTCGCTACACGATTGCCTTCTCGTCGTGATACATTACTCCAGTTAAAATGCTGCTATGTTGCTTTTCTAATTTTGGGTGTATGTGTGAGTGTGTTTACATTTTAAAGCCGTGCATTGCTCTTCCGGCTGAACGGGGAGTGCATAAACTTCCCATTGCGAAATGAAAAGCTTTCGCGGAGCACTACGCCGAGCGGGAACTTTTATTTTCAAACCCCTTGTATCGTTCCTTTCCGTACTAAATTACATTAGCTCGCACACTTGCTGCTAGAATGTACAGGTAGGTGTTTCGAGAAACACGGCAAAATGTAAAGCAACACGCCGAGGCGAGGAAAACGCAACAAAAAAAACACATGCATACAACTGCTGAACAGATTATTCTGGTTCGGTGTAGTCGGAGAATGGCGAACGTTAAAGTTAAGATTAACGAAGCCTTGGCAAGACCAGCAGAGAGCAATTCAACAACCTTTGCCGTTAATGCTCACATAAAACAATCATTATGTTATTAATGTGCTACGTCAAACTAATCCTAAGCTAGCTAGTTACCCTTTTATTTTATTTCAACCTTACAGGAATGAAAATCAATCCCACCACCCACCGCGAGTAGTGTTGTACCGACAAACCGGGAATAAAGCATCATCGCCAATGATTACTTTGCGCGCGCTCGGCACGGTTCGCCAAACATTCCTGGGCATGGTTGGTGGTGCACGAATATCGGGTGAATAAATTTGCGAAACTTACACCCGCTCCTAATTGGATTCCCCTTTCTACGGACAATGAAGGCGATCTTTGTCGAGTGCTATCGAATCGGGTAGTTTTTTTATAGTACCAACGATGAAAATTGGCATGAAACAGGGAAACGGGAAACTTTACGCTCAGCTAAGTATTTCAAGCAGGACAAGCGGTGATTTCCGAATAACGGATTGTTGAAGATATTTTCTGCAAATATTGTCATTTGCAATTGCATTCAGGGAATCATTTTGCAACCGTAAGCTACTTTAAAACTGTATAGGAGATGTGGTTGTAAACGCCCGGAATCCGTAAGAATGACTCGTCCGTTGCCTGATGTGAATATGATGATATGATAAAACACATTGTCAAGTTTTTTTGTATAATGATTAAATCTTATAGATTTCGAGGAGTCAGATACCTCACCGATACTGAAGAGCTAGAATTCATAACATATCCCATGGGTAATGTATCAGAAGACGGTTCATGTATCTCACGAATTTTGATTTATTCATCCTCGGATATTCTCAGATATCTCAAACAAATATATCAATGGTAGCTACCTTAGAATAGGTTCAGAACATTAATTAATATTTTACTACAGCATACTACATCTACATTTAAAGGAATGCGTTAGATATAAAACCTCATACACATACTTCTAGACCTAGCAGATTCATGCCATAGGATCCTAGAGCCTCAGACAAATCGTCGTCTATTTATTCCGATCGCTGAAATCTGTGTCCGGAGAGATTTTTATAACTATGTCTCAAATCAAATCAAATCAAATTCTGCCTCTATAAAATGTACCAATGACAGTATAATCAATAAAAGTTCCCTGCCTACATTAAGCTACACCACACACGATCTGTCCAGTAAATTATGTTCACGGTATACAACAACCGCTTTAACTTACCTGTCATCCAAGCGCGGGTACATGTCACCGGCCAACCATCCCGGCCAAAACATCCTTTCGATCAACGGCACGAAAATTATGTCCAACCGATCATAATCAAAATTTATCGCCCGTAACCTTTCCGCTACCGGATGCACACACATGCCAACAGGCTTGATGGCGGTTGCAACACGGCCCAGCACGGGTCATGACATTTGGGCGAAACCACCAGCCGCGTGTTCCGGTGCCGGTTGGCATCGGTCAGATAATGCGAATAGGCTACACACCTTGGTGGAAGTAATTAACCGGCATCCATTTCGCGAGCATCCCACAACCAGGGCGTAAATAACCAACAGTCACCCGATGGGCCGATGTTCGGAAGGATGGGCCTGAATCGACCGAGGTGTGGCATAAAAATTGGATGTGTCCACCGGTCGCCCAGGCAAACACGGCATTGCGTGCCGTGGGTCGCCGAGCGGAAAGGTGACAAAACGGTAATCAAACGTGATGACACATCCGAAAGATCTAGAATGACTGGCACACATACACGGGCACACACACGTGTTCATTCCTGGTAGTAAGGCACCTGGCTTTGAATTATTGAGCAACACCTTTATGGGTTGTTTGCCGGGGCAGGCAAAAAGGTACGAGAACCATAATGTTTCATCTCTGCTTTTTTTTTTGCTAATAAAGCGCCACCAAACCTGACTACCCTCATACAGAATCAGGTGCAAATTGACATTTGATCGAGCTTGATTTTGCAAGTGGCAATCTATGGATGAGAACCTTCTCCTCCAGAGTAACCAGACTCTACCTAACCTGGAGTATCCTCCAGAAGGTGGGTTCTAAATTTATCTAAATCGGATGAAATTTTGCCTTCGCCAAGTTTGTGTTGTCTAAAAGGTTCTTGGTTGCATAATGGAACTCGAAAAAAAGCACAGCAAAGTACCTTAGCTTTGGTCCAACATTCAGTATTCCGTTACAAGCTCCTCTCTTTCTCTGACTCTGTCTGTCGGTCTCTCTCTCTCTCTCTCTCTCTCTCTCTCTCTCTCTCTCTCTCTCGCTCTTTCTCTCTATCTCTCTCTCTCTCATGGGAGCCTTTAATCGATAATAGCCCAAAAAGGCCACCGAAGCCGTACAGCTTTTAGATGTAATCCTCACAAAAGACTCCATTATTAATACATCCAACCAAAGGCGTGTTCCACTTACACCGACACTCCACAAATAAGGCAGATATGTAGCCCGATTCACTTCTGAGATTTGTAAATTATTCCAACGCTCCAAAACGCTCCCCACAACACACTGTTTTACACTATTCCCATAGCATTACCAGTAAAATCGGTTCGCCTCAGCCTCAGTTTCGTTAGCAACCGATGCGATTGACGAGTAATCTGTACAAACGAAGAGGTTTACCACACTTGCCCGTTGTCTGCGTTAGCTTCTGTAACGGAGTTTCTGTAACGGGTTAAAGGAAGCTTCAACCCCAAGCCTCAAGCTGATAGAACTTAAGGCTGGTAGTGCTTAAAAAAAACCACATCGCTCCGAAGCGCTTATCAATTATCGAAGCCACCGTACGAGGGATGACAAGCTGAGTCTTGTCACCAGTCCACCGGGAAAGCTAGCAAGGGTAAAAATGAAAAGCGCCAAACGAAAAAAAGGACACATTGGCAGACGATACGATTGGCAGGATGAAAGCATTTTAATCCACTCTAAAAACTCACCCTGCACCACTTTCTAACCCTCGCTAGAGCTGTGTCGCTAGTGGCTTTAATGAAACTAAATAAAACATTACAAACATAGGCGCTTACTTAGAGCGATGCGTGGTGTTACGGTATCTTGCGGCTATGTATGTAAAAGGCAGCACATGAAACATGAACGAGTTGTAGTGCTCGATGCTTCGAGCAAATTGCTGAATTATTTGCTTCATCGGTTGAGTTTTTTTTTTTGTTTTACAAAATGCTAGAGCTTCGATCGGATTTTGCTGGAATAGTACACACGGGAAAGGTGAGATAAGTTGCTGCCGTTACCGGATTTCACACGGAGAAACACAATTTCCTCAAGAGGGGGAGGGTTCCGGATGCCCGACCCGACCCCGGGTAAGGTCAGGTCAGGTGAAATATAAATTGTGTACGTCCATGAGAAGAGAGAAAAAAAGCCCCAAAAGGGATCCCATATGACCGCACTAACTTCATAATCTAGCCCACACGTATCCTAAAATGATCGATCTACATCGATTCCTGAACTTCACCTCAACCCTAACCAGATGCAGAGAAGGAAGCAGCACGCGAACCGTGGCAGAGAGATAGCAGGAAAGATGACGGAAGGGTGGTTGCTGGTAGGTTATCTCGAGCTGTTTTGCTCGGCTTCTCGGAGGTCGTCCAAGCCGTCAAGGTTTTGGAATCTTGGCGAAGAGATGGGGAAAGGAGGAGATGGGGAGGGGGGGGGGTGAGAAAAGGAGAAAAGTTCAACCCCCCGTTCGGAAAATGCCCCGAAAACCCAAAGGGTCGTAAATATCGTTCGGCTGTGTTTTAATCTTTCCAATCTTTCACGCCCTTCGGGACTGAAACTTCCCCTGCCGAAGCCGCTCCGCACAACGTACGGGTCCGTTGTTGCCCCAGTTAACGCCAGCACGGAGGTCCGGGAGCCATCGACGATTACATCGATGGAACTTTTTCGGTTACTTTACTATGCAATCATAAATAATCCTACCCGCCGGCCGCCCTGTCGCTAGTGGTAGTGCCGTCCCCGTTCCCACTCCTGGGTGGAAGTGGCTGTGACATTAGGGGGTTGGGCGAGCGGTCCCTTTTGACAACGCACCTTCTCGCTCGCTCGCTGGCTCTCCCTATTTGGTGCGAATATTTTCACCTGTGACTTTTTTGTGTTTGGTGTGTTTGATATTTTTACCGTTTGGTGCTCGGGTATGATCGCACGAAAAATTGTCCAAAACTTTCAGCCTTTTATCCGACCCTGGTAAACACATCCATAAAGCTGCCAAAACTAGCCGGCTTCACGAACACAAAAAAAAGCACAGGCGCACACTCAAACTGGATAATATTTTTGGGAAACTACCCCAAAAGCTCACCCCACCTGTGAGTGTATCGAAACGTGATCGATTTCAATCCGTGTAGTACCTGTCCCGGACGGTTCGACCATCACACGAGTGTCAAACTGTCACGCAACAGCCAAAACAAACGGAAAATACCAACACTCCAAGCGATGAAATGTATTTCTTGCATGTTCAAGCTCCGACAGTCAAAATGTCATTTCAATCAGCTTCGGCGTGTGACGACGGCCACACAGGTACAGTAACAACCGGTCGCTCGAAGGTAAATCGATTTACTGTACTTATTTTACTTAATGTGAGCGAAACGATTCAATTTGGTACTACTAATACTTACCGCCCGTGACTCGACCGAATCGATGCTGCCGACGGTGAGGATCGCAAGCGCGAAACTAAGGAGCAGCTTCGCCATGCCGGATGGTGACGGTGTTGCGGGTCTGCTGCAACGTCCTTGACACGCGAGTTTTGCCTTTCCGGAGCGGAGATTGAAAGAAGCGAGCACGCTGGGGCACCCCGGCAAGGGACTGGTGTTGTATTAATCTAGAGATCTAGGGAGAGTGTATGGGAATCGTTGCGTTACTGGCCGGTGTTTAGAAACAAATCTATTTTTTTACTGTGCGGAAATGTCTCAGATATCCAACCGAACATCGGTTTGCGCTGAAAGTTACGATGATATATGTAGGTAAACGTCCAACGGCCAAGAAATGTTACTTAATTAAAATTGTGCATAGCGAGCAAGGGCAGCAGCGGCACCACCAATAACAAAACGAAGGGTCATAACCCTATAACCAATGCTCCCGTGGGTGTGCTGTACACTCATGGTATCGCAAGACCATGCGATTAGCAACAACTCTGCTGCAACAACGCTCTGCGATGGAAACCATTCCATTGACCCTTTTCTTTTCGAATCCTTTTATTCCACTATCAGCACAATCAGTCCTGTTCGGTTTTATCTGCACACGTTTCGCCCTTTTTTGTTTGTTCTTGCGACCATGGCTCACACAAAATGGCTGCCACCCTAGTGCCGTGTAATGAATGAGCTTTCGGGCGAACGAAGAAATGGTTCTTCCAATCAACCACATCCTGTTTTTTCCCCCCAGCTCTTGTGCTCCGTCCTTCTACCCAATCACTAGAATGCTGTAATAGAAAGAAGGCAAAACAACTCGGAGACCGGAAACATCGAAAGGCACAAAGCAGTGTGGACCACCTTCGAAACGGATCTAAGGGGTCGCACTGGGCGGTCATAGAAAGAAGTAAACACAGCAAAGCGAACAGCGGCACCGATAGTGGACAACGGGTGACATACCGAGCGTATTATCGGGAACGCAGCGTTAGGATATAGCGTCACTTGGTGGCATGCCAACTGTGCCGGTTAATGTGTTATGCGACAACCAGTCTGGTCCGATTGGAGGCGTGAACACGATAACGGCTAACAATGTCACATAACTCGACCGTTAGAGCCTGGTCAAAGATCCTAGAACCTGGTCAGTGTACGCATCACACGCAAGGACAACGTGGCGTTCCAGCACGGCAAGTGTGCTCTTCTACGCGTAACGCAGCCAAAGCTGCTTAAGCTCCAGGGCCGAGACCGGAAGATTATCGGTTGCCAAATGACTTAAGTGCTCGAGCTCCCTTCACCCAACACCAGGCTACCTCAATTGGTACAATTAATTTACGTAACGCCCTCAATGTCGCTCTCCTATACACACACACACGCACACACAAGACACTGGGACGATCCTGTGGGTGCGCTGGTCTTTTTGAATCGTTCGTTTGAGGCATGCCGGAGTGTACTTCCAAAGTGTTCCTCCGCCGGTCTAGCGCCTCGGGTTGATTGGTGTATTGAACTGACGAGCGGCGTGTATATGTGTGTACAGCTGGTCGTACAATCGGCCCAACAAAGGGAAAAGAACGCGGAGGCGTAAATGACGCATCTTTGGAGCACCTTTTGCGAGAAGCAATTACGCACCGTCACTAAACTGCGGCACCGGAAACACTGAACCTTGCGTACACGGTAAACGTTCGAACCTTAAGGATACTGGTTACCACTGGAACCTAAACATATAACACACACACACACACACATCCACCCAGTACAAGAGTGATACAGGAGTTTACTGTTCCGTACCGTACCGAACGCTCCGATAGAGTGAAGTCCTTGCCGACACGGCCGTATCCTTTTTGCTGCTGGAAGTTGCGGTGTCCGCTGTGTCGGAACGTTCGGCTTGCTAGCGATGCGACACGAAGCAACATCCCCGCAGGCCGATGATTGCGATTGAGGAATTGTTGCTCCTGCTCCTGGCCCGAATGTGCTAGTGCGATTGTGCAGGTGCGAGCAAAACAGCCGCCCTTGCTCTATAGGTCGTCTCGCTCTCTGTACACTACAACGACAGACTGTGCAGCTAAACACAGCATTTACATTTTTATTCAGAAAGAACGAACACGTACTACACTTGATAGAATATAAAAGAGAGAATAGAGTACAAAATAATAGAATAAAAAGATAGTATGTGGGATATTATTTATTATTTATAGCAAATTATATTATTTATTATTTGCCAATAAATTTGAAACTGTGAAAATAAAGTTGCTAAGGGAACTTTTTTGATTGGTATTTACACCTTAACTTCTTTCGTTCTAGGAACGTCGTTGCTTGAGCAATTTATGTCACAGTCATATAATTAAGCCGGTCACCTGGTACAGTCGTCAACTCGTACGACTTAGCAACATGCCAGTCATGGGTTCAAGCCCCGAATAGATCGTGCAGCCATGCGTAGGACTGTCTATCCTGCCATGGGTAATAAATAAGTCACTGAAAGCCAAGCTCAAAAGTGGTACAGGCAGGCCTTGACCGGCAACGGTTGTTGAGTCAAAGCATAAGAATGTAATAATTATCTATGTATGAACATCTAGTATCAAAATGTATCAAACTACTTCCACTTGATCATCTTTAAAAAAACTTTGCACGTATTTTTTATACAAAAAATCTTTTAAAATCCATCTCATATCATTGCTAATCATCTGTTTTTTGTTTATTCATCAGTTTAGTATTTAAGCAACATATTAAGCGGTTGTCCTTACTTGAAATCAACAACATAAAAAAACTGTAGTGTTCCAATAAACTCCGACATTGGAATGGCTTCGTTCCTCGAATACAAACGAAGCTAAGGTCTAAATTCTAATAAAAATAGTGGCTTTAGCAACTTTATTTTCTATTCAGTTTAATCCCTTGAAAAATACAGTGTATTTTTATTACACCCGTTTTCTGATAAATTGCAGCTATTGCACTAGTTCGACATAAATACATTTAATGTGCTACATTTTTGTGTTTGATCTGCACAATTTACAAGATCAAATTTAGAATATTGCATATCACCAAATACACGTACAATGAAATCCGCGCAACTGCGGAACCGACGTTGTATTTCTACATATTATCAAAACAACAAGAACAACAAGATACAAGAAAAATAAAAACCTAATTTGAACAAAAATTCCCAACCTTTCTAGCGGCGCCTTCTCCATAGTTTCTTTCTTTATATAAAAAAAAATAATACAACAGCCAAATGTCGAGATAATCCCAAACGGTCCAATACGACACATCCGTTCGAATTACTGTCGCCAAAGCACGAGTGTGAACGCGTGAGGATAACGTGCTCCGTCGGGATACGAACGCGTCCGAAGGGATCCACCGACACTGTACGATTACACGGACCGCTTCAGGTGCGAAAGTGGTGGAGCAAAATTCGTAAAATATTATTTTCAAACGCACGAAAATTACGCTAACTTCGCAGCTTCTTCCAAAGGTAACATCATCATGCTAAGTTTTAGAAAAAGAAAAGACAGAAATCCAGAACAGTCCGCTTTAATGTGTTAATAGCCATTCGCACGTTTATTGAAGCGAAAATATTTTTTGCAAATTACAGAAGTTTAAGTAGCAGGATAAAAGACGCGAAACCAAATAAATAGTCATATATAGGCCAAAATCCGCGCTCTCTTTCTCTTCCTTTCATAGATCATTGGGTACGTAATTTGTTTTTGTGTAGAGGTTTCCCATTATTAAAAGCCGTTACAAATTTGAGCCAGTCCAGAGGTACAGTCATTAACTTGTATAATTTAACAACATGCCCGCCATGGGTTAAAGCCCTGTATGGACCGTGTCCCCCACTGACTATCATACTATGAGAAGTGACTTATAAGTGACTGCTAGCCAAACCGATTAGTGGCACAGGTAGGTCTTGATCGACAACGGTTGTTGCGCCAAGAGAGAAGAAGATACAAAATTTTAACCGGACAAGGAGAAGCAAAGTGAGTACAACTGATGCGAAGCAGGGCGCCGAAGTAATGCCGGCGGACTGCCCGATCTATGGCGGCGTTTGGTTGGCAGCAAAAGCCCACACACCTATATCTATTGGTACTTATTTAACCTGATCTATTAATAATCGAATTTCGAATTCGCTAAACCTCCACAAAAAGGGTGCGTGTGTGATGTATGTGTTCGTTGTCCTGGAGATTGCTGACCGTCTCTTTCTCACCCCTTTCTGCGGAGGATGTAGCAAGCAGTGACACACCAAAAGGCTACGAAATCTTGTTCATCCTTAGTACACTAGTAGCTGTGGCCGTTTCTCCCCTCCTCTACATGCATGTGAGCATTGCGTCAGCAAACAAAAATTCTAACACAACAACAACAAAATACGCAAAAGCTATTGCCTTTCCTTCCCTGTTGCTTATCTCATTTGCTTTCTCGCTATCATTTACCCCGCTCCTCCAGCACCATAGTGCACATAACGTAATATCACACCGCCGGCCTACGGACGGTGTTGGATTTGGAGTTGCGGTGCGTTTGAATATCTTTCGGAGTTCGGCGTACGTCCTCGTAACTGTTTTTCGTTCAGCCAGAGAGGCGTTACACTGCTGAGAACATTAATTTTGGGTGTTGGAGCTGCTTTTTACGCTGACAGAACACGATTGATAGCGGGATCGCGGGGTCGAATAAACATAATCGGAACAATTAAATTAAATGGCGATTGCAGAAAATGCTTGCGTACGTGCCCTCCGCAAAAGCAAACCGCGACTAGCACGATCTTTCCAGCCCCCGTGCGCCAACGGGTAGTAGCATACGAATGTATATATCTCGATGGTTTGTTTGTTTCTATTTGTTTGTTGTTTTTTGTTTGAGGCACGGGAAATCGAACGTGAGGTTTGGTGGTCGCGGCAAGTGTAGTTCTTCGCCAAAAACGGAGCTTAGTTGTGCGCGATCGGCACCATCGTTTCACCCGCGAGCAGGGCCTCCGGCTGGATCGGAGCGTCCACCGTCAGCACGCCGTCCTTGCTGAGCGACGACTTGATGTTCTCGGGCAGGCAACCCTTCGGCAGCATAAACTCCCGGTTGTACTCCCGGTACACCGACTTGGTGTCGGACTTTTCCGCGTGCTCAGCGTGCACCAGCAGCTTGTTGTCGACCGTCTTCACCACGATCTCTTCCGGCGCGTACTGACTGACGTCGAAGCGCAGCTTCAGCACCTTACCGTCGCCATCGTCCTAACGAGAAAAAAGAGATGCGTACATTAGTTCCGTGAGTGGAAAGGATACGGATCATTTAGGATTTCAGTTTTCCTGGCGACTTACCTGAATCAGCGGCGAGCAAATGTCCGAACCGCTCTGAGACTGTGGGAGCTTCATTGAGGTAGCGGCGTTGGAGGTAGTCGAGCTGAAAAACGTTTTGTCGGAAAGCAGAAAACAAAATTAGTGTTTATTGCGTACACGCAGCTAATCCCAGCGCGCACGTCCCAGGAAGTCGCGACCAATAATTGCGCTTCCGATTAGGGACTCGCCCTGATAGGGACACTCAACACGCACGCACAGAATGTAAGGGATAAGAGTGAGAGCGTATACGTAAACCAAAAATGATACTCGGTGCATGCTAGGAACTTACACCAGGAGCCACCCACCACGCACATCACAAATGACCTCCCTATTACCATCCATGTAAATTTTTTTTTTTTTCAATCTTACCACAGTGTGCGAGGATACACAAACACAATGTGCACGTGAGTGACTGCGGGTGTGTGTGTGTGTGTGTGTGTGTGTGTGTGTGTGTGTGTGTGTGTGTGTGTGTGTTTGTGAACGTGAGCAAATTAAAAAGATCAAAATGGAAAACATAATCCGTTGATCTGACTACCAAGATCAGTGCGTGGAGGAAGTTACATGACTCGAGCATGCCTAACGCATGCTAATAATGTTCTAGTCTAGCTATTTTTTTTTCTTACACATGCAACAGACCCATCACATGCACGTAAATCCAGCAATCCAGCATGTGTGACTTTTAATGGATTAAAGCGACCTCCTACTAGTAACGTAAGGAACATGCAAATGAATGACGCTATGAAGAGTAATTAATGCAAATGAGTGACTAATCAAAGCGGTCGAGGTCCCTTCGCCCACTCCTACATCCGCTTCTGATGTAAGCTTCCTCAGGCTCAATATGAGTGCGCCAGATTCTTTCCTTTTATGGACATTTGAAGTCCAACTTGTTCAACGACTCCAACAGCTTCTGCCACAGATCAACTGATGACGAATGCGCGTTCGTCGGGATTGAAATACGTTACGAGAAGAGTTTCCCATACGGTTTTGTCGGTTCGGCATCCGATACAATCTTTTAAACAGTGCCAACGAATGGATAACTTAGCCAAGAACGAGAAGAATATGAAGCCAAAACAGTGCGGATGCTTACCAGATATGATCTAACCTCCACTCAGGATCAGCTCGGAAGAGCTCCAACACGGTACATTTCCATTTAATTTAACACATGAAAGATTTTCAAGACCGTGAACGAATCGCGTCAAGATGGCGTCAACAGTGACAAACCAAATCAACCCCAAGGCAGCGTCAAATCGTGAAAAGACAGCTCGGAGGCGTCCCGAGCGACCTTAGCTGCGCAGAGGCACATTCCGAACGCTGTTGGGTCAATATTTACTCACTAGAGCAAACGCAACAACAGCGGCAGGTGCTCAACAACACACGCTCAACCACTCATTTTTACGATCGTTGGGCAGTAACGTGGGCTGCCGGGCGCACCGGTTGTGGTGCCCAGTGGGTGTACGCAGCGATATTTTCACAACAAAATCCAACGATGACGATTTTTATGACATCATGACGACACTGTGTGTGTGTGTGTGGGATCGTTCAAGTCGCTCTCGAATTCGATCTAATTCACCGCAGCTTAGTCACGCCGTCCGCACGGATTGCCGTAGAAGGAATGAAAATCGTTACAACAACCACAACAAAACAAGCCAAGGAAATCAAGCCAACTCGTGATGGGTGGAAGGAGATGGCGCGTAGTACCGCGGATGTAAAAGCACTACACCCCCTCGTGAAGGTATGCAAACGAAGTATCAGGGCCGCTCATGTGATGGACGGATAAGGTAGTGTTGTACGGGATAGTGGAAGTGGGAAGTGTGGAAGGGGTGTATCGCTTCCAATCATCGCCCACGGGCGAATCGCTATTTCTCGACAAAAATAGTGAGAGTGGGTCGGGGGAGTTTATTTCTATTGGACGGGCAAGGTGTGACATCATCACCAGTGCCCATAAGTGTTCCTAATTGTTTGATGTGTACACAGTGGCTATGTGCACACATACACGTGGGAAGGAAATACACGAACAAATATCATAGACTGACGAGATCATTGTGTATTATTTCTGTTTACAACAATGCAAGTGCAATCACCTAATGCCTTTTTCTCAGTTTAAAAGCGATATTAATCCATTGCCCGAGGGCAGGGAATAAAAATAACAGAGCACAGTACGTAGCAATTAATTATTTACCGCTTTTTTAATAAAACGCTTCTTCCCAGCCATGTGGAACTTTTTGTAAAGAAATTAATTGACCCTGCCCGGAATAGTGTCCAATAGTGTCTCGTTAATATCCACGCTCTACCGTACATTAAGCAATTGGTTCATTTCTCGCGTGGGATTACTTTGGTGGAACAAAATAAAAAAACCAAATCTATACAGGGGTTTACAAGTCGTTTTGCAATGTGTGGTGCATATTTTGTCGAGCACGAAATTTACTTTGATTCCTAGTGCGTACTTGGACTAGTGCAAAGTTAATTTTATCCCGCCCAAGTTTAATTTTGACAGCCCTATCGAGGTGCTGATTTTCCGAGGTGCAGGTATAGCTGCGCCTGCCATATACTGCTATCTGTGCTATTCACAAGAAGAAATGCGTTGAGCCTATCAACAGGCAACAAACACAAAAACAAAGTGTATTTCACCGAAAGAGATTATCGTTATCGTTCCCGGCACCGTCGTAGCAGCAACACCCCTGCACATGTGAAGGTTTCTTCTCTTTTTTAATGCATTGGAGCAAAACAAAAAGCGCCTCCAATCTGCGATAACGATATTACACTCTTCGTCCTAGCCTTCACCTTATTGCTCTTGCAACCTTAAATCACACGTTGCTGGCGCCGAAAAATTGAAAATCCATTTAAAAATCCATTTAAAAGCTAACCACGTTTCGGTGTCTCTGATTTTCTAATTCTCTGGCGCTTTAATGATCCGCTGTTTACCGGCAGAATAGCTGATGAGAGAAAATGGTGTCGAATGAGGCATGAATCTTATGTTGTGTGTTTGTGTTTTTTTTATGTATGTGCGTGTGTGTTTTTTTATTTGTGTCAAACGTAAGTAGTCATAAAATACGTTCTTGCGAAGAATGTGTTAGTTACTCAGCGCCGTCTAGCGCCAACCATGCAACGTGCTACTAAAGAGAGATAAAAACATGCAATTACTAAACTATACGATCTCGATATTAGTTACGCCAAAAAGAGACAGAAAGAGACAAAAAGAGAAAGAGAGGTTTAAAGGTAGTAACGAAAATACGACTTGCCTACTATTTGGTAAGTTTGGTTAAATCTTAAATACCTGGACGATGTGGCAACCTTCTTGGAGGAGAAGCTGCACACACGCAACGCGAATCGGACACAGTCAGAGACAGCCCGAGGGATGACATTTCGTCATTTCGGCATCCGCAGGGGACGGTGGGGGAGGATGGTTTGGGAGGTTGCAGGTTTTTACGGGGAAGGGGGGGGGAGGGAAGGAGGTGGAGGAGAACAAAATATAAATATATATAAATTGCGAAAGAAAGCACAAACATGGTACAGGATGCCGAACCGGTGCGGGTCACCGGAATAGGGGATGAGTGAAGACACCCACCGTTGGGCCCAACGGGGTTCGGGATTTTTATGTTGCGTTGCGTGTTAAAAAAGAAGGGGAGAGAAAGAGCAGACGGGGAAGAAAGCAGAGAAGGAAGAAGAAAAAAAAACATCACGGTCAGTTTTATGTTAACTTCAAAAGTACACGGTGGAGTCGGAGCATAGAGACGGGAGTTTCGGTCGTTTTTTGTCTTATATTGCGTTGTACAGGTCACACGATTGCGCCTCCGAGCGCGCTTCTGATGCCACGGATTTAAAGGGGCGTTGTGACAGAAAGTGGGAAGCGGGAAAAAGGTTCATTAGGCTGCGAAGCGCAAGTCGGACGGTATTGTAGTATATAGTTTTTTTTTTTGCTTTGCCGCTCGCATGTAAAATTCAATTAGTAGCCCATTAGGGTTCGAACACATTCCATTCGTCCGAAAGCATTACTGAAGAACAAAATAAGTTAATTCTATTTTATTGTTATTGTTAGAGTTTTTAATCCTATTCTAAAACAACACATCCAATCTACCAAGCTACACGCGTTACGCGGTGTTATATTGCGCTGTTGCTGGGCGACATGGGCGACATTGCGACCATGTAACGTATTTTATATTAATGGCTTTTTCTTACAATTAAGCTTGTAACGCAGGTAATATCCCAAACCCTAATTTAAGGCGCTTAATATATTGAAAAATTTAAATCATTTTCCCAATAGGAATAGGTCCAATAAACTCAATACACGAAAAGTCAAATCCATTAAACATAACCATTCAGTCAATGACTTTGCCAAAAAAGGGATACCACAGTATCAATATCGTAACATTTGCCTTTTGCTGTAAAATGGTTAAAATACTATTAAAAATTCCCTTCTAAGTGAACGAGTTCAACAACACGGCTTTGATTGGTTTATTGTCTCAGGAAACTTAAAACCTACACTGTAAAACCGTAAATAATCTTACTGGATCCATTTTGACGCCCTCTTAAGAGCGTGACAAATTACGGCCTCCCAATATTGCTCCATGTTTAAAAAAAACTAAACCACAAACCGGCCTGGTGCACGCACACTCTTCCCAGTCCTGCCCAAATGCATTTTCATGCAACAGTGTGTAAGATTGCATCTGGGCGTGTTTTTTTGTTGTTGTGTTTTTACTTCTTCTTGCTTCTATTGCTGGCTAAAGAATGTTCGCGTTTCCCTCTCTTTGGTATCACCCTCCCACCTACCCGCCAACCCCGTGCGCGAGGAAATTCCAACTTCAGCGCAGGACGTTATTTCGGTGTTTTGCGCGGCCACATGCGACGAGAACGTTCCCGGCGCACACGCATGGAGCTGCTGCTAGCTGTGCGCGCGCCAAACCGCGCTTCCCTCTTTTCCGTGACCATCTCGCCCATCTCCTCCCTTGCGCTGCCCACGGCAAAACATATCCATATTTATTTCAGCCTGCACCTCATCGTCTATTAATATCCTCCTCCGCGTTTGTAATACACAATATATCGCATCTCTCATTCTCTTTTGTGGCGGCGGCAACGGTCTTTGCACGGTTTGGTGCCCGAAGACAGCTCGATGGCCGCCGTTCGAAGTGTTTGTTTGTTTGCCAGAGTGTGTGCCGTCCCCTTCGGCAGCGAGTGAGCGGAGAAACGAAAACGAAAAAAAAAAATACCGCACACAGCGAGACACACGGACAGATCTTGGTGAAAAGGAAACGCACGGGCCGCCCTTGGATGCCCGAAGAAGGAAGAAAGGCCGCGCGCTCGGTTGGCGTGACTCATGGCCGCGCGGTGCCAACACACTTCACCGATGTGGACGGCCTTCTAATAATGGTGGCCTTTTCTCCCGCCCTGCTGTCTGTGTGCGTGTGTGTGTGTGTGTTTTTATGCGCGCCATACACCCAAACAGAACCAGCTAGGGAAAAATCGGTGGAAAATGCGGACAGGATTACTGGCACGCCGCCGCCGACGTATATGTGGCGATTTATTTTTAGAACCGACGAAACCCCATCCACATTAATACCAGACGGTCACCCGCTACGTTTCGTACGAAATCTGAATTTCCGAAATTCCGGCGAAAAACGTTCCACGTTTGCTACTCCCTGCTTTTTTTCTTTTCTTTTTGTTGTAAAAACAAAAAAAGAAAGGAAAAACTCATTCAAAATTAAGCGCGTTAAAGGGCATAGTGCCCTTTAAACCTTCCTACCCCGCTGGAGGAGTCCTGGGCGCCATTCTGACGGCGCCGATCCATCATTTATCGCCCACCCACCTCCCCCACCCACACAGACACACGGAGTTCCCCCCGTTTTCCCTGCTCCCGGCACCTACCTGGACGTGGTCTCGAAGAAGTTGGGCTCGCGGTGCATCAGATCCGAGCGGAACCGGGCCATCTCCTCCTCCATCTTCTTCATCTCCGAGTCGAACCGCTCGCGGATGCTGGAAAACTCCGTATCAATCACGCTGAAGTCGCCGAGTTTGATTGGGATGTTGCGTTTGTTTGCGTTATCGGCCATGATGCTGCTGCTGAGCTTGCTGTGATATTTCGCTTGCGAGCACGATTCAACAGTTGACTGCAAACTGCACTTGCTAGGACGCTGCCCACTTAAAACAACACTGTGTCGCACAAACACACACGCGCGAGAGATAATGGGAAAAGTTGAAAACAATAACACTGCCCTTCCGCGGCTGGAGACGGGGATGGTGAGGATGCGAGGGAAAAGGCAAAAAGGATGCTCGCTGGGTTGTGTGTTTAGTCCCTTCGGGGCCTTGCCTGCGAATGTGTAACCTTAGCGGGGTTGTAAATTGCAAGTGGGCGGCTTTGCTGCTGCTGCTGCTTCTTCCTTTCTTTCTCACTATTTCTTTCGCTCACACACTCTCTCTCTCTCTCTCTCTCTCTCTCTCCCTCTCTTACGATCTCTGTCTTGCGCGGCTGCGTCGTGTTTCACGAATCGAAAATACTGTGTAACTGGCGTGCTTTGCCGGAATTGTGTCAGTATTTATTGTGCGAGATTCGACAACGCTCGCTCTCTCTCTCCTACCCTTTCTCTCTCTCTCTCTCGCTCGCTTGCACCATGAGGGGGTGTGTGCGATTTCGACCAGCGGGCCGGACATCTGGTCGATCGGATGGTAAAAATGGCCACCGATCGGAATTGGCTGGAAAGCTCCTCCCAAGGGGGACCCCATTTTCATCGCCATACTGCCAGAGGGCAACTTGTTCGAGGCAGAAATGGCGTGCAAAATGGAGAAAATTGGTGTTTTTTAACCGTACCTCGGGGAAAAAGGGGATGACGTTTACGGTGTACAGAGCGGGCTGTCAGTTTGCCGAAATGCTGTCATCAAATTGCTGTGGGAGATTTTTAAATTTTATTTTTTATTTGTAAATCAAATTATTTCACATTTTGAAACGTTTGTTCAACAACGTACAACATAATGGATATTTTTATTCGGCAAAAGTTTGATGCTATAATTCGTTAATTTAGATGAAAGTTTTTCACACTCACAGCATCACGCTGCTGTCAACGTTTTCTGACAGCATGTTGAGCGAACGATGTCCGCCCTTTTTGCCCCTTTGAATCTTTGATTTTGAAATCCATGCCTCCTTTTTGTGTGTTATATTATTTTATTCTTTTTCAATGTCGCATTTATCGCTGTGTTGCAGAACCCGTTCAATTTCCTATTGCTTTATACACAAGTACGCAGCGAATGGTATAAACACGTTTCACAACAACATTTGACAAATCAAGCAACACTCAAACATAAATGTAAACAAACCCTCTTCTAACAACGGTACATAAAAAAATCAACCCTCGCAATAGTGATTTCTTGCCTGTGTCCGGTGTGTGCATGAATGTCTTGCTAAACTTTAAGTTAGTCTTTTATAGAAATTAACAACATACCCTAGCCCGTATCGTGCACGTTCATCGTAATGCTTCTGCGAAAACCATTCATTTGCCTTCCACATGCTAAATTAAGGTTTATGTCACAAACAGTTTCCCATTCCCGGGTCGCAGGGTACAAAAAAGACGAAAGGGTAAATTAGTGTTGTCGTTGTTGTACCGTCTGTTTGTAGCAGCTGGTAAACGAACGTGAAATAATTTATTGTAAGGTCATCGGCATAACTGACGCAAACAAATCGTACAAGCTGTTTCTTTCAAACGGCTTCTTCCGGTTGCCCCCGCTGGTCTACAAGACATTAAGTGAAAGTTACATAACTTTTAAGCCATGTAAAATCATTACATTTTGACGAGAGCAGGCATCATTCATCTCCTGGTTCAATGTTCACGCAAGTCACCTTTAAATGCCTCTTTACACTGTTCAATAGAGCGGAACAGATGGTGCTAGCGATAAACGCGTCGTGTCCTACACGAGCGGACGTAGGTTCATTGCTCAACCAGGGTCCCGGCGCCTCCTCTCTGTAACAAGGGGGGACAGACTTTAAAAAAAACACGGTACCATTTCCGTACCCTACTGCATATTATATTTCATCTACGTTTTTTTTTACTACTAAAACAAGCTGCCACAAAGTCCTTTCCCGCAATGTTTCCCAACTTTCTTTTTCATATTTACAGATATTGCACATTTCAATTCGCATGGGTTTATAAGCTGATAATCATACCGTTCCCGCTTACTGCCCTGGCCCCAACAGAATGCTGAAGAAGGTTTCCGAGTTGCTGCATCCCGCACTGCTGGCTAACGTCACGCAGCAGCAGCAAGTCGTCGCCCGCTTTCAAGCGCTTCCGAAGCTACGTTTAAGCAAGGAACCGGCCAAGAAGGAGGCGGCGATCCTGATTCCGCTCTGTCTGGTCGACGGCAAGCTCAGCCTCCTGTACACGCTCCGGTCTAACAAGCTGCGAAACCACCGCGGCCAGGTTTCCTTTCCCGGTTGGTGCACGATTCAGGCCGAGCTGCCCGCGAGTTGTCCTGTTTTACGCTAATACTAAACGCATCCTCCTCGTTACACAGGCGGTATGAAGGATGCGCGCGATGCCAGCTACGAAACCTGTGCGGTGCGTGAGTTTGTGGAGGAAACCGGCCTGCCGAAAGAGTCGGTACGCGTTTGGGGCCGAGGCAATACCATCATTCCATACTTTGGCCCGTCTATCACGCCGATCGTGGGCCACGTCGCGGACTTTGCGCCGGGCCAGCTGCGGCTGAGCACGGACGAGGTGGCCAAAGTGTTTACCGTGCCGGTGGAGCTGTTTGCCAGTGCGGCAAACCGGCGACACACGCAGTACCGGGCCAACTACACCATGCCGGTGTTTGTGAACGGAGACGAGACCGTCTGGGGCATAACGGCTATCATTACGCATCTGTTTCTAACGGCATTGCTTCCGGGAGCGTACAGTACCTCGTTACCGTTTGTGAGGAAATACGAAGCATTAAAGTCCTAGAAGCGACGGTCGGTTTTACGTTGCGTTTTGCACTTTCGGCTTTGTAATATCTGACTGTCATTTTAATAAAGTTTCCTTTCAACACGTGTTAAAACTCAGATTCAGTTTTTTTTTTGTATTTTCATTTCGAAAAAATGTTGCCGTGTTCACATTTTATATGTTCATTCTTTTATTTCTTTAAGATATTTTGAAGTGCCAATAATCATAAGAGGGGAGAGGGGGGGGGATAAACGTATCGTTAAAATGAAGAAAAACAGCTCTCTAGTCACCGGGCGCACATGTTCCCGTATAAGCGCTTGCCGATACTTCATCACGCGGGGCATTCTTTTCTCACAATAAAAAACAAAACAATCCGTGGCAAATGTGCTTCCTGTTGCTTTAGCCAGCATACTAACACCTACTTCTTTCACCAACCCTTTGTTCTTCCACACCCGCTCCCAATCTCACCATCTTTTTTCGCATCATTTGGGACTCATGAATATATCGGTTGTATTTATTTTATGCTTATCGATTTAAAAAAAAAAATTATAAGGCAGCAGATAGGAGTGTGAAGGACAACTGAAATGCCTTCGACAAAGTGGGATCGGTAAGTAAAACTTAACATGCAAAAACCCTAAATAGTGGTGTAAAAGCCTACATATATTAATTCAAAATTCAACCCCCTTTTACAACTATCACCTGTGAAGTTCATGCTTACTTGCTGCTTTGATTGCTCTCTCCTCTCCTCCTGTTTTGTTTGATTTGTTTTGTTTTGCTTACATGCAAATGTAGAAAAAAAACCGGTCGTTTCGTTGTTGGCATTTTTTTTTTCAGTTTCCATCAAATTGCTGTTTGCTTTCTTTTGCTTCGGGGTCCTTTTCTCTAGTCTAATTTTGATATCGCATACATGTTGCATAGTATAATTCATCGCTTCACGGTGCGGTGTGGTGGGTGGATAGTGTTTGCTGCTGGTGCTTGGCTGGATCGGCACACATTAAGTTGTGTGCAGCTTAAAACAAAAAAACCAGCCCACACACAACCTCCCCACACACCGAACATTTTGATTGCTACCTATTATATTTTGCACGCGTGAAGTACATTTGTAAAACGGACTAAAATTCATGCTTGATTCCCTTTTCACGCATGATCCCATGGAAGTTCTAGCTTACACTGGAAGTTCTAATATTGTTTGCAAGGCAGATGATTTTAATACGAATGTAGAAAATAGATAAGCCGGACCCGCTTAGTCCCACCTCGAACAAGTACAAGTTTCACAAGCTGTACACGATACATCGAAACAAAAAAAAATCCTTCTAAAAAGCGACGTGAAGTGATAAGACCACTCAAGAAAGACAAAAACAATTAGCGTAATCGAAGCGGAAAGAAGTTGTGGTGGTCCGGTGTGTGTTGATGGTGTTTCTCTCCCGCTGGACGTGATTGAAAATCGATGCCCCACCATTGCATCATGCTGGTAGATAGTAGACTTTGGAAACATTCGTCTAAAACTATTCGTAATGCCTATCCTCTTTTCTACTGTTTCAATTTTGTGTGGTGTTTTGTTTTTTTTTTTATATTGTTGCATGGATTTTTTTTTCGTTTTCACTGTTGCTGTTTTTTCACCGCCGTGTGTAGCGCGCTTCAACCTAAATCGTGGCGCACTTACTGCTCATTCAAATCAACGGGAATCGATGTGGTGAAGGTTGGCGTCTCCAGCTCTTCGTGCTTTTTCATTTTCAGCATCTATAAAAACGGTCAAAGAGTGGAGTTATTATGCTGGAAAAATCCAAGGGCATGTTTTCACACTGACAACGGGGGTTAAGGGTTCGAGTGATGTATGAAAATTTACGTGCTCTAACTTTCTATTGTACAAACACTTTAATACAAACGTACTTATATAGTTATAGGTTAAGAGATTCTAATGCAAAATTGGTGTTATGGTATATTTATAACGCATGCCGTTAATGCTACATCGATACAACTGCAGTGTTGGCACAATAATTGTACGAGATGCTATAATGGTAGTGTGCTATTAAAATTCAAATGTTATTACATGAAACAACCGAACTCAGAGAGAAGAAGAGAACGAAACAAAACATACCAAAGAATATAAAGAAACATAGCCTAAAAGGGAAACTCTTATTCGTAAAGCTTATTTGCTATTTGCACTGAGTGGGTAAGATATAAAAAGATGGAAATAGTGCAAGAATAAATATTGCCGTCCTCGTCGAGAGTAAGGACGCGTAAAGAGCACAAAATACCAAATGAAACAACAACCCAGAAACACACGTCACAACGGGGATACAGAAATACAAATTGTACACGATACAACACCATCAACAAACACAAAGAGAAGGGACAGTGACACAGTTGTTTACGGCACACGACGTGGTGGATCTTTACAAGAAAACACGTACCTTAATGTCACCTTTTGCCTACATTATAGGGCAGGCAGGCGCGGAACAGAACGAACAAACACAGTGGGAGGGCGTTTTATGTTATTAATCACATCAAAGGTAGTTATTAGCGCGTATGTGAGAGGTTATTCAACACGACAAGAAAAAAGATTGCGCCATCATATGGCCAAAATGACGTGAGCGAGATGAAGAAAGAAAAAAAAGGAAAGATACAGACAATGTTTAATTATTTATCCTTTTTTTGTAACACATACTAGGGATGGGATGGGCTTGCAAAAAATAAAAACGGAATAAACTGATGGGAAGAGAATGGAGGTTCTACGGATGAGATTATGTAGAAAGGATGATTGTTTTCTTCTCCAACAAACTATCACTTTCAATGGTAGTTGCAAGCACTTGCAGGGAATGAATCAATTAAAGGCATCTTAAAGGCATAATATATATATATTGCTACCGAAAATGGAAACGGGACAACGGAAGAAAACCAACACACACGGATCGTACCTGCTGCAGTTTGTAATGGTTGATGATATCCTGATCGGCTGGACAGGACTGCGTGAACGCGTCTAGCTGATACATATGGTACATGTACCGCCACAACGCCGTTAAATGTTTCTGCAAAAAAAAACAAAGCGTTACAAACCCACATTTCATTTCCACCGCCCCACCTTGATCGCCAAATTCGCTTACTGGTATATCGAAGTCGACGAAGTATTTGCCGGCCACTCTGATGTGCTGCAGGCGCGGCATCAGCTCACAGTCGAAGCAGCACATCGTGTCGCCGGTGAGGAAGCGGGTGCCGCGGGCCGCCAGATGATCGTTGATCTTTTGCAGATGCACCAGCAGCGCGTTGTTCTTGTTCTCGTCCTTTTTCACCAGCATCAGCTTTAGCTTCGAGTACAGATTTTCTATCAGCGTGGCCACCTCTTTGTCCTGCGGGGGGAGGGAAGGGATGTAAACGTTAGCGATCTCTGCAAGGATGCAAAATGCAAGTGCGCGTTTTCCCCCCATACATTACCTGCACGAAAAGATTGTATCCACCGGGCACCGATTTCATGATGTGCCGCTCGATCTTCTCGTTCTCCAGTATGGCAAGCCCATTGTCTATGAGAATAGGCGGATGTGTGGCCTCAAAGTTGGTGCGAAAATCTGGCGGAGGTTTCTGCATGCACACTGTCGTCACCTGGAACCGGGGAGAGCACCACCACGTGGGGAGATAAAATAAAGGATTAGGTAAATACCATTGCCATGTATGCCATTCGTGCCGTCAACCACAATCATTTCATCGCACGCCAAGCCCCAATTCAAGAAACCGTTTTCCGTACCAATACATCTTTTATCCATTATTTATGTGATGGCTTTTGATTGGTCTGTTACTAAATATAACCCATTTAACCGATTCAGTAATGTCTTAATTGCGGCAACGTCCGACTACACGCTTTTCCGTGCCCTGCCTCATCATCATCATCATCCGCGTGACCTCAGCACAACGTATGATCCGTACCGTTTGCAACCAACCGTCTTAAACCCACCGCCCTCCTCCCCAATCGATACCACCAACCGGTGATTGGGTAACGATTACAAATAAATTTAAATTTACAACTTTTCTCATCGCTTTTCACGGCCGCTCGCTAACGATTTGAACCAACACGCAATGCACGCGCAGGGCGGCCCGGGGCGAACCAGTGGGCGGCATTTATTAACATGCTGTGTGTCTGTGTGTATCAGTAAATAAAGCTGCATTACAGCACCCGTTTTAAAAACATACAACAAACGCACACATGCCGCTCTCGAACGGGGAGCAAGAAACGAACCAACAACAACAAAAACAAGGGAGAAAAACAACATACCTTGGCAGTGTTATTCACAAAAAAAACAGTCCGTGGCAAGACCCGCTGGATGAAGTAAAACTGAAAACAACTGGACCTTCAGACACGCGGGGATTCGGTACCGTGAGCATGAAAATGAAATGTGTACTACCCTGCCCACACAAAGGGTAGTTTGATGTGTGTGGGGGGGGGGGGGGGGGTGAGCAAGGTAGGATTTGTTGCTGCATTTTCTTTTGTGTGTGTTATGATTTTTTGTTGTTGCTGATCACTGTTACTTTTTTATTGTTGCCGTTGTTTCGGTGCAGTGCGCGCGCGCAATGTCTTTGGCTAAACTTTCGATCGGCGCGAATCGGTTGCTGTCGCCTTTTTCCGGTCGCTTGCCCCTCTCGCGGAGTTTCATTTATTTATTATTGAACGGACTGTTGTTGATTCTGTGCCAAATACAGCCGAACGCGTCGCGGAGCGGGAGGTGGTTGAACCGAGAGGGGGCTGTGTTTACACTTCCGTCCACACGTCGTCTTCTTTTTTGCCCCATCTATTCCCCCGCATTGCGTACACAACACACTCGTGAAATCCCGTCCTCGTTGGTACCAACCAGCGCAACAACGAAAAAAAAAACGCAACACCGAAACATGCGAACAAAAAAAGCAAACTAGTTAAAAGGAAGCTACGCCGGAGTTAAGCAAGTACGCGGTTTGGCGATTGCTTGGACGATTACATCATAGCTCGGGTGTGCACGATTGCTTGCGCTTCCGCCCGTCATCAAGCGCGTTCGGCTTTAAAATGCGTCAATGTCAGGCGCACGGTCAACACAGGGTTGCAATACCGCAGCAGCAGCAGCAGTAAGGGTTGCAGGACCATCTGCTGGCAGAAAATGAATTTTCCTTCCCCGGGGGACACAAAAAAATGGATAAAAATGAAGAGGGGGACTGTAAAATAGATGATATCATCCGCCCCAGCAGTGGTTTTGTTGACTCATTTACAGCGAAATTTAAAATAGCAGGGCACACGCAACGGGGGCAATGTGTTTTGTTTCGCAGAAAGTATACAAACCCCGGCCAGTTTTCTGTACGGGTGGCGGTGGTGCAATAGCATCGTGCACCGTCAGCATCTAATGGACCGCGTTTTTAATCGCGTCTAAAATTAAACCAACGGACGCGGCCGTACGTCACACGCCGGTGAGGCAAACGGCGATGCGGTCCAAATAATTGGATGCACGACTGGGGCGCGCGCGCGACAAGCGGGTTTTTCTCGATTTTCTCGTGCCCAGTGTTGCTGGAGGAAGGCGCTCCAGCTTTTCAGCGTTTTGTTTTTAATTGTTGAATAACCAAGCGGCCCTGTACTTTTCCACTGTTCCATTATGCATTGGAGCATGACCGCCCAGCCGTCCCGTTCTCCGACCGCTTGGGGACGTTGGAGAGGCACTCGGCGATATTTGGACCCACAGCGCGGGTTGATACTGGATGATGGTCTAGTGGAAGCGGGAAAGATAGACACTAGAGCTTGTGTGTTTGTGTATGTGTGTGTTTACCTTCAAGCTGATCGTCTTTAGCTCTGCCAGCAGATACAGATCCATGAAGTACTCCTGACAAAATAGACATGCTCCCTTTCTTCTGCCATCGATGGTTGATGCCTGCAACAACAAAAAACGAAATTAAAGTAATTGCGAGTTAGTTTATTTGGAACGTCAATTTAAAAGCAGAATCAACAACATAAAGATAAAGTAAATGAAGGCAAATTTTGAAATGCTTCATAGATTTCTCATCCAGTTTTTCGAACGTCGATAAGCATGTTTTCCTCGACTTCGTTTGGATGCGAACAGATCAATCAAAAGAATTGAGGCACGTGTGAAAAGCTAACGTTCTGATTGCATCGAATCTCAGGAAGGCAGTGGCCACAGCGCCCCTCGACATTGGCGAGACGTTCTAAGTTCTCTCCGGCTTGCCGCGAGGTTCCCCTTTGGCAGCCATACGCTGCCTAATATATTCCAAGGCAACCGCAGCCCCACTGCGCGAACGCTTATCCGAAAAGAATAATTGGTGTTTGTGGAACCGTTTGGAAAATCAATTGCATTCCCATCGACTCCCTCCACCACTGCCCTCCAATCTACCATTCTCCACCTAGTGCAGCTAGTGTGACCTGAAAAACTACGCTCGTATGAGACTGCGCTACCCCTTTCCACCCTCCACTCTCCGTTGCGATAACAGCTTTGACCAACAAGCGAACACGGGGGACACACCACTCACACGGGGGCAGTGATGTGCACGTGTAAATTGCCACATTAGAAGAAAATGGCCTTCCATGTGATGGCGGGTTCCCAGCGCTTGAAATAATAAAAAAACACGTGCTGTAAGAGCGAAACAGTGACTAGGCGATCCAGAGAGGGAGCAAAGGAAGGGAGACAAAAGGCACATCCGTCAACGGACATCATTTGGGGGGATTTGACGTGACCGGGCGCTTGAATCGATCGAGCTCTCTCTCCCTCCTTGGGTTGGAGTAAGTCAAAAGGGTGGGGAGGAGGAGTACACCCTCTTGATGTGTGCAGTTCATGTGCCGGAGAGAGAAAGAGCAAGCGAATAACAGATTGGTGCTGGTCACGTACATTCACCAGTGGTAAAAACGCTGGTTGGCGAGGGGGGAGGAATAGAAGGTGGGAACTAGAAGCCACGGGTGAGTGATGGGCGTGAAGGGTGAATAAGAAAGGGAAATAATGCCCATTGAGAAAAACGTCCAACAGGGCAGATGACATCATCAGTCATCAAATGGGAGAGAGGTGAGTGACGGTACCATTCTTTCCTTTCGCATTTCGTGCTGCTATTACACTCCCCCCCGTCACACCCTTCGTTCGCGCCATCACATACATATTTACAATGCTCTTCACCGCCGCGGGTCCCCACCCTGTCACACGTAATGAGGCGAAGGGGTTACAGCGAGTAACCTTGGGCTGATCGGTTTCTCGATGCCGTTACTGCTGGTTGCTGCTATTGGCCGTTTATCTTGCGCGATTGCCCAACGAGTCCGCGAGCGCGCAGTCATCTGTGTGGGCGTGTTTACGCCAAGCTGTCAACCGGAGATCCGATTCTTACCGCCAGAAGGATATCTTGGCGATCTTTTGGTTCAAAGGTTGCAACTTCTCGCACAGGCAGAGAAGCGAATCCCACATACGTTTGCTTTGGAAGTATCCAGATATCAATAATGATATTTGTCCAATGAACACACACACACACACAAGGTTATAGGATCTTGGGAATCTTGATGATCTTCAAAATCCTCTAAAATATAAGAATCTTAGGAATAAAGCTAATATTCGAGGAACATCTAGGACCCTGCAAATCCTTAATGCATAAGTTTTAAGGACCTTTAGAACATGTTACCAGTAACCATACCCTTGAACATCTTGAATATCGTAAGGTACTACTACTATGGGATCTTAGGATCAATGATCCATAAACATTTTAAGGAGCTATAGCGTACAAGTTTTTAAGGATCTTTAGAACAAGTTACCAGTAACCATAACTTTGAACATCTTGAATATCGTAAGATACTACTACTAGGGGATCTTAGGCTCATTTATCAAAAAAATCTTAGGAGCTATAGCGTCTAATCTTAAGTCTTGAGACCACCGGACTTGGAGATCCGAGGTTCTTAGAAATCCTAAGAATTCTAGTATTAGGAGGTTCTCAGAATCTTTGGAATCTTAAAATGCATACGATCTTTTCATCTTAAGGAATGTGAAAATATACGAAAAAATGAGCATGCATATCTTCCTCTAGATTGAGAGCTTATTGTGCCCAAATATACCTATTTCAGTTCCTGATCCACAATGTTTTGGGAAAATACTGTTTGCATTTCAACAATATTTTGTCTGCTTCAATGATATATAAATGGTGTGTATAACCGTGGCGTTGAAAACAACGTCCAACGCCCATTTTCCGTGCCAGTGTACATAGTACTTGCAACACACGTTGTTGAACATTGGTACACACTCGGACGTCTCTCGACTCTGACACAAGACTGCTTTCGGCTAGACCAAAATTGTTTTCATGCAATGGTAAATGCTGTCCGCTTAGTGCGTTTGGGCGTACCAATTCCATTCCAAACTCCTCACTGCGATAGGGTGTTTAGTGGTTGTTGTTGTTGTTTTTTTTTTAACTCGCCAACGCCCGTCACCCCAAACATCCGCACCATCGGCCGTACACATGCGGGTCTCGTCATCCGGTGGTGAAGCATTAGACGTTTAAAGAGTGCCGTTTATGAACCTATTGAGCACGGCCAAGTGGAACAGCGTGGAAAAGATAAGATAAAACGAAGACGATTGCGCTACCCATCGGACACGACACGTACATACATGGTCACCCAGTTTGGTACCGGGAGTCGGGAGGGGAAACATTCAAAATTCCCTGCGGATGCAATGCACGGTAGACGGGGGAACGACTTTTAAAAGCGATTTTAATTGAAGTGAATTGTTGTGTCGGAAGAAATTGTCTGTACCAAAGGGACACAGAGAGAGAGAGAGAGACAGAGAGGACGAGTGTGGGAAGAAATTCAATTAAACTGAAAACATCCAGCCACACACCGAGCACACGGTCTGTCCGGAAGATGCCCGGTTTGGTTTGAACAGATGTTCGATAAGCATTTTTTTTAATTCTTCTTTTTGCACGTGTTTTCATTGAAGCTTGAAATAGATCTACAAGCTCACGTGTAATGTCCCTCGCGCATTCTTTTCGACATGTGGTCCACCTGGTCCGCGGGACAAACAAACAAACAAAAATCAATAAAATGGCTAGCAGACCAGCCACGTGGGCTCTATGCTAGAGCATGAGTCACCGCCCGGTTTCCGCGTTGCAATTGTACATGAATCTGTTCTCCACAAAGGCGGAGCCCCATGCCCTTTTAAGGCAACAAAGAATGCCTTCGGAAAGACACAACATCCACCGGTGAGCGCGCGCGCAATCCCTGCACCAACAGCATACAGCAGTTCCCCCCACCAACTCCAAACAGATTGGCATTTGGGGTTGAAAACAACGGAATCTTTTGAAGAAAAAAAACCAACCATTTTGTTTGTGTCTCTGCGGTAACAGAAGGAAGCAAAAACGTGGAGTGTCCGCCTTGTGAGGCCGTTGGATTATCGTGTTTGACCGACGATGTTTTTTTATTTTTGCATTTATGATTCGCAACACGTATGTGGTGGTTGCGATGAGGAAAATGACATGAGCGTAAGCGAAAGAGAGCAATAGAGAGAGAGATAGGGAAGGACATGCTGAAGCGCATACGGAGGCGCATTAGGGTGGCAAACAAAAAACAGGAAACAAACATACGCCTCGACAGCGCACACACGCAATGTAAATCACATAACCACGCAACCGAACAAGAATGCTGGTGGTGACGCGCATTGTGTGTAAAATATGTGTACTAAGGGTAAAGCTAAGAGATAGGTTGAGGGGGGGGGGTGAGTAGAGGGGAGAGAGGAGGGGCTACGATCAAGCTGACCAGCCAACGAACGGTCAACGTGTCTGTCGCATCAAGGAGATAAAAAAGCATGTTGCAAACCACTTCTGACTAATCGTTCGTCTGACGGCAAGCGCCATAAAGGCGCGAATGATTGTCGGTTAACAAACAAACTGAAAGAATCTGTCACCAACCACCCTTCCCGCCAGCTTTAGAACGTTGTTTCGTGTGCAAATGATAGTTCGTTTGTGTCGCCCGTCTATCGATTGATAACGATAAGGAATCGGTACGTCCCTCTACCGTTACCAATGAGGCACACTAACGGCCCCAACGGTTTGATGCACCAGGATTATTTGCTTGCCTTGCTTTCGCATGCTACCAAAAAGGCAGTTCCAGTGTCGTCTGTGTCGTACGAGATATAGACATAAATTTAGTTTGGGAATGTACCCAGCATCTTGAATGGTCCGAGCGCTGTGTAATTATGTCGTATGGTGCGCAGGGAATAGAAACGTGTCCTCTCTCTCTACGAGTTGCATACATTTACAGACTCGAACGATTTTTTTTTTTGCTTTTCCATTCGGGAAGCTGTTCCCTCCCGGGTGTGTGTGTGTTTTAAGTCATAGGCAGGGCTTATGATAAGCAATGTAAACATTGACACGGAAGGTCATAAACCGGCTTTGCTCCGCTACGATACCCGCAGCAGTGTGGGTGGAGTTGTCTAGAGTCTTCAAGGTATTTAAACTTCTGGCGAAAGGGTGGCGCACACTACTTACTCAACAGTACGTCCTACCCCTAAGCTGTGTGTGTGAATATTCGTTTGTTTTTTTTTTGTCTGCTGGTGCAACGTTTTAATGCTGACGCAATTATGACTTTTTTTGTTGGGCTTTTTTTGCCTTTTGTACGCTTGAAAATGCTAAAAAGGGAAAATGAATGAAGGTATTAGTGTGCAGTCGATATTTATTGGCTTTCCCTTACAAGGCGGAGATTGTTTACCCGGTGTTTCAAGGGTAACTTCAGGAATGAGCAAACATCTTCGAGTCGAGGATTTTTTTTTTTGTAGTTTGTCATCTAAAGCCGTATTGTATTATGTCCATAATATGGAAGAGGTTCGGTTCATTCCAACTTTGTACCCCTGACGGGACGTGGATGCCAAAATATTTGCTGTAGTGGTGGCGATTCCAGAACCGATTATGATTCCGGATACCGATTCTGGAGCCGATTCCGGAAACTGATTCCAGATTTACTATCCGGAATCGATTCCAGAAAACTTCGGAGCTAGCCAGAACCGATTCCGATGAAAACTTCATTTTTACGCTCACTAATTTGCTGCTCTTTAACCTCTCCTTCACTCCAAAGAAAAAAAAACCCAAAACCTTTAACCAAACAACAACAAAATCTAGAGAACGCTAAGTGAGCTCTTCGAAGTTACCGCCCAGGACCAAACTCCACCAATAACGCCCAAAGAGCTCGTTGCGGGGGGGAGGATCTGGCGGTTACGCAACTTGCGACCCAACGCAACTCCAAATCTTGCCAAAGATCGAAACCAAGAAAAAAATATATGCTCGTGACCGTTTTATCTCGCCTTTTCCCGGGGCGTTGATGCCAGCGAGCATTCGCTTTCCCGTCGCCCCGGGGAGAAGGGGTAAACGGGAGCGCCCATTTGGACACGATTTGGCGCACCTCGTTTTGTGTCTTTGGTTTGCGCTCGCCAGGGCTTTCGGTCGGTCGCCTGAGCTACTGCTGGAGAGCTGCGGGTGTTTGTGTGAGTGGGTATGTTTTTCACGTGGCAGTACCCTTTGCCCCTAGGACTGAAATGTCACTTACAAACGCAGTACAAACGGTGGATTGGGGGAAAGGGGGGAGGGGGGCGCTATTTACCTTAATTATCAGCTCTATTTCGGGCACCGAACCATTCCGGCTGGCTCCATTATCTTGGCCTTCGTCCGACATCGCGCGCGGCAGCTAGGGGGTGTTGGTTGGTTGTTGTTTTATTTTGTACAGGCACTCTTGCACACACACACACACAGGCGCACGCACGCACGATCTGCAGCACTCCCCTTTGGATGATTCTGGCGAGTGTGCTCGCTGGGGAGAGGGAGGGCCGACGACGACGACGACGACGACGTTGTAACCAACGCTGCTCGTTCGGGTGGCTCGTACAAAAAAGCAAGCAAAACTTTCTCAAAAAACCGCTGAGGGTTTATCGTTTTTGTTGTTGCTTTTTCCCTGCTGTCGATTGTGTTGTTGCGCCGAGCGGATGAAGATGGCTGAACGGAGAATGTTTGATAAAATTAGATGTTGATTGATTGAAGGTGTGTACTTTAAAATAAGAGCGGTCCAAGCTCGGCTGGCTTCGGCTGTGCCAAGGGCTGGGTCTGACTCCGGTGAGCGCACTGGATGTGGCAAAAGGGGGAGCAGCGCGCGAAGGTTCGCTGTTTTGTATTTTTCACCACTAACACACACACACACACAAACATATATATACACTTTCTCTTCAAAAAAACGATCGTTTTTCGCTTTCACCCATGGTGCCGCGCCTCTCGCCGCGGGTTTCAGCGAGCGGAATGCGTGCGGGCTAAACACCTTTGGGGTTTTGTGTTGTTTTAACTACTTGTCGATACCTAGCATGCATACGCATACCAACCGCACACGTACTGGACCGGTCGGTTAGTGCAGCCGTTAGCGCCACCGCTCCTCCGCAAGCAGCGCGTTGCATCGATCATCGCCCGGAGACAACCAGCGATCAAATCTCAACCCCACTCTTTTACACACAAAGAGGCGATATTCTTTCTACCTATATCTCCCCCTTCTACTTCCAGAATCTTTCAAGACGCAACATTTGAAAGCAAGGGGACCTCTCTGCCTCTCGCCCAGAAGAAGCATAAATTATTGAATTCTATAATTGAAGTGCAAAAAACTCGACTGGGACTGGATTTTCTTCCTCTTTTCCTTTCGCTCAAATCTTTCTACTTGCGGGACAGTTTCACAGAAAAAAGGACAACATAAAATGCGCTTCCCTATTGTGTTTTGTGTATCCCTATCTGTATAATTCAAATTCAGTCCAAAACTACACAAAAAACATGGCTCCCTTGCGATCCACTGCCACACTCTTCCCTCCCATTCCATCGTTTTGGATGTTGCAAAACAACACACGATTTTCGTGTCCGCCCTTCAAACCCCCCGCCAACAAATGGCTAGATGTATGCATGTGTGTGTGTGTGTGGGGAGGGGGGATGTGTTTTCCAGTTCAACGAGCCCAAAATGCACTTTAGCCAACAGCGCGCGCGCACACACACACTTTCCGCTTGCGTGATCAATTTCTTCACTTCACTTCGAAAGGCACCGACTCGCGCGCGCACACACACACAGCAGACAGTACAGTTGTACACAAAAGGGAGGCATGCATAAATGAAGGAGAGAGAGAGAGAGAGAGAGAGAGAGAGAGAGAGAGAGAGAGAGAGAGAGAGAGAAATAGAGGGGGAAGAGGTAGTGAAGAGTGAAGGGCAGAGAAAGGGCTGGAACCGGGCAGGTGGCGGAGGGACGGAGTATGCCCAATGGGTAGCGGGTGATTGTTTCGATGGTGCAGTTTTCGGTGTGAGTGGACCCTCCAAAAACGGGGTAAAACCAGAGGGAGTGGGGGGGGGGTTACCGAAGGGAGGGAGGGTGCCGGGGTGTCGTTGTTGTGTGCGGTAATGCACTGCTCTCTTCCCGCTTCAGTTCCTACGGGGGTCCCAAAAATGGTTGCCTGCTTTTCGCTGTTCTGTTTGCACGATGGTCTCTCTAGTGCGAGAAATTTAACTATGGCCGCCCTCGGTGGGATGCAAAACCGCAGCCACAGCCAGCCAGCCGGGTGGACACTATCGCACAGACACATGGAAACCGCCGCCCAGACACACTGGTACCAGTAAGAAAATGATATAAAAAAAAGAACAACAACGACGACGGGAATAGGAAGCACAGCATCACAGACAGGAGACGCACGGCGGACGGTTAACCGCGAGACAAAATCGCTTGGGCTGGCCAAAAAATTCCACCACATACAGTCGGAGACGAAGCGAAAAAGTTACACAAAAAAAACAAATAACACATACAAACGCACACATACACACTCGTACCGAATGCTAAAACACACACACATACACACAGAACGGCGAGTACTGGGCTAGATTGCGGGAAGCGTCTCTGGGTGGTTGTTGGGCGCAACCTCTTGTGTGCTTGGAGTGCCGTACGCAATTAAATGGTCGTACGCTAGTCGGGCGCTAACAGAGACATACAAGCACACACACAAATACACAAACACACACACAAAACACACCGGGTGGTTGGTGGAAGCCCTTCTATTTTTTTTCTATCTCCTTCTCTGCTTGGGCTCTGTAGGATCGGGAGAGTCGCGCGTACACACTCTTGACAGTTCCGGAACCTTCTGAACGGAGTAGGCTCGAGCGGCCGCCAATATTGCCGCGGCAGAGACCTAATGCAAACACACACATACACACACTTAAGCGTGCGCGCGCGCGTGTGTGTGTGTGATTCAATGGAGCGGTGTACGGAATTTTTGGAAAAGCAGGGGTTGTCTGCTCATGAGGAACTTTTAGGCCGAAAATACACGGACCGGAATTTCGCGGCCGCGGAATTCCGCCTGCTGTCAAACCCATATACAAAGTGTCAACGGCAACTTTCCCGAACATTTTTCAGCAAGCGGAAGCGTATTTTTGGCCTTACCATTTCTTCCATAGTGGGTGTTAGTGATGGGTAAAGATGACAAGAATCCGGTGTCGACTCCGATCCGACTCCAATAACTTCGGAACCAAGAAGGCAGAAATCTACAAGCATTATCCGGAGTCGTTTGAAATAGTTTGGAGCCGTCCAGAATCGCCCGGAGTCGTCCTGGTGTTGCCCGGAGACGGAGTCGTTTGGAATCGTTCTGAGTCGGAGTCTTCCGGAGTCGTCCGGAGTCGTTCTGAGTTGGAGTCATTCGGAATCGTCGGAGACCTAATGATTCCGGTCGACTATGATCGACTTCGGACGACACCGTACGACTCCTAACTACTTCAACTCCGGGTAGAACTAGTGGTTCCCATTTTGCTGCAGGCTTAATTAGTCGACTACGATTCGACTCCGAAAATTTCCAACCCAACTCCGGAAGGTAGATCCGTACAGCATTATCTGAAGTCGTTCGCAATCGTTTGGAGCCGTCCGGAATTACCCGGAGTAACCCGAAGTCGATGTCGTCTGGAGTCGTCCGGAGTCGTCCGGAATCTTCTCAAGTTGTCCAAAATCTTCCCGAGTCGTCCGGAGTTTCCCAGAGGTTCCCGTAGTTACCCAGAGTCGTCCCTCGGAGTCGTCCGGAGTCCGGACAAAAAAAACAAAAAAAAAGATGATAAGACCCTTAACACAAGCACATTGCTGCGTACGAATCCAGTCGACTACAAACGACTCCAAACAACTCTGAACGACTCCAACTCCAGATGACTCCAACCAACACCGGACGACTCTGACTCCGGGCGGAACGAGTGATTCTCATTTTGCCAGAGTCGAAATCGGACTAACAATAGTCGGTGTCGGATCGGAGTCGTAGGTTCGCACCAGAGAGCACATTGCTAGTGGGTATAATATACCGAACGATATGATAACTATACTGTAGAAAAAGTATAGAAATGGCTTGCCACATGGGGTGACGGTCACTGATATGATATGATATGATATGATGATATGAGTGATTATGTTCTGAAACATTGTTGGGCACCGAGGTACATAAATTCATTTTTCTCAGCTCATACCATTATGAAAGCTACAAATAGAAACCATCTGTTCCACCTATTTTCTGGACCCCACCCTGGGACGGTCACACATTCGTTTATGTCGACGTACCCTGCGCTGCACATGCTGTCAGTCGTGTGCGCGGCAATGCTGTCAGTGTTCCATAGACGCGACCACACGTGTGTATGTGTGTGTGTGCGTGCGCGTGTTTGCATCGTGCCGTTTTGCTCAAGGTGGATTTAAAAATATCAGGTGGTGGAATCTAGAGTATTTTGACAATTCGTCACTTGACGTAAGGTCCCCAGGGTTCAAACATTGTTTACATTTTTTTAAATGATTCATTTAATTTTTCTACCACTTTTTCTCGATTAAATATTCTTTAAAAATATATGTTGGGCTTTGCGAGTTCATATTTAACATTAAAACATAGATTTAAGTGTGTTATTTTGTGTTATTCCGTAAAATTATTCTATAATTCATTGTGTTTTCGACATTTTTGAGGATAAAAACTAAGAAATTACTTTTTTTCAATTGTCGCATTAATTCTTCATTATATACGAGTCGTATGGACAATTTACATAAGATAAGAACTCATACTCACATGATTTTACATTTCGTGCATAAACAAATCATCAAATCTTTTGTTAATACAGTGGAGCGCCGTTTATCCGGGTACCTTTTATCCGGCTTTCCGTTTATCCGTGCTGTTGAGAAATGACAGTTCAATACAAAAGTGACATTGGGTTATAAGGAGGATATTTGAAAAAGCGGTTATAAGAGCACATTGTCATAACAAAAAACACTGTTATTCATGGCAAATTTTAAAAATTCTCTTTCGAAAAACATGAAGTTAATAAAAACTGGGTTATTTTTATTAAAAATAAGAAAAATTTCCCAAAAATCACCATGAATTGGTGATAAAATATATCATTTGACTCATTATCCGTGTTATTCGCTTATCCGGGCGAAGTCAAGTCCCGAGAAGCCCGGATAAACGGCGCTCCACTGTATATCTAATTTTTTCGATGAAATCAATACAAACACAAACATGCACGTAGTAACAAAGAAATCTTTTCTATTTGCTATGCTTTGTGTGCGGAAACCATTGTTTAACGGTTTTAAAATGACGTAAAGTCCCTCAACTATGGCGACCCCCCCCCCCCCCAAGGCCCTTGCGTTTTGCTTTTGTTCAAACGTCAAATTCCAAAAATCAAAATACACACCGGTCAACCGTCAGCTGTGGCAATCAGTGCAAGGAAACAGCACGACCAGCCGGCATCCATCGTGCAAATCGTAGGTAAGAAAGTTCCTGGAAAAGAGACTGAAGATTTATACGTTCCCGCTTTTTTGTTTCCTCTTGCAGCAGCTGTGATAAACAAGCAGAGCGATCATTTTGGCAGCTCCAGTAGTTGCTGGCGTGTTTGTTGATTGAAAACAAAAAAAAAGTGTAATCCATTTGTCGACGGTTCACCCACTAAAAGCCCGCGGAAAGGTAAGCAGACAGCAGCACATTGCACATTTATTTCAGCCCCCGAATTGTTTTTCTCCCTGTTGGGCCGCACGCGTCGTGGACTGGCCAACCAGTCGCTGGGGGCTCCGTGCCTGTGACGGTGCAGCACTGCTGTTTCCTGGTGAGGTGTGATACAACAAATAGAAGAGTAGCCAGTACAGTCCATCATCTTACCTAAAAGACTACGGTGAGATTGTTCACGTTCAGTCGCCCGTGAACTTTCCCTGGGGCAGAGCATCCGCATTAACACGAGCAATGGCTCTAAGCGATTTCACGAATGTAGGCGATTCTGTCGAGCGAGAAGTTGTATGAGGAGTTCTAAACCAGAGAAAGATTGAGAAGCAAACTTACTTGTGAGCGAAGGGAGGGTTCCTTTCTTGGAGCACCACACGGCCGCTTAGTTTGCGAACTAGCTAATCCGCCACCGGCCTTTTGCCGGGAAACAACAATCATAGGGAACAACTGAACTACCCACATGAATAGCAGCGATAGAAGAACACATGAAAAGCGAACAGATAGAAAACAATCTCAAACTAGCACACACCAGCGTATTGATGAACGGAGAACAGTTGAAATTATAGCAAAAAATCAATTTTGATTTATGCATATTTGGTTCAAAATCAACTGCTTGCGTTGGTGATGCCGACTAGTGGTGGGAGCTCGGAATCAATTCCGGAACCGATTCCGGAGTTGGCTCCGGAATCAGAATCGGCTCTGGAATTGGAATCGACCTGGGAATCGTATTTTGCTCCGGTAACGGAATCAGAAATGATCCCAGGTTTGGAATTAGCTACGGAATGAGAATCAGTTCTTGATTTGAAATAAGATGTTTCAGACACGATATAAGTCTGGGAATCTCAATGAGAATAGATCGTTTATAAGTAAATGTTTACTCTTTGCGGCTATTAATGCGTAGCATCATTGAATCCAAACGTCTATTCATATAGGGATGCCAAAACCGACTACGGTTTCGACGCCAATTCTGATTTCGGAATTCTGATTCCGGAACCAATTCTGGAATCGATTCCGGAAACTGATTCCGGACCTGCTATCCGGAATCGATTCCAGAAAACATCGGAGCTAGCCGGATTCCGACGAATACTTCACTTTTCTCATCACTAGTGCCGACTTACCGGAAAGTAGATGGAAATTAGCGCCGGGCTGAAAGTGGTAAGCTGTCTCTACCGCATGCCTAGAATAAGGGAGTTTGAAAAAATCCGTTTCTGTTTGTTTTTTATTCAAAATATCAATAGTTCTGCTAGCGCATCCTCTAGTAACACAATATATCATTGTCGATAGGCTACACCGGGCTAGATGCATACGTTTTTTTTATACTTGGGTTTGCGATTTGTTCGGAACTCAATCAGTTTTAGAATACACGCGCGGTTGCAATTGCGATTATTTTCGCTGTTTGTGTGTGTGTGTTTTGTAAAACCTGTCAAAAATATGCCTGCCTGCGATCCCTAGGGCTTGTTTGTTTCTATATTTGGCGGACGAAAATGGATAACTATGGAAAAGAAACCATAACCATTTCTGGGATAACCATCCCAGAAAGGAAAAGAAACCAAAGAAACACGCGGCTGCAAACGCGAGCCGCGCTCTTGCTGGACTAACATTGTTTTTTTTTTTTTCTTGGACGTTGTAAAGAATTTTTGTCTCTAGATTCAGTAGGATGGGAGTTTGTTTGTGTATCTTTGTTTGTCCATGAAAGAGAGGCAGAGAGATAGTAAGAGAAATATCTTGTTTTAGTAAAATTGGCTTTAAAGGGTTTGTTTAAATGCGTTCCCGTTTTTTCGGTTTTAATTGGAATTTTATATCAATTTCAATTTATATGTCGGCTATTTTGCCCGCTTTTAATTTAAGTGTAGTTTTTTTTGTTTTGCTTGCGTTTACACGTAATCTCTCACCTACGCCATCCTGCAGTTGAATAATAAGATCGTAAATTTAGAATATAGTACCCTTTCGTTTGTCCATCCATCTAATATTCGAATTTATGATCTCGTAGTTTGTTTTTTTTCTTTTTGTCTTGGTTTATCAATTACGCTACAACAATTCTTTTCTCGTTATGCTAATTATCTTTAGTCACCTCCTTGCTCGCTCTGTCTTTCATAGTTTCCGTAGTTTTGCTGCACACTCTACTCATACAATAAATGCTCAATAGACTGCGCAAAGTTTCCCTTCCTCCCCCTCGCCTTGCCACGTGTTGGCTCGCGGGAAGCCTCGCGCACGAACTCGCGTGTTGTGTATAGTAAAATTGACATTCACAATTCGAGATTCTTCAACGGAGTATCGCTGCACTTTAAATGTATAAATTAATATATATATATATATATATATATATATATATATATATATATATATATATATATATATATATATATATATATATATCCCTACTATTTGACTAGCATTTAGTGAACACCTAATCAATCTGGAGGTACTATCATTTTTGACGGGGATGTAATTTCAACAAAACCTCCTAGACCCAAAACAACGTGCCAGCAAGCCCTGGCCGCTCCTGAAATGATAATAACATTGCGCCCGCTGCAGCAGTCAGGGAATGTGGAAATCCGCTGGCAAAAAATCTCGTAACGTAGGGGACCACGTGCGTGCGCGGGTATGCGCTTCTTCAGGCCCAGGTTTGATTTCGTTTTTGGTTTTGTTTGACTTCTTCTTATTACTTTCTATTTATCTCTCTTTCTCTCCATCTGTCTCTCGCTTTTGGCACAACTGTACACTTCTTCGGGTCCCGCTTGGTCCTGGTTGAGCAAAAGTAGTGGTTGCCAGGGAGCAGTAGTCAACAGACGCGAATAAAAAATCGTATTCCTATTCCGAACCTCCGGAGGTAATTCTTAATATCACTCCACTCACTGTCAAGGGAGAAGTCAAGCGAATTAGCGAACTAGAAGCGATTCCTCATCGCCCACAGCCCACAGGGACGCTACACCGCTGGCCGTCGGGATAAAAGTTTTAAAGCAAATAGTTGCTGATTTGGTTTACAGCATTACGCTTCATACCCTTTGCAAGGTTCAGGACTGTTCATCGTCTGATATTGTAGCTGCCTGCAGTCTTTCTTTTTTTGCACTCAGTAGAAGATTTTTCAACTCAACGTTTTCAAGGACAACATATAAAATCGAAAAAGACCAAACACAGGCCCAACACAGGGGTCTTAGGCTTCAACTTCAAGAGCTATGGTTCACAAAGCCCTATTTATTTCTACCAGCGTTTGGTATCTGCTGGTAATAAGGTCATCTGTTTGAAGCCTTAGCAAAACCCTGCATGACCACAAGATCCTCTTATGCCCCTGAATGAACAAAAAGTTTTTGTTCTGAAGACCGCAAGACACTAACACAGTCCATTTCGGTTTGGGAAAGTGATTTAGTTGTGTGATTGGAGATTAAAAAAAACAGCATAAGTAAAGCAGACTTTTATCCCGCGGACACGTTCGTTCTACTTTGGGTTTGGGCACAACAACAGGGGGTGAGTGGGTAGGGGGTGGAATTAGACGTTACTTTCGCTTTGGTGCACCTGCTGGGCGTGGTGCTGCTGCTTGCTGCTGCCGCCGCCGCTACAGCTAAGGGAATGGTGGGAGCCGATGGACAAACCCGGCCCATCGGCACTGTCCGCGCCGGGCGGATGAAACCCATCGACCGCGATCAGCTGCCGGTCGGTCGGATGTACGGTGTTTTTCCTGCGCCCAAACCCTCCGTTCGGGGACGAATGTTCAGCCAGGTTTACCAGCAGCGGGAAGGTTTCGTTTCGTGGCTCGTGCGCATTGGCAGCGGACGCTGCCGCCACCACCACTACCGAGTCGTGGTGCACGACGCCACCGAGCCGTATCGGAACCAGCGGTTTGACGGATCGGGCAATGGTAGCGGGCGGCGAGATGGAAGAGGAAGGCGTGCCGGCCGCTGCACTCTCATCCACACCACCACCCTTGCCGTAGAATACTGGAAAGTGTGACTCGAGCAGGCCAGCCTTCATCGCCGGCCCGGACTGGAGCGCCGGCGATTGGTAAACATTATTATTGTCCTCGTTTCCTGCTGCAGGTGGGGGCGGAATGGCGGTACCGCTACTGCTGCTGCTGCTTGCCTTGCTAAACTTGAAGACGTTGAACGACGTGTACTTGTAGTTGTAACACTCGCGGTGGTTAAACTTGGGACAGCATTTGCCGCCCGCCGCAGTCCGACAGGGACAGGCCGGGCAGCTGGAGATGCACCGGGCGGTGCTGTTACCATTGGGATCGTCCACCGGGGCCGGCGTCCTGCTGCCATTGGCAGCGACGAGCGGTGCAATGTCCTTCTCGCTGATCGTCGCCAGTAGCCCGTTCTCCTCGAGCGAAGTGCAGCCGGACGCCGCCGCCACCGCCTGCTCGTTGTCGTAGCTGTCCAGCGTGGTGCTCGAGTCGGACGACGGTTGATTGAGGACGAAGATTTTGCCCATCCGCTTGTACTGGTAGACGGTGCGGGCGTCCTCCGCGCAGGTTGACAGATTGCCGGTCACCTTCGGCGTGCGGCGCAGCACCTTGGGTGTGTGGAGCTGCGATTCCGCCGCGAGCGAGTCAGTGGGCGCCCGCTGCTGGCGCGCCTCCTTGCCACTGCCGCTGCCCACCGCCCCTCCCTCGAAGCATTTGTCCGGCAGGGACATGCTGGCCCGCGAGCTGATGCTGGACAGCTCGGACAGGCTTTCCGGGCTGGCGAGCGGCGCCATCCCGAACCAGTCATCGTGGATCAGATCGATCTTCTGCACCTCGTACGAGTTGCGGCGCGTTATGCCGAGGGACAGGCTGTCGCCCCGGACCGGACCACCGGCCACCGGGGCCGGCTGAAACATGAGGTACATATCGTTACGCGTCGGGTTCGCCGAAGCGATAAAGTTGAGCGTTTTGCCGGCGGTCGGCGGGACGCGCGCGGTGGCTAAGGTGGAGCAGGGTAGTGCTGACGGTGGTGGTGGTGGTGATGATACGGCTGCCAGCGGGGGAGCCGCGCTTTGTACTTCCGCTAGGATCACAGTGGTCACCTCGCTCGGGCCGGAGATGCTCTGCGGGATGCCGCTGTCGTCGACCAGGCTGGACTGGGCGCTCGGCTGCCCGAGCACCACGCTGCCCGCTAGCGAGGACGCCTTCGAATGGTCGGCGAACGGATGCGGCAGCTGCTGGTGCTGGTGCGTCTCGCCCCGGTGTAGCTGTAGCAATTGCATGTTGGTAAAAGAAGTTTCCAGACAGATCTTATGTTGTGCGACAGGTGAGGCGAGAGTGGGTGGAAGTGTTTGGCTTACGGTTGACTGTGCTCCGAACGCTAGCGGGCCGCCCCCGACGTCCGGCACGACCGGTGGTGGGCTAGTGAACTGTCGGTGCGGTTTTTGCGGTCCAATCGACGCGACGACCTGCGGGCGGAGAAGAAAAGTTGCTTTTCAACCAGCGATGTCATACTCATTTGCCCGCGCGGGCCAAAATGCGACTGAAAATGGTATCACGGGCCGCAACCTAGTTTTATATGATATTCTAGGATCGTTGGCAGTTCCTTTTGATTTGATATTGGGAAACGGTTACGTTACAAGAGTATAACAACTTTAATGTAAAATAAATGTTATTAAATCTAAAACACGTTATCCCAAAGGACGTTTGTAGCAGACTATTTTAAATTGGACATAGGCCATATTTTCAAACTGGGATAATTTTGTGCCACCTAACAAGATTAAGTACCCAAATAATGGCAATAGCTAGCACTAGCTTGAAATCGTTTGTAAAATCCTATCAAAAGTACCACGTGTTTTGGTGACATTTAATTTCAGCTGACTTCTAAACATTTTGTAGAAGTAAAAGGTTCTAAGCCGCAACGATCAGTGATACAAAATGTCACAGTAAATTTCGTCAAAAAATCTGACTGAAACAAAATCCATGTCAGCGTCACGTACTCAATTGTATAATAACCAGAGGTGGTACTCAAAACGATTGGTGTGACCAATACATGCTTCGTGAGCCGGCATCGCGAATAAATGAACACATTTCAACAGTCGTTTAAGTTCATTTGAGTTTAACCGAGTTCATTTGTTGTGCATTCCTGTTAAAATAAACGATCGTCAAAACAGTTAACGACTGCTCGATATCGCATATAGGCAAACACGGGTAAAAAAATCGAGCAGTATAATTAAACGACTGTTAATTTCCATCGCATACGCTCTTGGCAGTCGTTTGTTTAACGGCGGCATATGACCAGTCGTTAAAATTAACAATTGAACTCAATGCGATAGCGATGCCAAATTCTAGCAATTTTTAACGACTCTGGTTAACTTTTAAAGACTGTTAATTTTAAACCAATTCTTTCGCGATGCCAGCTAATATTGCGACTGTGATCATTGCTGCAAAATGTTACTCATAGTCATGACAAATTCAGGCTGAAACAAAATCATGTCAGTGCAACGAGCTCTACTGTGATGATCAGAGGTGAGATTCGAACAGTTGGCGCGACCATCACATGCTTGGTGACTTTTTGTGCATCCAACTCTTGGTCAGTTTCTTAGTCACGACATTTTGTTTTGGTGATCATCACGATAGTCATGTGAAATATGCAGTGCGTGTGAGTGGTTCCAAGAAACAACATGTTTTCTCGCTCTGTTTGACCCGACAGACAATCAAAGCATACAGAGCGAGAAAGAATGCTCATTTTGTTGCTTGGGACCACACGCCAAGAATGTCGTGATTATCACTGACAGAAAATGTCGTGACCAAGTGAGTGACCAAGAATTGGGTGCAAATCAAAATGCCACCAAGCATGTGATTGATCCAACTGTTTGATTCTCACCTCTGATCATTTCAGTTGTGTACGTGGTCTGACTTGAGCTTCGTTTCAGTCATGAGTGTTGATGACTGAAATAGTGATTTTTGGCATTTGGCAGCACCGTTCATAGCCAGAAAAAACATGAATATGCTTGCGTCGTCATTAAACTCGGCTTGTCAATCAGAGTATCGGGTTTGACTCAAGCACTTGCATGTCGTGTTAGCGTGTCATGATGCACTTTAATTGAGCATGAGCATCAAGGCAATGAGCATCAAGCTACCACGGATATATTCATTGTTTTCGTTGGTTAACATCTCGTGATGCTCATGACATCTTGCAGCACTGGCAAACATGCCTAAAGAGGGGTTCCCGAAACAATATGCAAACAAAGTGTCAGAGCTTGCGTTTTTCATTCCCATTGGTTGAGCGATTTTGTTTAATTTGTCGAACTCTTTTGCTTACAGAAATTGGTCATTTGGTCTCCAAGTACCCTTATTGTTTGTTTAAGTATTAAAAAAAGTAATGTTCAAAAATCACATATAATTTTGTGCGAGTTTGAAGCTAAACAACTAGCTTTTCTTGATTTGAATATGATTTGATTTTTTTAAACTAATTTACTTTTAAACTAATAAAAAAGTTTTTTTATTATTTTTGCTATCACTGAACAAAATCAAAGTGACCGGATTTGAATGCTCGTTTTGCGCAAAATATACATGTTTCATTTTTCATCTACAATTCAAACATTTTTTGGTGTTTCACCTTATTTTTTTGTACATACATGCATACAGATAAGGTAGGGGAAAACTTCGTTATGGTTTTGTGACGATGAACAGTCTGACAATTAGTTGAAACACCTGCAAAGTTAAAAATATTTTCATATCCGGCATTGCCTGACATGTGCTGTAGAAGAAGTAATGAAAAATAGGTAAAGCTTTAGCTAAAGCGGTCGCAAGCCACACCGAAAGACCTAGGTGGCTACCAGTTTGCCATTTCTGCTTTAAACTTTTACACTACCATTTAATTGTGTTCCCTTTTCTCGCTATTTTTTCTGTTTTCTCGTCAGATGAACACCGAACCAGAACCGATGGATACGGACGAGGTACCGGAGTACGAGAGCAGCTCATCCAGGGACGCAAACCGGGTGCCGCGAGTCCGATCATCCTGCAGCATACGAAAGTTAAACGTGCAGCCGAAAAAAGACGGCAGACGGTACACCAAGAACAACTCGCCTGGCAAACGTTCAGGCTCGATGGTATGGAAAATTCTAAAATCGCTACTGCTCCTTGCTGGCATTGGCACGCTGGGCATCTATCTAGGAGGCTCTAACCATTTCTACCAAGAGCTTAAGCACCAGTACCACATGGCGCACGAGCGGTTGGCACAGGAAATGAGCGCCCTCTGCTCGAAGCGGCCCGCCAACTTCACACCGATCCTGCAGGCGGTGGAAGGCGTGGTGATTGGCCAGCCGCATCTTGCCGCCGAACTCGGCCACTGGTTCCAGACGGTGGGCAAAACGCCTCTCACCTGTGCACTGTTCGTGGGCGGTACGGGAGTGGGCAAAAGCCTGACGGCCAGCCTGCTCGCGAAGCACTACCCGTACCCGGCGAACGTCCTGCACGTGACCGGCAGCGAGTACAGCGACGAGCGGAAGCGTTACGCCGCATTCAAGGCGACGCTGTTCCGGATACAGCGTGCCGCGCTCACGCACGGCAACTGTGCCCACTACCTGCTGGTGATGGACCACGTCAGCCTGGACGGGGCGCGGCTCGTGACGAGGATATGCGATCGGTTGCGTGCAATTAGCAGGCAGTACCATCTGCAGCTACAGATGGTATTTGTGTTTCAGGCGGAGGCAACGCGCAAGCTGCGGCAAGCGACCCTTCTGGCGGCGTCCATACCCGAGGCGCGGCTGTTCGAGTTTAGGCCGATCGGAAGCAGCGAGCTGGAGGAATGCATTCGCCGGGAAGCGGACAAGCTGGGCATGGATCTGGACGGTACCGGCGGGTTCGTCGTCCAGCAGGTGGCAAAACAAATCAACGCTACTCGCCATGGCTGCAAGCCGGTGCGGGCCAAGTTGAGCTTGTACTCGTTGGAGCCGAACACACTACAACTCTAAAACCGTGAAGGCACCACGCCTCGCGCCCACTACCTGAGCTGTGTTAAAATACATTCCCAACTACAAACTATTAGGGCGTAAGTACACACGAACCGTACCTTCTCAAGTGCTGCCAGTACGGTGTCGGGCATGTGGTCCTGTATCATCACCGGGGAGATGAGCACCTCGTCGAAATCCTTATTGTCGGCCCAAATCGCTTGGTACACCGGGTCACGCTTTTTCAACATTTGCCTAGCACGGAATAATCATAAGCACAGTGGATTAGCGAGCATTGCGGCGCCGGCCAGAGGCAACAGTCGCAGCGTGCACTTACTCTTCCTGGGCTGGATGGTGTCGAACGATATGTATGATGCGACCCGGCGGATAAAGCGGATGATGCAGCGTGAGTGCAATCGAGTTGTCGTTCGGGTGTACCGTGCTCTGGCGGGCACTGTTGCGGTCCTGCTTGTAGCGCTGCACGTTCGAGTCCTTCGTCGACATCATCATCACGGAGGTCGGTTCCGGTCCGCAGCAGCAGCAAATCACCGAGCAGGCAATCGTTTTCCACTTCGGGTCGATGCTGCGCTGGATCGCATTGATCAGGTCCGCCCGTAGCGCCTCCATCTGGTAGAGCCCGATGCGCGGTACCACATCCTTGCCCACCACCACGGAGGTGATGAACGACTTGCTGTACTCTATCGCAGGCATGCTAAACAGGCAGGAGTAGGCCAAGTTTCAATTCGAACTGATTAGCATCTCGCTCCAACGGCGTCTAAAGGCCGGGGTGCATTGATCGTACTCGCTAGTGTAATTTTTGTGTTAGCGCTAGTGTGTAAATTGCTGGCTGCCGCCAGATGCGCTAGTGAAAATAAAAAATACACTAGCGAGTACGGACAATGCACCCGGCCGTAAACGGCGACCTACCTTAACAGTCCCCCTGGCGGTGAGTAGCTGTAGCAATGCAGTACCTCGTACTCCTGCTTCATCAGTATCGCCAGTATGGCCGCCGTACCGGCACCGAGCGAATGGCCCACCAGTATCAGGCCGAACCCTTGCGTTCCCCGGGCCGGATTGTGTTTGAGGGCCCGTTGGATGAGATTCTCCTCCTCCAGCTTCTGCTTGATGTAGATCGCGGCCTGCACCATGCCCTTGTGCCCGAGCCAATCCTCCCGCGGCGGGTTCAGCGGCAGTGGCTCACCCTCGGCATTCAGATCGGTGAGCACGTCCTTCATGCTGAGCGTACCGCGGATGCTGATGACGATCTTGTTGTAGTTGTAATCGATCGCAACGAAGAACGGCGTCTCGGCGATATCGACGTGATATGTAGCGTAGATCACCTCAACCTGTGGGGAAGACGGGGAAGCAGGTAGATACGGTAGATTAAGAATTACTTCTGCACTGGGGAGACCGACGGATCTCTAAGCCGGTGTCACAGTACCTCACCCAGCTCCAGCATCTTTTTCAACGCCGCGTAGTTGCAGAAGCAGCAGTTATCGTCCACCACGTCGACCTGCATTCGCCTGCAAAAGCAGTACCGTAGCTCGGACGCCAATTGACATACGCCGGTGCTCGAGTGGCTCATCAGATACATGGGCCAACCGTACGCACCTTGCGCAAAGTACATGTACCGAATGACCGCCTGTCAAAACGGGGAGAGAGTTCCGATTAAGAAATCGAGCCAGTAAATCGATGCTGATAGGACACGGCGCCGACATCGCTTACCTGGAAGTGATCGTAGTCTACCGGGTCGTTGAGGGCAAGGAACTGGGTACTAGCGGTAATGGGGACTCCCGATAAAAACTTGTGCGTTCCGTTCTTTTGCTGTGAGAAGGTGAGAACGGGTTCGTTAGCAATGTGTCGTCCCCCTGTCTCCCGTGTCTCCCATCGAACAGCCGGACTACCCTCCCTACCGTCCCCTTACCTGCCGCACGATAACTTCCCGCTCCAGCTTTTGAAACTTGCGCAGCAGCACCAGGCCGGCCACTACGTCCGAGGGTACCACGTCGAGGTCGCGAAAAAAATCGCTCAACAGGCGGGCAATGTCGGTGAACGAGTTGCGGCTGCGGTCACTGTTGCCCATGCAGCAGAACAGCAGCCGGCACCGATGGTCCCAGCTGTCCTGGTACGCCCGGATCACCTTGCGCTGGCGCCAGTTGCGGCTCCGGCTGCCGCTCCGCTTGTAGTTAAACCGCGACTCGGACTCGCGCATCGACCGCTGGTACTTCTTCATCTTCACCCACGACCGGCCGGCCGGATCGAAGGTGCACCAGACGGTTGTAAACATGCTCAGGATCACGAACAGATTGCAGGCGATCGCGGCCAGTACCACCTCCTTCGGTTCCTCGGCCGGGCAGGTCGCGTAGTTATCGCGCAGCCAGATGATGCCGGCCGTCAGCAGCCCGAGATCGACCAGCATCAGCAGGACGCGGGCGTACAGCAGGTACTGCATCGACGCTCTCGGCTCGGTGTCGAGGATGCTGCCCCGCATCGACACTACGCAGATGGACAGCTCCAGGCACATGCACACTGGTGGGAAGGAAGTATGCAGGATGAGCGACAACAACAACAAAAACGCCCACGAACCGGAATGGTCTAACGCTTCCCCTACCTGCCAGCAGTATCATGTACCCAATCTGGAAGTACCATAGCTGTAGTATGCAATACTCCGCTCGATCGAAGTGAAACGTTAGCGTCATCACCATAAGCACGACGAGCCTGGGAAAGGGTGTGATAGTTGCGATGATGAGCGGCTCCTATGCTGGGTGCAGCAGGCTAGGCTAGATGCAGCGGGACACTTACCATATGAAATGGATGACAAGCAGGAACAGACCGGGAACTACGAGATCGTCCGAACCGACGGACCATCGTCGCTGAAACACTACTATGCCGGGCATCTACGAAAGCGCATAAACAAAGAATGGCAAAAGTCACGAGAGAAGTGTTAACGAATGCGGGTAATGCCGTTGATATTAGAAATAAGTTAGTGGAATTTAATAAGTTTATCGTTAGCAGAAATAAAACGACTCCCCAACGCGTGCATTACGGTGAGATTGTTTCCAAAATCAGCGGGTCCCTTACTTCACGCAACATTGACTTGACATTGAGAAATGGCGCTGGCGACGATGGGTCGTCTTTCGAGCATCGATCGTCCTTCGGTTGGGCTGGCGGATTGATTGTCCCTGTGTGCTCTAGTTTACCGTTTCAGCAAGAACAACAAAAAAGCGCTCCCCCCCCCCCCTACCCTACACCTAGGACGCAAACCTCAGCCTGGCAAAGGCAAAAGGTTTATGGGACATTGTAAAACATGACATCATTGCTTTTGGCGCGTTACATCGCCCGTTGAGTAATTGTGGGTGTGTGTGTGTTTAATGCATAGTACTGCAGGTTCTTTTTTTGTTTTGTTTTTTTTTTTGTGGACCATATATACACACCCCCGGCAAACGCCATTAGACGCCATTACTGAGTGTTCCAGCGTTGCAAACCATGCACATGAACATTAAACCGTTTAATGGCGTTTGGGATATCACAGAACAACAAAAAAAAACTCAAAAAAAAAACCTTTCAAAACCTTCGTCTCAACCCGGCGACATTTATCTCATCCACTTCTGCCGATGTGTGAATGAAGATGTCTGCTTCTTCTTCTTCCCTTTTCCAACGCTCTTCGTCCACTTCAATTTCTCGGGCGATGGAGGTAGTAAACAGCGTGGTTGGTTTATTGCCGCAAAGTCCTTAAGGGCAGGAATGCTCCTTTTTTTAGGGAGCGGGCGACTAGCAGGTGGGTGTTCAGGAGCATTGAGAGACGGCTTGAGGCACTAGCTCCAAGACGGCTGGAGCCATCCACACCATCAATCTAAGGTACTAAGCAAGAGCACAACATTTATTGGAGTTGCCCGTCCACCAGCAGATTGAGCAGTGGACGGTACCGCTAGGGTCTGGCGTCTCGGAATAAAGATACCAGATGTTGGTGTCACACTCCCTGGCACGATTCCTAGCGAAGGGATACGGACGCGAACACAAGGGATGGGGGGGGGAGATCACCGCCGCCATTACTTACCGCGCAGTACGGGATGGTACGGGTTGATAGAGGGTGCTGATAGCGGTGCTGGACACAGAGGTGGCGGTGTGCTGGATGGAGAGTTGATTGGTGGGTGGTGGTGCGGGCGGAGCAGCGTGGGCAGGAGTATTACGACCACTTGGCGTTGGCCTGCGGCGGCACCATTGCTTCTCCCGCGCTGCCACCGTCGGCTCGTGGCGGTCTAGTGGTCGTCGTCGTCTCCGTCGTCGCCGTGGTCGTCCTCTGCGGGTGCCGGACCTTGCCTCTTCGCAACCTGCCACTGTCACTGGGAATGTTGCGCTCCCGGTGCTGGGGAGCCACCAACAACCATCTACACAGCGTGGGTGGAATGGGGGCGGCTTGTGCACGACGAAGTACGGCCACTACACACAGTACGCTGCTCCTCCGGCACGTTCACAACGGTTCCCGTTATGCTAGCAATTGGACTGGTGCGTTGGTCTGCTGCTGCCAGATTTTTACATGCAGGACGCGTTTCGATCTTAATGACACCCACCACCACGCTTCTTTTCTCTTTCGTGTGCGTTTGTGTTGCTGTTTATGCGGGGTTGAATTAGGGGAAATATTGGGGTGCGCGGTTTTTTTTTTTATATGGCTCGTGCGGACCGCGGAGACAAGCCGAGCCGCTTTCAAAACGTGGGTCCACGCGGAGGCACACCCGGTGTGTAGCCCAATTCGTTTACGGGTAGGGATGTCGACTGACCGACACGGCTCGGAAAAACCGTCGTCCCACCAGAGCGTGTACAAGTGCACTCGCACACACACACACACTCAGCCACAAATGCCGTCGAACGGCGTGTCGTACGCGCCACCAACACAAACGCGTGCGCGCGCCTCGGCAGCACAAGTGCGCAACTGCACGCTCGCGGTCTCGTACGTAGCGCCGGAGTACGGAGTACGCAAGAGACCAGACACGGGGCTGGGGGAGAGCGGGGGTGTAGGATAACCGCGAAGGACAAACTTTCTCTGTGGCCTCTGTGGCGAGCATCAGCGTGTCCTCTCACTCTCTCACATTCTCTCTCTCTCTTACTTTGTGTTAGTTGGATTCAACGAGAGAAGGTATGGCTTCCCTTATCTTTCCGCTCATCCCTATCGTGTGTCTGCATTTCTTCGCTTCGAAACGCTTATCAGAACACCGAGCTCTGTTGCTTCGTCTTGAACTGCTATACAGACACACACAGACACACACTTAGAAACACAGCAGCGTCGGTGAGTGTGTGGAAATGCAGACCAATTCACCGAGGGGCATGTGCTAGAGTTTAAGATTTTCCACGCGGGACCGGTAACCGGAGGGATGGTTTTTCCTTATCGCATGACTTGCGCCCTGCTTTCCTACACGTTGCCCACGACGGATTCAGGTTACACTAACACACACACACACACACACTAACACTTCCGAAGGCGGATGGTGGAAGATAGATTAGGAAGATGAAAAACCAAGCGCCTTCGCCCCGCGTACGGTTGTGGGTACGGGAACGCTGAGGGAGAGATTGAATTTTCGAATTGAGTTTCCGACGGGTTAATTGACTTGAAATTCAAATCTGAAATGCACGCTCGCTCGCTGGCTCACTCTTTCTCGGGTAGGGAGCTCTGTGTTGTACGCTTCAAACTCCAACGCGAAGCGAATCCACTTGCAAGATAGTATATTTTGGTTCATTCAACATAATTACATAACTAAGCATTACATCAAAAAAGGCAGACTAATGGCATTCTAGCAAGAGCTTGTCCCAGAACCTAGCAACGCGTGTAGCAACTAGCTAACAATTCAAATAAAAAAAAAAAACATTGAAAACCGCAACCATAATTTATCCCTCTTTCTCTTTTCCTCTCTCTCTCTCTCTCTCTCTCTCTCTCTCTCTCTCTCTCACTCTCTACCTCTTTCTACCTATGCTTTATTCAAACAAAAAACGGAGGAAGGGGTGCGTAGGCTTTTCCGGACGCCCGGCTCCAAGAGCTGATTTGACATTTTCCTGTTCATTTTCCGACTTCAATTCCGACAGCCGCTTAGCGTTGCCGGTAAGCGCACAGAGAAATGGGGATCGTTCGGCGAAGAGGAGGTGGAGGAGCATCGCACCGCGGGGGAAGGTGCGTTCAGGTTTCCGGGCGCATGGGCGCATGAGCGCGCACGAGACGTTCGAGCGTTTTGTGATAACCCGAACAACGCGTACGGTGTGCTACATTCGGCGTTCGCCCAACGGGGTACGGCACAAGTCGTATTAAATCGGCGAATTGTCCACGGTCACCCCAGCGCTGATGGTTACGCGAAAGGGGGTTTGTCGAAACGATTGGACGCGCGCTAACCACAGGCAGAAGGTGGCAACGCGTGTGGTTTCACCCTCCGCGCAACGGAGTGGGACCAACTCTGCTGGCAAGCCGGATGGGGATAATGAAGGAATTGTCAACGGATCTTTGTTTGCTTTGCATAGATTATAACTTGTGTCTTTGGGTTTCGCTGCTGTTGTAGCTTGAATAGTATTGTAATAATATTCATTCTGTATTCTGACTGTTTTCTCAAATGCATAATCACTTGAAACCGTTACAAAGTTTATCGTTGTATGAATACAGGGTTTTCCGAGTCAATTTTCAATGTCTACTTTATTTTTCTTTGCTTGCGGAATGTTTTGCAACAGTTGTAATTGCACCACAATAATTATTCAGTTCTTCCACGCGATTTTCAACACGTCTTATGTTGGATTGAGTTTGACAGTTCTTTGTGATGTGTTGAAAATCATGTTTAAGAATTAAAATTTTATTATGATGCGTGTTGCAATACACCATTAGACACTCTGCATCAGAAACTGTTGAAAACATTTTGGAAGTGGTTGTAATTCACCAAGGGTTCCAAGTCACTTTGTCACTTTGAAAGTGTACATACAGGGTTTTCCAAGTCAATTTTGAAGGTACACATAATTATTCACCGCATCGAAGATGTTTTTCAACAGCTGTCAAATGGTGTATTTGCTTCAAAATGAAATTTCAGTTTCAACACATAACAAAGAACTGTCAAACTCAGCCCAGCTTGAGTCGTGTTGAAAATCATGCTGAAGAAATTAAAAATTATTATGATGGAAATGAAATATCAGATTGATGTGAATTAACATGCTGCACGCGGTGAGTAACAATATTTACATAATATTTACAGTGATTTGGAAAACCCTGTAATTGTTCACCGCCTCCAAGATGATGTATTTGCTTCACAATGAAATTTCAGTTTTCACACAAGATTTTCAACCTGTCACTCAATCCAGCTCGATACGTGTTGAAAATCATGCGGTTGCTTGGCAAACCCTGTCAAATGTCGAGCCAGTCTTGTGGTACTGTCGTCAGTAGTGCGAATCAACCATATGCCCTTTACAGGATCAAATCACTTCCACACATTCTACTTTTTGGCCACCGCTTTTGTTTTGCATCTCCTCACATTAACCAATTTTTGGAGATTTGGATCTGCTCTGTTCGTTACCTCTGTGCAGTTGCCATGTAGCAAGGAAGAGCTTGGCACTTTTCATTAGCATAGTCCTGGAGCTCATCACCGCAGGAATTACATCACGCAAAGTGGTATGACTTGTTGAATCGATTCGCGATGATCACCGAAAAAGAATGTACCAGAATTCTTCACGACCTATCTAGGCTCACTCTGACACTAAACGTTCCATGGTCCACTGGAAGCGATCGAAATATTGGCAGAGAATCTAATAAAAGCCCTCCGTTTTCTAATCCACAATAATCTGGTACTATCGCAACGATAGCAGCAAAACTCTATTGCACAACGATGCCTCCGCACGCAAAAGGAGCGCAAGCCCATGTTGGATTAACGGTTTGATTTAAATTAACATGCGCGATTGATAAGAGCCTCCCGGCGCATGGCTGGTACACCGACCGAATTGTGGCGAAATTCCTATTTCGCCATTGCGTTTCCGTAATTCAAACGAAATTGAAACGTTACTATTCACAGCAGGATATCTCAGCTTACAAACGTATTTATTCGATACTTATCATTGCTAGGCACTTGGGTGTAGAGTAGAGGGCAGACGGTGCTGTGTATGTGGTTGTGGTTCTTGCCGGAAGGCGGGGAGACTCAACTGTCCGGGAACAGCTCCCGTGCCGACTTGATGCCCCACAGTGTCCGGTGGCGCTGGTGTTGCTTCGACTTCCGAAACTTGGTGTCCGTCCCGTGCAGCCAGTCGAGGTACCCGAACGTCCCGAAGCACTCCGTGAATCTGTAAGACGGCAAAAAAGGAGAAGAAGAACGAAAAGAAAACACATCAACACTTTTGTTTCTAGCAGCACGCCCGCAGCACTTACTTCGCATGATGGTAATCATGGTACTCGGAGCTGGGAAAGAATGGCAAATGATAGCCGCAATGGTCGCGTATCGTGTTGAAAATGACGAGCGGGAACCAAATCGCGGTAGTGAAGACGTGCGCCTTCATCAGCTGTATGCCGATCATTGGCGGCACCATGTTGCTGATGATGTGCTCGATCGGATGGCAGTACATCGCGGTCCAGGCGAACGGGGCCGTCCATTCGTGGTGCTTCTTGTGCACCAGCCGGTACAGTGGCTTAATGTGCAGGAAGCGATGCACATAGTAGAACCCGACCTCGGCAAAAAACACACACACCAGCAGATCGCGCACGATCACGTCAACCGGCGGCAGGGTGCGGACGTCCGGCACGCTGCCCTTGATTGTTGCGTGGTAGCCGACAAGCGTCAGCGGTATGCCGACAACCGTTTGATTGAAGAGGATGGTCCGCATGACACGCAGCAAATCCGGCCAGGCGATCGGCTCATTCTTGCCCGGTTGCGTCTTGTAGCGGCGCAGGAACACCGGCCGGTTGGTCAGATCCATCAGCACAAACAGCCCGCCGACGATCCAGAAAAACGAGTGCACATACACGGTCAGTCCCCACGTGTAGAGAAAATCGGGATCGTCACCTGGGCAATAAAAAGCAAAAGCACAAAACAACACCGCACGCTGGGCTCGATTAGTGCGCTCCCGGTGACTTGCGAAATGCGAAACGTACCGATGACGTCCAGCAGTGCGTTCCACCGTTGCTCCACCGCCGACCCAATCAGGGCGCGGGTTTCGACGATCGGTTCCATCACGCGTGCCACGAGCGCCATCACGTTTCAGCGGTCGACATTACACTGCGCCAGGTCCGTGCCGGAACGCGCCATTTTTCATCCCCAATTTTCGGTTAGAGAGATACCATAGAGTTAGAGAGGGGATGAGGGAAGGGGGAGAAGGTGGGGTGGTAAGAAAGGGGTAAATTTCGGATAAAACCGATGTGCCGGCGATGTAGGGTAAAGATGCCGCAAAAAAATTGGAAACACAAACCCGCCCGCTTTACCCGGCCGGACGGCTTTACGATAAGATAACGTGCGGTTAAATTTATCTATATTTCGATCCCGAAGCATGATTTAGAAGTTTCCAGCCTTACTGAGGAGTAGGGATGGTGGGAAGGTGTTCAGAGCGGTCAGAAGCAAAGCCTTTAGTACATAGTTTGTTGGTACACTGGCCTAGCGACGCAGGTTCCTTCCAATCGGGCCACAGTTGTTGTTAGCTTGCGTAATCTCACCCGGGGTCTTGCAAGGGGTTAGTTCCGGCGGGCCCAGGGACCTTCGGATTTGTACCACTCCGCTGACACGGAATGTCGATAAAACTACACAAAGATAGCGCCAGATATAAAGATACCCCAGCCCGTTCCAGTTGCCACACCGACCGAGATACCGATGGAGAAATTGGCTGGTGCATACGATTTGGTTGGTGGAATTTAGACAAATCGGTTGATTAGCCCGCCACATTATTACCTCATTATATTAGGCTCCGAGATATGGGTGGGATGAAGAGGAAGGAGGAAAGGTATGTTTGACGGGCAAAGGGCGAGATACCAATGGTAGAGTTTTGCAAAGCTCGTTTTTCACTAATTGTCACACTCACTGTGAGTCATCGGTTTTGTATCAATCGCAACCACAGCCGTCAGCTTTCTCACACACCGTGTGGTCGTGTTTTGGTTGAGCGTTTGATAAAACGTGACACCAACAAACAAACGACTCAAGAAATAGATGATAGGTGTACTTGACTCGGGGAGGAGACATCCAATCGAATAGGGATTTGGCATAAAACAGAAGCAGAATATCATATCTTTAAGGGGATATATTTCTTCTTATTATTATTCTTCTTCTTCTTATTAATTTGCTTCTTCTTAATGAAGGCCTATACAGCAGTGCTCTCCTGCCTTTTTAGGATCGCGGACTACTTGGATTTGAAAATGCATTTGGCGCGGCCCACATCCATCGAGGGCATCCATTTTTTAAACTTAGTTCAATTTTTTAATTAAAAATATGTTTTAATTTTATTTTAAACATTCCTGTTGAAAACTTAATCTTGATTGTGGGGAAAATAATGCACCATTTGCATAGGAATAAGCTTATCTTTTTCAAAAAAAAAATCTTTAGCGGACCACATCTGTTAACACCACAGGTCCACACACAGGTTGGAAGAAGATCAATGCTATATAGGATTCCGAGAATTTCAATTCCACGAAGATGGATTGTCAAAAGTCATTGCCATCAAGGCGGGGATGGCCCCGGCTGGGAATAGATTCTGTCCGGACTTGTAGAAGCCGAGGAATCTATTGAATGGACCACCAAAGCGGCTTTCCCAGCTTGTTTTCTTTTCACGGATATGAGCACCGAAATCCTGAACTTCAAAAACTCCATCATATGATGGTTACGATGTTTGGTTTCTTCCTGGCATTAATTCTTGAACCATGGTCTGCTTGAGTAACTCCAACAGTTCTTAAAGTAACACGATGGTAAACAGTTGAAAGACACTGTGCGGTATGGAACAGTTGAGTATTGGAGTGCCAAATTTCACATAGTTGCTTTGCGGAGATCACTCTTCATGTATACACGCAGGTTCAATTCAGCTCTCTGGAGCGCACCCACGAATCCGATCCGACTCCGACTGCTGTTAGTCCGATTCCGACTCTGCTAAAATGGGAACCAATAGTTCCGCCCGGAATCGGAGTTGTCCGAAGTCGTCCGAAGTCGATCGAAGTCAATCATTTGGTCATTTGTCAAGTCATTTGGTGTAATAGTCTTGTGATCAGGGATTTCAATTCGTTGTGTGTGTTTGTGTGTGTGTGTGTGTGTGTGTTTGTGTGTGTGTGTGTGTGTGTGTGTGTGTGTGTGTGTGTGTGTGTGTGTGTGTGTGTGTGTGTGTGTGTGTGTGTGTGTGTGTGTGTGTGTGTGTGTGTGTGTGTGTGTGTGTGTGTGTGTGTGTGTTATTTTTACTTGGCGCGTGCACTTCGTATACAGGCCTTTCTATCGTAGGCCGACGCCAGACTACTTCGACATCAGCAATTTCGGACGGCTCCACACGATTCCGAACGGCTCCGGATAATGCTAGGTTGAGACCGACCTTCTTGAGTCGGTTCCGGATTTTTGCCAACTAAACCCATCACTTGGCCGGTCTGGTGGTACAGTCATCAACTCGTACGACTTAACAACATGCCCGTCATGGGTTCAAGACCCGAATGAACCGTGCCTCCATACGCAGGACTTGACTATTCAGCGGTTGTTGTGCCAAAGAAGAAGAAGAATAAGAAACCCATCACTAGTTCAGTTATTAAAAAATCCTATCTATTCGAAAAATTCATTCTTCAATCAGCCGTACCGGTGAGCTCGTTCGTTCCCAGGAACGTTCGCCGCGACGCTCATTTTCACTCATTTCATAGCCCTCTAGATAAAAAATTGGAAACCGTCTAGGTTTTGTACTGCTCAACCTACTGGTACAACCCTGTCCACTCATGAGCGACGAATGTTTTCCGACGAACGAGTTCACCGGTACGGCTGATTATCTTCTACGTGCGACAAGCTATGCAACGACTGTTTCAAATTTTTAAACCCCAATCAAATGACAACCACTGTCGTTTCCCATCCGAAGCTGTCAGCTTTTTGTTGTGTGTTTTTTTCTCCCTCTCCTCTGTTCGCCATACAAATAATTGGAACATCACTTCAAGCACACAAAACCAAATCAGAGTTAGAAAATGAGTAACCAAACAGTAGTATAATAATTTTAAAGCGTATTTCTGTATCACACGTGGTTGCTCCTTCTTTACCCAGTCAGCGCATGGGTGATGTGACTCGTGTTTTATTGGATAATTTTTGTTTTGGCTGATGAAACATCCGCCGTACGAACGCCCCGCGAGTGGTCACATGAGCCCTGATACTAGTGAGCACAATTACTGCAAGGTGTGTTGAGTATTGCACTGGCAAACCCCCGAAAGAAACCCCGCTATAATAAATACTTACCTTTAGAGCAATAACACAGAAAAAAGGAACAAACATGAGTGACACACTGAACCGGCTGCCGATTGTGGATCCCACGGTCAGGATCGTACCGACGAAGGAATTGCGCAAGTTCATCGGCACCAAACTGTCGGTGGCATCGCCATCAACACCCGCAGCCGTGCGGGACATCCACAGCACATTCAATCCCGGCAAGCGGGCCACAAAAACAGTCAACCAACCGGGCAGCAGCTCCCCGGGCAATGAGGCGCAAACGGGGTCGAGTATTGATTTTACCGAGCAGGAGCAAACCATCATCGGTCACATGGTGGCGGCATCACTGAAGGAACAGGGGCCCGAGTTCGGAACGGTCGAGCTGCTGGCAGCGGAAGACGACGAAACGGTGCAGCCGAACAAGGGCAACATCACGCTGAACCTAGCCGATCTGAAGTGGTTGTACGGGGCGATGCGCGATCTGCGCCAAACCGACCCGACCGTACCGTACCTGCACGCGCTGCTGGCCGGGTGCCGGCTAAAGCTGCCCGAAAATCCGATCTGCGAGCGCAACCCCGAGCTGGAGGCACGCTGCCAGCGGCTGCGCAAGGAGCAGGAGGACCGGGAGTATCATCGGATGACGAAGAACGTGGACAGCATCCGCAAGCACATGCCGGAGGAAACGATAAGCTATCAGAGTGAGTGCCCGGCGGATGAACGAAGTGAATTATTATTATTATTATTATTATCTTTCTCGCTCTTTCTAGTGAAACAAATCAACCGGCACCTGATAGCGGTCGCCCAATTTCTATTTTCCGTTGCGGCTGGGTTCGCGTTTGGCTTCATCGGGATCGAGCTGCTCATCGGGCAGCTAGATTTTGGCTTCCGCCTGCTGCTGGGCATCATCATTGCGCTCATCATCGCGCTGGCCGAAATTTACTTCCTCGCGAAGAAGCTGAACGAGGAGTACGAGCTACCACCGCCGCCCGCCCGTATCACGAAGGAAGGTCCCGCCACCACCCCGAACGGGCCGCGATTAACCGGCAAACAGCACCAGGAATGAAGTGTGTTCGTGTGCGCGCGCGTGTGTGTGATAGTTGTTTATTGGAAAACAAATATTGATAAAAAATGCATATTCACCCCACACAGTTCACCCATGTTCTTATCAAGCATGATGAGAGAAAGCTTCTTCTTTTTGTTGTTGTTATTTCGCTGCCGGCTTCCGGATCGGATGGATCGGGTGCACCATGCCGGTCAGGTCCGGGGGGTTCTTCTCGAACTCGGCAATCTCCTCCATGCCCTTGGCCGCAATCGCCCACAGCGACGGGTGGGCCTGCTTGAACCCGTCGTACCACGCCTGCACCTTCGGGTACCGTTCGCCCAGCCCGAACCCGATCGCCTCCAGGCACATCACGGAGGTGACGAGCGGAAAGTCGGCAATCGTCAGCCCGCTGCCCGCCGCGTACCTAGTCCCGGTGCGCTGCAGATACGTTTCGAAGGCAGCCAGGGCGAGGTGCAGCTTCTTCAGGCCGATCGCGGTGCGCTCGTAGTCGAAGAAGATCGGCGCCATTACGTAGGCGGATATTTGCGGATAGAGAAAGGCCAGGTTAAAGCACAGACGATGGTTCACGAGCGCACGGTCCTTCGGGTCGTTCGGGTAGAGGTCGCTGGTCGGTGCGTACTTTTCGCACAGGTACTGCAGGATGGCATTGCTTTCGCTCAGGAAGAACCCGTCATCGTCCAGCACGGGAATTTCCTTTTGCGGATTCATCTAGAACAACGATGGGGATTGGGGCGGGTGGGTAGGAGAAGAGAAGAAATAACGTTTGAATCGTTTGTTGGGATCGTCGGAAGCCATTTTTCATCTCGCCGTACCTTCTCGTACTCCTCGGTAAGATGTTCCGCCTTGCCGTAATCGACGCTGACGTGCTCGTACGGTATGTTGAGCGCTTCCAGGGCCATACGGACGGCCAGGGACGGTGGGCCATCGGAAACAGCGTACAGCTTCATTAAGACCACTAGTTTGTCTTGCTACCGGGATATAATGCAAACACTCGACCAAACTGTTCGACTTTCGGTGCGAAAATGTGCAGCTCGCTTGGGCGGAAGCAAACTGAAAGTATGCAATATAGGACGGGACGGCAAGTGATGTAGGCAGAACCGGTTCGGAGCTGAAACTCGCTTCCAGAACGGTAGTGAAAGTAACGCGCGGTGCACGGTGTAGTGGGAATGTATTTTTAACGACACCGATTAGCCTTGTGTTAGTGAGCTGCTTTGCCTGTGTAATTGTTTTCGCAGTATGCGTAAGGTGCAGCTAAGCTGCAGGGCGTCTGATTTAAATATTCAACATTACACGTAAAATATATTCACGAGAGCGCTTTGCTCAATGGCTTCGCGAATCGATTTCAGGTAAGGATTTAAGGTACCACCAGACAGGAAATGGGTGACTGAAAGCAATCGATCACTGTTGGGCCATCGCATTTATCCAACAAAATGTATATTACCAGTTGTCTTAATGATTAAATTTACACCTTCATCTGTGCGACCAGCATACCCGGGTATCGTATACATTTTGTATGGGAAACTATTCTTTCTATAACCAAAACTTCAATAACTTTTGTTGCATTGAAAATCTCAAAATTTAAAATTTGGTACACATTTACGGACATTAGTTATATTTACTTTAGAAATGGGATCTTTTAAATCTCGTTTACTATTTTTAAATATATTTTAAGTTTGACAACTTGCCTTTTAAATGGAGTTTTAAGGCTGTTTATTTTTGTAAAATACATTGAAAGTATTTTAATGCTTTCCATTAATTTTCATTCCTTTTTCCATTTATTTTTGAGGTGGTGTTTAATCCCTACTTGTTGTGTAGCTTTGTACTGTCTAGTGGTATTTTCGAAATTCATTTTTGTTCATGAACAGTTGTTAAACCTATCCCTACCCGCAAATTTCCGTTAAATGCCTTCTAATCGCCTTGTAATCGCCGACGAATTGAAGGCGATCAGCAGTGCATTTAGCAGTAATTAAATGCCTTTGAAATATGTCAATGAAAAATTTCGCTTTTAATTTGAAACTTGAAATTGCAACTGTCAAAAGAAAACCTTACAAGCGTCTTCAGCACTGCGCTGTTGTAGTGTTCCCAGATATGTGCGTGAGATTCGATAGCACGATTTACGTGTTATGTTCTCTTGCGTTAAGCTCTGAGCTATTTCACTTTATTAAATATGGTCTGCATTATTCGGTTGTTAAAGACCAACCCGTTGAAAGGTGTTAATATATCAAACTCATTTCAGTCGCAACGGAGCTGTCGTCCAGTTCGGACGTGTTTTTTGAGCTCGCGACAATCTCAGTTGTAAGAACGATTTCCAGTGAAACACAGTTTGATCGTATTGTGTGTGGTAGTTCCACGCCAATACATGTATAGATGCAAAATTGGTATATGGTGCCGTATAAGGCAGAACGCGGTGTGAAAAAGAAGAGGATAAAGAAACCTCCGAATTATCTCGCCTCTCTGAAAGAGGCATCTCTTTCTCTCTCGAGCGCGAACGAGGAGAGTGCAGCCATGCCTGCGAGGAAGCGTGAAGGAGAGCTGCTGGAAGCTACACCCATGAATTCGAAGAAGAAGGGTGCGGTGATTATTACGCCGGCTTTTGCCGACGACGGAGCTGTTAATACAGCAATGGATGGTGCTGTTGCACCAAATACTGCGGGAGAACAAATCACTCGCAAAGAAAAAATCCCACCCATTGTGGTGTCTGGATTAAATGAAGAAAATTATGCTTCTCTTTGTTCGGCTACACAGAAGGGAACCATAAATGCATCCTTCAACTTCACGGCAGGAAACACCTGTCGCATCAATTGTGCCACTAGAGCCGATCATCAGGCGATCAAATTGGAGTTGGCCAAATTTCAACGGGAATATTACTCCCATGACTTTAAGGCAGACAAACCCTATCAAGTTGTGCTGAAAGGACTTCGATTTGGTTCCGAAGACCATGTTTCCGAAATGCTACGGAACCTAGAACTATTGCCATCGCAAGTACGTGAGCTGAAAGTGGGCGAAAGTCGTGGCTTATCATCCAAACTATTTGTTGTCTCCTTCCCAAAAGGCGCTACATCTCTTGAGGAGCTACAAAAAATCTCCCACTTAAACTACACAAATGTAAAATGGGAGCGATTCCAGCCCAAACAATCTGAGGTAATGCAATGCCTAAATTGTCTGCACTTCGGACATGCCTCAAAACATTGCGCCATGACGCCACGTTGTGCGAAATGCGCTGGAAATCACCGGACACGTCAGTGTGATAAAGAACTGGGTGGTGAACAAACATGTGCAAACTGTCAGGGAAACCACAGTCCTTACAATAGAAATTGCTCAACCAGAATACTTTATCTGCAAAAACGCAACTTGACAGCGTCAACACCAAAGCGCTTTATTCCTGCGCCAATTCCAACCAGATCGTCATGGGAACAACCATTAAACTGGGTTGGACAAAACCACCGTCCTACAGGCCAGCATTTTTGCTCCTGTCCTGGTTGTCCCAACCGGCAGCAACAGGTCAATCGGCCCCAGACACATCAGCAGCCGCAGCAAAATTCCAACAGCAGCAGCGGCAGCATCAGCAGCAGCAGCAGCAACAGCAGCAGCAGCAGCAGCAGCAGCAGCAGCAGCAGCAGCAGCAGCAGCAGCAGCAGCAGCAGCAGCAGCAGCAGCAGCAGCAGCAGCAGCAGCAGCAGCAGCAACAGCCGCAGCAGCAACAGCAACGGTCGCAGCAGCAGCAACAACAGCTACAACCGCCCCAGCACCCACAAGGTCAACGAAACCAGCGGCAACAGCGACAACATCAACATCAAGCGCAGCAGCATCAACAACAACCGCTCTCAGAGGTTGTGACGATGGAAACGGCAGAGCATGGTGAGCTGTTTCAACATCATGACATGAGACAACAGTCCATCGTCTCCACCAGTGGGCCTCATCCAGCTCCAAGAAAGATCCACCGTCAACCAGCACAGGACAAACTGAATGATCTTCGATCTCGACTTGATGCTGAGGGCGAAGAAGAAGTAAAATCGCAATTCAGCGATATTGTCCGCCTGTGGGTGGAATTTAAGCGCATCTCGAAGATGTGCCCACCAGATCAAATTCTTATGAAAATGGTCGAATTCATCACGAGCCATCTTTAAGATGATCAAGTGCGCAACATGGAATGCTTGCTCTGTCCTACCTAAACGATTAGAGCTAATAGACTTCCTCCGAAATGAGGCTGTCGACTTGCTTGCGCTGACAGAAACGCATCTGAAACCAGAAAAATCCTTCTTTCTGCCAGAGCATACAGTAGTACGCCTTGACCGCCTGGATCAAACTAAAGGAGGAGTGTTGATTGCTATCCGTCGATCTTTAGCATTCAAAACACTCTCCCTACCTGACACACAGCTTATTGAGGCAGTTGGGATTCAAGTGCCATCAGCTGAGGGCAACATTGATTTCATCTCAGTCTACTGCCCGAAGCAGGCTCGCGACGCTGATGGTTCAACACAAATGCTGCAACGTGATCTCCGTATCCTCACACGTAGATCAGCTAGATTCATCATAGCTGGAGATCTGAACGCGCGTCATCAGGAATGGGGCAACGTCCGCGCCAACAAAAACGGGCGGCTATTGTGGGAGGACTCACAGGTGGGGTCCTACACTGTGGCTTTCCCATTTCGTCCGACGTACCACACAGGTAATTCCAGTTCAACGATAGATATATTTTTAACAAATATATCCAACCGCATTGATGTTCCGACCACTATCACGGGACTTTCATCTGATCACCTACCGGTGACGATGGGCATCAGTGCCTCGGGGTCACAAATCAGACGACAGCAGCGAAATTATCGGGAAGCGGACTGGCTTCGTTTTGAACACCACATGGGGGAGCACATCGATGCCTCCCCCTCTCTCGTTACGGTTGAGGATATCGACGCAGCAATCTCCAGCATCGTTGATTGTATGAGGGAGGCCGAGATACGCGCGGTCCCCTTGGTACACATCCGAGATAAAGTTCTAGAACTGGATGCGGTGACAAAGCGTTTTATACGCGTTAAAAACTCTTTCAGGCGTAGGTTTCAAAGGACAGGAGATAAGGCCTTCTACTCTGCATTCCGACAAGCAGCTAAACTGGTTGAGGCCAGACTCATTGAAGTTAGGAACAACCAGTTTGCGAACAGGGTACGTACCTTCCCAAAATGCTCGAGGCCCTTCTGGCGTATGACAAAGGTTTTGAAAGAAAAAAGGAAGCCCATCCCCATTCTTAAAAACACTTCTACTTCCGCTTTCACTCCTAGTGAAAAAGCTGAAACTTTGGCTTCTCATTTCGCGCTAGCCCACAGGCTTAGTGATCCACTCACAAGCCCGTTTGAGGATGCTGTTCATTCTAGCATCAGGGAGTTAAGTTCTGTACCTGTGGATACCACAGAGATTGACCGTGTCACCTGCGGGGAAGTTCTAAAAACCATTAAATACAGTGTTAGCTACAAGGCTCCGGGACCGGATGGCATATTCAATGTTATGCTCAAACACGTTAGTTACAGCACTGCCATCTTGCTTACTAGGGTGTTTAACAGGTGCCTTGAATTGGGATATTTTCCAAAAGTGTGGAAACTTGCTAAAGTAGTGCCAGTGCTGAAACCTGGAAAGGACCCATGCCCGGGATCGAGTTATCGTCCTATTTCTTTATTGAGTGCCATTAGCAAAATATTCGAAAGGATAATTCACACGAGGTTGGAGACCCACGTGTCTGCTAACAACATCCTACCGGACGTACAGTTTGGGTTCAGGAGGCAGCGGTCGGCTGCCATGCAGTTACAGCGAGTGATGCAGATTGTTAGCAATGCCAAAACAAGTGGAAAATCCACTGGCATAGCCCTTCTAGACGTGGAGAAGGCGTTCGATAGCGTTTGGCATAATGGTCTCATTTACAAACTCAGACTGCAGGGTTTTCCTTCCTACCTGGTTCATTTGGTCCAAAACTACCTCAGTGAACGAACATCGGCTGTTTACGTGAATTCGGAAAAATCCGAATCATATTCCAATTGTGCGGGTGTACCACAGGGGAGTGTTATCGGTCCTCTGTTGTACAATTGCTACACGGCCGATGTTCCTTCACTGAGGTCAGGCACGGATCTGGCCTTGTACGCGGATGACACTGCCATCTTGTGCTCAAGCAGGACCTTACGACACGTTGGTACCGGACTTCAGAGAGGCCTTGACACGTTTGTCAAGTATCTGAACGACTGGAAAATTAACATAAACTCCAACAAAACTCAAATGCTATTAGTCCCACACAGAACTGGCACTAGAACTTCCACAATAGAGCGTAAGGCTGGAAATATTAAAATGGGTCCCATTAACATTCCATGGACAAGCACCGCACGATATCTAGGTGTAGTTTTTGATCAGCGGCTCTGTTTTAAACATCATGTCCAAAACATCAAAGTCAAGGCAACCTGGATGCTAAAGAGTCTATACCCTCTCATCAAGCGCAAATCAAGTTTGTCACTGGAAAACAAAAAGATTATTTACAGTCAGATTGTTTTGCCATCGATAACCTATGCATGTAACGTTTGGCATAAATGTTCAAATTCCAATTTTAAATCGTTACAAACCATTCAAAACAGGTTTTTGAAATTAATAATGAACTTTCCAAATCGGTACCCCACCACAGAACTGCATGCACAAACTGGTTTGCCCATTTTAACGGAGAAGATCCAGGATATCCTAGATCGACTTCGACAGACCTGTATAAATTCGGATTCGGATAGTATAAGGAACTTATTTTAGTACTCTAGTTCGCAATTAAGTTAGGTTAAGCTAGGGTAGTTAGTGTAGTAAGCTTTTGTAAATATTCTTCTCCTATCAATTTCATTATGGATTTTATCCTCACAGTAGCTAAACGCTTCATTTACATAGCCACTCTGTGCTGTTATTAAGGAAAACATTCATTTTCTTCCTCAAACAAAAGAAAAGCTTGAGCTGTAAGTTCAAACCCCTAGCGTAAACACCACCAGGCAGGAAACCTAGTTAAGATTTCGTCAACTGAACTGAATCAATCGATGTATTCTAGTGTATGAATAAACACAATCATTTTTTGCTCTTTAAAAAAAAAAAAAAAATATCAAACTCATTTCGATAACTCTAATAAAAGGAGAAATGAGATACATATTTCCCCCATCCTGATAATCAAGGGTGAAGATAGAGTAATTATTATGTTTTTTGAAAAGGTATCATTTTTATTTTGTTTCACATAAATTTTGTTTGTATTAATTATAGCAAGAAAATATTAATTTAAAAAGAAATAAACAAAGAAAAAAATCATAAAAATCAGGATTTGAACACACGCTTTCTCGGTTTGGAACCAAAAGCGTTGTAACTGCTCTATTTGGCAGTTACATTGGTGAGGGTGCCAAACCAGTATATAAACAAGCTAAGATGGCGGCAAGCTATCTGTTCTCGTTGAATCAAAAAGTTGAAAGATTTCGAAGAGAACCCGTTACAGCCGTGAAAGTTTCGGTTGAAATCTTTATTCGCCTTCTAAGGCTGGATGCCTTCTGAATGCCTTCAAAGCCGTTTAATGCTGGTAGGGATAGTTATTGATTAAAATAATATTCTACTAACGATTAATCGATTGATTCAAGGTGAATTAATCCTAAAACTAGTGGATTTTATAGCTTTTATATGAATTTGACATTTCTTGGACCATTATCCGTGCAAATCGATTAACCGGCAACCGTCCGGTCCCGAGCTGCCCGGATAATCGACGTTCTACTGTATTTGATTTTTTTTTTGAATAACTAAGTTTATCGGGCCAGCTAGTAAGACTATAGTCTTATCTTACTATAGTGCCTTTATCTTGAGACCAAATTTTAATATTCTCTGCATCAAAAGTTATGAAAATATTAGTTTAATTAGTTTAGTTAAAAGCTATCACTTCCCAATTCCCTACAGATACGTAAAAAAATTAAGTAACTATCATTTTTCAATAAAAAAAGTTATACCTGTTTAAAAATGAAAATCATACCCGCGGGTATGAATCCGGCCGTAGAGTTAAAGGTTAATAATTCCAAATCTAGTCGAACATTTTCTCCTTTTCCTTCCTTTCGGCTACTTTTTCCCATTTGAAATTAACTTTCAACGGTCAACTCATCGAAGATCACGTGGTGGTTTTTTGACGAAGGGCGAACTGTTGTGAATTCCAACCCCCCGCTATTGACGAAAAACTCGTTTAGCGAAATGTAAAACTATCCTTACCCTTCCATAATATGCCGCAAAACAATCGACTGAAACACACACAACGGTTACACGGCATGACGGATGTCTGTTCCGTGAACGGGGGCCGTACTTCGACAAAACTGTCAAACCATCTGACAGCTGTGGCGTGTTGTGTTGTGTGGCAGTGGCCAACAGTGTAAGCAAAAAAACAACAGAACTACTCGATCGAGATCGCAACAGGCGCGGGCGAGAGAACGACTGTACGAAGTGGAGCTGTTGTTTAATAGTTAAACCGTGATTTTTGCTTGAACCACCAAGGTAGGTACCTGGCCGTGTTTGTTTTTCTTTTGCATCCTGTGTCTACATTTGCATGCGCGCTTGTGCGTGCGTGCGTGTGCGTCTTTGTCCGATTGCCTGAGTAATGCCACCTCCTCCCCCGGTAGGGACCCACTTGCACACTTGCTTCCAGCATCACACAGCCAAAACGGCCAAAGGATGTCGAGCAGCGCCGACGAGCAACAGTTCTGGGGAAATCCGGGCAGCCAGCCGCAGGACATGTACGACGGCTTCAGCGACAAAGCGCAGGTGCTCGACTTTCAAACGTTCAACCCAAACGACACCGTGTACTGGAACGATCCGTCCCAGCCGGTGGACGGTGCGTACAGCAATCAACCGGCCTCGTCGGACGGCATGTCCCGCTCGGACCCGTACGGTATGATGCAGCAGCAGCCCCACTACGGCCAGAACCCGGCCATCTTCACACCGGCGTACGGGGACGATGGCGTCGGGGTCGGCGGACCGGCCGGCCCGGGGATGGGCCTCGAGGCGACCGAGTTCGACGAGCCGCCGCTGCTGGACGAGCTGGAAATCTATCCGCGGCGCATCATGGAGAAGGCGCTCGCGGTGCTGAACCCGTTCCAGGGCGCCGGCCTGCTCGTGGACAGCCCGGAGTACCTGTTCAAGGAGACGGACCTGGCCGGACCGATCGCGTTCTGTCTGACGCTGGCCGCGTGCCTCTCGATCTCGAACAGCAAAGCACAGTTCGGCTACATCTACGGGCTGTCCACCATCTCCGTGCTCGCGATGTACTGTCTCATCTGGCTGATGTGCCACGCGGTCGAATCGCACGTGACCGTGTCCGGGGTGGCGAGCGTGCTCGGCTACAGCATGCTGCCGGTGGTGTTTCTCGCTATAATCGGGATGTTTACGTCGCTGAACAACTTCTACGGCATGCTGCTGGCCGGATTGTCCATCCTGCTAGCGACGCTCTACTCGAGTCGAATGTTCTGCCTGATGACGGGCGATCCGCACCAGCGGTACCTGCTAGCATACCCGGCCATGCTGCTGTTCACGATCTTTTCGATGTTAGTTTTATTTTAAACCCAAATCGTTACGATCCCCCCGTTAAAGCTCGTGCCCATCTAGATTTTGATAAATTAATTTCTACGTAAGTACACACACACACACACACACACACACCGGCATTACATACCAAAACAGAGCCAGCATTTTTGTTGTGAACTATCCCCAATGAAATCCCCTCCTCCTCGTTTCTTTTAGTTATCAATAAAGAATACTAATAATAATCGCTACAAGTGAACACGAGTGAGTGTAATTTAGCTTACGTTGTAACGTGCAGCTGACGTTACATTTTCCTATCACACACCAACACACGGGTCACTTTAAAAGTTGGCCAATACACCGTGATCAATAAGTTCGGATACAAATTAAATTATCTGAAAAGTAACAAAATCGCAGTACATTGGATTGATTGCTGTATGTTTTTGGGAGTTCTATTCCTGATTATTTACAGCATGTTTTTTTTTTCAAATCATTCCCCCCTTTACTCTTACCAGCTACCGTAAACGATTTTCGAAACTTTTACAGGCAGCACGCTCTAAATTCCATGGGAATTTCCTTCTATTTTTCCTGTTTTAATAGTTTTAAAAGCTTTAACGGATTCAAATCAGGAGTGCTAGGAGACGAATCTGTTTTCGTCCGAAATTGATTAAATTCTCTTTGCACTAGGTGTGAACATTGTTGGATGTCTGTGCGGGTGCATCTCTTCCTGTTGAAATACATAATTATCTGTTTGATAGAACTTCTGATAGTTCTGGGTGAACAATTTTCTCCAAAACTTCAATTCTACTAAGCATGACATTAATGTTTGCCTCTTTTTTCGTTGAAAATCAATAGGAATTTACTCGGCGCTACAAATAGCACCCCAAAGTTGTTTTTGGAGGTTTCGAAAACATCGCTAAAGCTGTATTATGAGAAACGAGGAACATTAATTTGAGACATAGACATAGAGAATGTTTTCCTTAGTTGCTGCCCACACTTGATCGTTTAGCGTGTTGTGTGGTTGCTCCAGAAAAAAAACTATTTCTCATCCGAAAATATAAATTCAGACTCTGCGTGCCGTGACAGGATCATTTCGCTTCTTTCCAACCCTTTTTTTGCATGAATGATCCGGGAACTCAATGAACTTTACGTTTTTCGAAGGCCTTAAGTCCAAGAGTTTTTGGTGCAATGTAGTACGAGCCGATCAGTAGAATTTGTTCAGGTCTGACGCTATTTTTCGTTATGACTGTTCAACGTTAAGTCGAATTCGTACCTTCAGAATCTTAATATTTACAGGGATTTCCAGGGGTTCTCCTAGTTGTGGGACACTTCCTCGACTCTTTCTTATGGGAAGTGAACTTCATATGAAGGAAATTGGAGTCTATGGCACACTTTTTGGACAGGCTTCTTGGAAATTCCTATTGGATTTGTCCAACAAGGATGCTGTAGAGTCCAATTCCCGTTACATTAAATTCATTTCACTTAAGAAAGAGTCAATAGTGTCCCACAGCTATGATAACTCCTGCAAAAACCCTGTATCTACGTCCGTACCGATCTTGGACGACACAGATCTTTCTTTGTCTGCTGAAGATGACGTCTGAAGATACCTATTGATCGTTTTATAAACGATGTTGCGCTTAATATTACGAATTTTGAGGCTTCTGAGTACAGCGCCAGGGCACTCACCGATCCAAAAGCATTTCACGACAATTTATCTCAATTGTTTCATTGCGTTTTAGTTTAAAAACAACTAATCTAGGAATTTACACCTATCACACCTGTTAGTTTATGGATGCATGCAAAAGCTGTCATTCAAAAGTTTCACAATATATAATAGCAGCATGGTGTAAAACAAACGCAAACATTTTTATCCGAACTTATTGATTACGTTCTGGCATCACGGCATGCTTTCCGAGCTACTTAGGGTTGCTGTTTCTTCGATCTGGAAATTCGCAACCCCCGCTGAAGCATTTACCATTGGCGTATACAAAGATTCGAGATAGTCCATGTTGATGGGTTTGCGAGGTAATATTTTTTAACTTGCTTACCGTCAACCTTTCCTGTTTTCGCGACTACTAGCTCTTGCAGTTCACAAAACACGAGTTTCACAAAAGGCATACCATGTGCTTCGTCGTTTCATTCATTCGCTACGAAATGATGGTCGAAATGGTCTATGGGTACGTGTGTTGATGCGCGGGCTTTATTATTTCATTAGCGTGTAGCTCATTTGGCTTGGTTTCTTTTCCGAGAAGAAGTTCCGCAGCACCAGCACCTGCCCGATCGCGATCAGCAGGATGGCGGCCGTCTCGGTCAGCGACCACCACAGCACACGCTCGTTCAGATCTTCCGCACGCTTGCGACCTGCAGAAACAGCAAACGACGAAATGTAAATTAGTAAAGGGGATGCCCACTGCCCACTGCCCGAGCGATGTGTGCCCACCTTGTGCCTCCCGCAGCCGGTGGTGCGTTTGGTAGTCAAGGATCGCGTTCAGCCCCTTGTGTATCTCCTGCGCGGACGTTTCCAGCTGCGTCAGAACGGTCGCGTGCTCCTCGATCCCGGGCAGCGGTGCCTCCTCGCCCACCTGGAAGTCCATGTAGACGATTTTGTGCGAGAAGGTAGAAAACTCGTTGCTGAAACAGGCGACATAGATACCGGTGGCCTGCAATGCAGTGGCGAACGGAGAAGGGTGTTAGAAAATGCGGCTCATGAAAACAAACCGAGTCGCGAAGATCGAAAGGGTTTACGTACCGCAGCAACGAACTGGTACGAATCGAACTGGGTTTTGATTTGCCTGTAGATCACCTCCCCGGTGGGACTCTCTAGCGTCACGTCCACGTCGTACCGTCCGCCGCTGACGACCTGCAGGTTGAGCGGTAAAGCGGTAAGTGAAACGGATGTAATATTCCCGCACTTGCAGATTGCGAAACAAACGCGTGCATTGTGCGCCGATCAGCCCGATCACGCCGAACGGCACCCGCTCGGTTACACGTAATCATCGCACCACAGCAGCTGTTTTTCGCCCTTACCTGAAACTCCAACGCTGCCGTCTGGTTCTTCTGTATCTCCTCGTGGAAACACTCTTTCGCGTTGTCGGGCAGCTCGAACGTTAGCTCCACGCACTGCGCAACGGGGATTTGGTGGCAGAGCGCAAACAATACAATTATGGCTAAACTCAGACTTTGCTGCTGCTGGTGAGATTTCCCGTCGCTCATCTTTTCGGCTGTTTCTGTTAAGCTTTCCTCGGGCGTGTCTGTGCTGCGCTGGGGCGGGCGGGCACCTGTTTCGTGTTCGCGCTGTGCTTTGCCTGCTGTCGCTGGAAAGGCAAACCTTCGTTGTGTGCTTGCGCCTGAATTCCCTGGCCGCAACGAAAACCCTGGAGTGGTAAAAATAATTTTTCACGGCTTTCGGCTCGCTCCAATGTTTGCTGTGTTTGTACAAATGCCAACACTGTTGACGTTTGACAGTGAACAGTGACGTGTGAGATTGGGCTGCGCTAGCACGGCGTTTACACCGACCCGGCTCGGATACTTCGCTGGCTGACGTGCGCACTGTGACCTGCGGCTAAATTTATCCGTAGTGTCTAGTACCAAAACAAAATATACGTTGTTCTACGACCGCCTACTCTGGTGAGACCCCAAGTGCCACAAATCCACTAAACGACCACTAAACGGCTTCTAAACGACTCAAGCACTCTACCTAAACGGAATATAGAAAGACTTCGTTTAGCAGACGGCAAACGACTCATGCATTCTAAAAATAGCGAAAAAGCTGGTGGCGCTCTATGTTGGTGGGATACCCCAACAAGTTGAGCTTCATCGCTTGGAGGAGAGCTTTCTCATTTCCTCTGTACTGTTGTATGGTTTCGCATTGAAGTTATGCATCGCTAGAACTAGAACGGCGATACGATTGTTTTAATACTAATCTCCAACGGAAAATACCGGCGCTCAGAGAGCGTTTCTACATACACCGAGACTGCAGCTGAGAGATGGCTGTGAGAGAATTGACAACCGGTTTCTCACGCTGGTGTGTGTAGAAGCTCTGAAAAGCGCCGAGATGAGACTTTTAAAATGATGTTGAAAAAATCCATTTTAATCGCTAAAATGAAGCCAAAAAAGTTTCTTTTACTTTTTAATAATATATCTACGATTATTAGACGGCAAAAATGCAAACTATAATTGATCGATCGCTAAAAACTGCCAATTCAATTTTTTCTCAGCTCCATCGTTCTTTGCATGCCGAGGAGAATTCTCTCACCGAAAATGCTGTCAGTCGCTGTCAAAGCACGCTGTCAGTTATTTTCTCAGCTGCATTCTCGGTGTATGTAGAAACGCTCTAAAACAAAAACCAACCGTTAAATGTCCTGCGGATGCTTGTGAGGAGTTTACCAAAAGTAAGTATTTTACAAAATTTCTGAAATATAGATCGTTTTCCTCCGATTGCTCGGAACTACGGTTATTTAGCCTATATTTGGGCGGTACGTAAGTTCAATTTCATGTACAACCATTCTATCGAAATCGAAATCGCCTCATTTTCCATTCGTTCGTCCAGTGTGACCTCGATCGAAAAAAGGCTATTTCCTGAATCGCTCATTGTGTATTATTTCCGTGAGCTCTACATCGCGCAAAAGCCTACGCTTTAGCCGGCGACCCTTCCCCGAACAGGGGCTCCGCGTCCAGCTTCCAGTGCTCGAACACGTACGGCAGCCGGTCGCTCGGCTCCGTGCTCCAGTGGTGTATCCGGCACCGTACCCGTGCCTGCTCGAGATTGTTGATCGTCACGGTGCAGTAGAACTCCTTGTTCTGCTTCAGCAGATCCGGCCCGGTGATGGGCGTGTCCGGAAGGGTGATCGCACTGTCCGGCACGTAGTATCCCGCCTTCCGCAGCGACAGCTTGATGTGCCACGGTTCGATCACCCACGGATGGTCCTTGTTCATCACGACCGCCAGTATGAGACTTTCCAGCTTGTTCACCGTCTGGGGAAATGAAGCAAAAGGGAATCAATTACACCACGGGCTGGAACAGGACCGGGAACTGGAATGCAGCCGGCCACACACTTACCCGCTGTGCGTACGCCGAGCTGTGCACTTCCGTTTCCTTCTCGTCCTTCTCGGTCGCATATTTGGCCACGTTTTCCGGCGTCTTGTAGACGGCCAGTCCCGGCAGCAGCAGCTTGTTGTACGCCTCGTTCGGCTTGAGTGACACCACGTCCCCCTTGGAACCGACGCCCTCGACGAACGCGGTCAGCACCACCTCCAGGTTCGGCTTCTTCTTGATCGTGGTGTCCTCGACCAGATCGTACACAAAGTGGCGACCCCGCAGCTTGCCCGGCTTCTGGTTCTTCTTGTACAGGTTCGGTGGGAACCGGCGCTTCAGCACGAAGGTGTTCTGCAGCGACAGGGAAGGAAGCATTAGGTGTTGTTGTTTGGTTGCATAACCCCAAGCACCAGCCTGCTGCCCCTAGCGCCGGGCCGCACTTACCCGGGACGATTGGAGCAGCACCGATTGGGTGACGCACAGGCCACTGCTTCCGAGCATTTTCGCTACATTGCCCAACATTTTTTTGTGGGTTTCGATAAAAATCACACACAGTCTCGTTGGTCGCGTGCCGGCCCGGGTCGCGAAGCCAGATCTTTGCAATGTTTACGTTTCCGACCCTTACGACAAGCTGTCAATGTGAACGGGCGGCAATGACACGAGCCAATGTGCGCATTCGACAGAGCAAATCCAATATTTATGTGATTAGTTATTTTTAATAGTTTTAAATCTTTTCGGAACCCCATTTTTCATCAGCAATGTCACCCATTTTACATCAATTGTTACCCCGGTGATAGTCTGGTACAAATCCACTTTCCCAACCGCCGCACGTTCGTCAAGCGCGTCAACATGGCGCTATAAACGCACACGCGCATCTGTCAACAGTCTCCCCGAGACGGATGGCGGTTGTGCAAAAACAAATCGTGCGATCGAACGTAATTAACAACAAAGCGCTTTCGAGCTGTTTTCTCACTCGTAAGCCAAGTGTTCCTTCCTCTATCGATTAGCAGCAGCAACAACGCAACTTAACGCGCTACTATCTTTCAGCGCGCCAGAGTCAAACGGACGTCCCCGAAGTGGTAAAAACGGGCATCTTGTCTGCGACGCAGCTGCAGCTCTTTATTGCGTGAAATCCCACCATCATCACCGCCACCACTCCCGCCGTACCCGTCGCTGGAAAACTCTATCGTCTCACAGTGGGAGGGGGCTAACAGAAAAACAGCCTTGTTGCTCACGCACCAAACAACACGCCAAACGGTGCAAAGAGAAACTTTCCACAACTTCATATTCCACGGTTGAAACGGTGTGTGTGTGTGGGAGGGTGTGTGGTGTGGTGACGAAACGGAAGGGTTGATTTATTTGTTTTTTTTTTTCTACTATCCGCGAAGGTGGACACTGTAAGTGCCGTCGTTTAGCGAAAGCAATCCCCTGCGCAACGAGCTCCTACCAGCGAAAGATGAGCTGCAACGATAAGAACGACGGCATCTCGAAGGAGGAATGGCAGAGCCGTCTCGAAACTTTCCCGTTCAAGCAGGACGACATCAACAAGCTGATCATGAACTACCTGGTCACGGGTAAGGACAGTGTGGTGGCAAGGGAAGGAGGGCTGTATAGCTGTATAGCCTCCCCTTCCGCCATATTTCGTACTTTGGTTTGTTATTGTAATGCGGCGAGTAGTTGCTTGTTTGTTTGTTTGTTGGAGAAGATCTTTAAGCACCACTCTTGGCATATGTAAACAAAAACCCCTGTTCTTCCTGTTTCATCCCTCCCCCCACCCTAGAGGGTTTTAAGGAGGCGGCGGAAAAGTTCCAAGCCGAGTCCGGCGTCACACCGTCGGTCGATCTCAACTCGCTCGACAACAGGATACAGATCCGGGAGGCGGTCCAAAATGGCTTCATTCAGGAGGCGACGCATCTCGTCAACCAGCTGCACCCGGAGCTGCTGGACAACGATCGCTATCTGTACTTTCACCTGCAGCAACTGCACCTTATCGAGCTGATCCGGTATGTCTATGGCTCCTGCCACGGCTTGCCCCCATTCCCGCCTAACGGCCTTTTGTTTTCCCCCAACCAGTGCGGGCAAGATCGAGGAAGCGCTCACCTTTGCCCAGACGCAAATTTCCGAAGCGGGCGAAAGCAACCCGGAGGTGCTGAACGAGCTCGAGCGCACGCTGGCCCTGCTCGCGTTCGAAACGCCGCAGCACAGCCCGTTCGCGGACCTGCTCGGCCACTCCCACCGGCAGAAGGTGGCGAGCGAGCTGAACGCGGCCATCCTGAAGATGGAGCAGCAGGAACAGTCCAGCCCGCGGATGATCAACATCCTCAAGCTGATCCTGTGGGCGCAAACCGAGCTGGACAAGAAGAATGTAAAGTACCCGAAGATGATGGATCTGGCCTCCGCCACGATCGAACCGAAGTGAGCCGCATATGTGTGAGTGGGTGTGTGTACGTGTGTGTGTGTGTGTGAGTGGGTGCTTCCGCGTGTATGTAGAAAGGCGAACGTGATATTTGGGCGAGCGATGGGCGCGATTGTGAGTTTGTAGGAGCATGGCCGATTTGCCAGCCCAAACTAACAGCTGAAAAGAGTAATGGTGACGAGATTTTTTAGGCTAGGGAAGCTTTGAAAAGCACCAACGTGTTGGCCTAGGGCTACATGTTTTTTTTTTTCGTTTTTTTTTTTGTTTCGTGATTAGTTTGTGTTAAGATGAGAAAAGTCTAGGCAGTAGAATCGAGTAGATGTTTAAACTTTTTCGATCCAATTTTATGAACAAGTACCATGCACACGCTCCGAAACGATCTGTCAGCATTGTACTGCACATACTTAAAAATGGAAACAAGTGCGACGGTTTTTGAATGCATGTTAATCACGCCCTTTTCATTGTGGGTGGCAAATTGCGCCCTTTTTAGTAAAATATTACATACCTCAGTTGTGGACAATATTATGTAGGCCGATTAATTACCTTTTTTTCTTCTAACCATTCTGCAATATGTTTGTGTTCACTTTCTTATACCTAGCATCTCATTGAAGGCGTAACAGAAAAAAAAATAAATATATTTTTGTGTGTATGTTCGTTCTCTTTTTATTGTGCGTGCTTGGCCAGCTGCAATTGCTGTTTACCATAATTAATTCTTCTACTAGAGCGGCGCTCCGCAATATCTGTAAGCGCATGGAGTGCGCTGGCACTTACCATGTTCTATTTTTGTCGTATAAACAAGAAATCGCCTACATCCTCTTTCGATTCCAGAGTCGTTTCCAGCCAGTCGTTCTCGATATCAAAACACCTAGCGGAAAATAGATGGAACACTGTATTGGCAATTTTGAACTGAAACATTTCAGTTTTTCTACTATGAAAGATTAAATATAAATATGTTTAAAAAAATATTTTAAGAGGCGAAAGAACTCCGTTGGAGCCAAAGCCTCTATAAACTATTCAAACAACAACAATTTTAAAATTATTTAAAGAACATCATTTAAACTAGTGTCAGGGTTTATGCATCTTTTGTTGATATTCACTCATGATAACCTTCAGGGATAAGTGATTCAAATTTCGAATCGAATATCCAAAGATTCATGGATCTCTGAAGATGCATGAATATCTGAAGATTCTTGAATCTCCAAGTATTCATGAATCTCGTAAGATACGTGAATCTTCCTAGATCCGTGAACCTTTAAGATCCGTGATGTATGATTTTAAAAATATTGATGTTGCTCGCTCCCAGTGGTACAGTTAACTCGCATGACTTAACAACATGCCCGTCGAGGATTCAAGCCTTGCATGCACCGGACCATCTCCCCGTAGCAAAACAAACTACAGGTAGTCCCCGAAGATACACGGTTAATGAGGACCGAAAAAGGCTGCAAAATACCGCGTATCTCGAATTTCCGCGCAAGTTGATTCCAGCCAAAATATCACTAATTTTCATGTAATTTTGAGAGTAGGGAGGTAGTTTTAGGCACTTAATTAATTATTTGATATGATTCTGACTGAATTTAAAAGTTTCAAACCTTTTGAAATAGTTTGTAACATTCGATCAAAAGGGAAATTATTTGGATTTTGGCGATTGATGACTCAAATCAGTACAATTTGCTCTAAGAATTGGAAACCGCGTATAAGAGGTACCGTGTATCTCGGGGACCGCCTGTATCCGGCTGTGTTGTACATGCTAAAAAGTCTCGAACGCCTCTGTAGGCTAGCATGACCACGTAGGTTGTTACGTCAGGAAGAAGAATAAGAAAAATCTCAAGCTCAAGCTATGAATTTTTGGAGATTTATGGATCCATCATGATTCTTTTGAAATTCATTAAACTTTTGAGATTCATTTATCTTTCCAACAAAGATTCGGATTGATTGAACCATTTCAAAGATTCATTGAGTTTCATGAATCTGGATCAGATTTATTTACAGGGTTTCCCACGATTTATTGGTGGGTTCCCATTAATTTTTGGTGGATTCCCATATTTTTTTCGTGCGTTCCCACGATTTTTTGGTCGTTTCCCAGAATTTTTTGGTCTAATTGTATTGATATCCAATCGGAAAATACCAATAAATTATGGGATCGAACCAACAATCTATAGGATACGACCAAAAAATCGTGGGAACGCACCAAAAAATCATGGGAACTGACCAATAAATCGTGGGAAACCCTGTATCCCTCACCAATTTAAACGCCATTCAAACCTAATTTGATTTTGACCAAAAGCAACATGCAAAATACGAAAATTAATTAAAATTATTTTCGAATAGATTTTTTGTTTTGATTATCCACTAGGAAAATCCTTGTTTTTTATAGCTTACGTTCTAATTTTGTTGTCAATGGTAGTCATCTCCGAGCGTTGGTTTGGCGATTTGACGCGTTCTGCGATTTCCGCTGTCCGTCTCGAATTGCTCTCTATTCCCTACTAGACTTTTAAATCAACAAGCATATTTCATAGAGCAGTCGAGTCAAATGGCTGTACCGATTCGAGTTAAAGAATATAATTACTTACTTACTTATCCGGCGCTACAACCGCTTTGCGGTCTTGGCCTGCCTCAGGAGTGTCCGAAACCGCTCACGGTCTCGCGCCTTCGTCTGCCAGTCCGTTATAAAAAAAAGTCCGTAAAAAATATAATTAATTATGGGAAAAATGAAATTTTCGCCAGAATCGATTCCGGCTAGCTAAGAAGATTTCTGTAATCGATTCCGTATAGTAAATCCGGAATCAGTTTCGGGAACCAACTCCGGAATAGGCTCTGGAATAGGTTCCGGAATCGGAATCGCTTTCGGCATCTCCATAAGAAGAGATGTTTGGATCCAATGATGCTACGTATTGATAGCCGCAAATAATCAAAATTTACTTGTAAACGATCCATTCTCATGGAGATTCCTGGACTTATCGCTTCTGAAGCATCACATTTCAATTCAAGAACTGATTCTCATTTCGGTGCTGATTCCATTTCTGGAGTCATTTCTGATTCCGTTACCGGAGCAAATTGCGATTCCCAGGTCGATTCCGATACCATTTCCGGTTTCCACGCCAGAATCAACTCGGGAGTCGGAATCGAATTCGGGTAATTCCGATTCAGAGATCACTCCAATGCTATGAACGCCACGGAAAACAGGTTGAACCTCCGTTAAATATTTATTGGACTGGTAATGTTTGTAGGTTCCACCGACGATTAGGTAAGCGTTTGATCATTTGTATATTTTTATGTTGGAAACACCATATGCTGTGCATGCTTTGTTGACCAATGTCTTCAAAAAAAAAAAAAGCTGTCAGTAAAGACTAATGTCTCGGAGATAGCCTATTCTGACGTGCCTGTGATATCTATTTGACAATTCAATTAATGATACATCTTATGCGTGTGTGTGTTTCAAACGGTTTATTTCACTTCCTTGTTTGCATGCCTTTACAATTGGATAAGCAAAAGGCGGTTACTTTATATGTTGGTCTGCGCATCTTTCGAATCCTCCCGGCCACGACACACCCCAATCCACCCTGGTCAAATATAACCGAGCGTAAGTGTGGATAGTGGTGACACGGTGACTAAATGATTCTCAAAATCACAGTCCAACGCATTTGCCCTTTTTGTCGCCAAATTAACCAACGGTGCTGATGCATACACATAAGGGAAGAGAAGAATAGGGGGGGGGAACAAGGTGGTAGTAAGTTTGTATAAACTACTGCTTAAGCTGCGGACTTGCGCGGCTTCGCCACCTGACCCTCGCGGAATCCGTTGCGGAAACGGCGGCGCACCACCTTCAGGTAGCGCATACGGCCGGTACCGGTGGTTCTCCTGCGCTTAGCCTTCTCCGACCAGTTGTCTAGAGTGAAAGGGAGAAAGAAAGGGAAAACAAACCATCGTTAGATTCAAATCGTCAGTTCAGAAATGCATACTTAGGTGGTAAATGTTTTCGCAATTTGTTACAGATTGTTATCCCTATTTCTTAGTACTAACGGTAAGAAAGCACACGATAGTACCCTGAATAAGAATGTTAGTCTGTGCCCAAGTTTCACTGCTCGAAGCAATGTGATTGCAAGGAGCTGTCGTAATGGGCGGAGCTATCTATATTCAAAGCACATGTTCTAGATGTTTTTGCCATTTTTGTACAATTTTTAAATGTTCCGCAACAAAAGCTTATTCAACGTGTTTAGACTCTTTTTTATTTGTAATGTTATCCCATTTTCTTGGTACAAATGGTGAGAAAACACAAAAGTACCCTGTTTTGGATAGGATAGATTATTCTGTGCCCAATCCATACTGCTCAATGCAATGAAATTGCAAACAGCTGTCGTAAAGGGCGAGAGCTCGTACAACGGTTTCAACGTATTTTCCAAAAAGTCTTCGAAGAGCATCATTAAAACGTTAGACCTCTTTCTGTTGGAATGTTATCCCATTTTCTTGGTACAAATGGTGAGAAAACACAAAAGTACCCTGTTTTGGATAGGATAGATTATTCTGTGCCCAATCCATACTGCTCAATGCAATGAAATTGCAAACAGCTGTCGTAAAGGGCGAGAGCTCGTACAACGGTTTCAACGTATTTTCCAAAAAGTCTTCGAAGAGCAGCATTAAAACGTTAGACCTTTTTCTGTTGGAATGTTATCCCATTTTCTTGGTACAAATGGTGAGAAAACGCAAAAGTACCCTGTTTTGGATAGGATAGATTATTCTGTGCCCAATCCATACTGCTCAATGCAATGAAATTACAAACAGCTGTCGTATTGGGCGAATGCAATATTTTCCACTATCTCTTCTAAATCGTTCCCGTATAAGCAAGTCCAACGTAATTTGAAGTCCGCGCTATTTGGAATGCTATCTTAGTATCGTGTCCCCAAGCTGGAAAGATGATATTTGCCCAAGTTATACAGATGAAACCGGTATGAAGAATTAACGAATATAATTTGAAAGAAAATACAAGGGCATCTGGCAACACCGGGTTTTACATCTAAATCAATCTTTATACTGCCCTCTTTACTCAATTGCACCAATACATAAACATGCATATTTCATTACATCTAACAATTAATACTTAGCAATACGGCCTTTTTGGACCGTTACTCCTGAAAAAAAAAACAATTAATACTTACAGGATCGGATCTTGGCTGCCGGATAGCCACAGCGCGAGCATGTATGCTTCTGAATATGGTAGGACGATCTACCACAACGGCGGCACAACGTGTGGGTTTTGTTGTGCCGCTTTCCAAAGCTGGAAGTACCCTTAGTCTGAAAGATGAAACATAAAGTTGATCGGTTGAGTGATGGTCGGGTATTTTGTTGCGTACGGGAAACTGAGAGGTTATGGCGTGTTTCGGAACGAGTCGCAGGATTCTTGGAACAAGAGCAAAATGCCGACAACCTGTGCCTCGGTGCGTGTGTGTGTTTTAAGTGCCTCTGTGTTCGGCAGCAGGAGCTTGACAATCGGAATTAATCTCACGATACAACGAAAACAGAAAAAGGCACACTTAGGTAAAGCTTCAATTGGAAAAACTCTGAACGTAAGTCTCGTGGCTAATCCTGCAGCTCTTTACGGTACGGCTGGACACATAGGCACACACAACACACACACATACGCACTACAGCGAGCGGCGTGGGCACACAACACACGGCAAATTGCAAACTAATTTACGAAAAAGTTTAACTAATTCGCTTCATAGTAACCATCACTACACAGCAAATGCAACTTTCGTCGTTGCTACTCTCTAATCTACACGTCCTAACGGTGTTTTAGCCGAAAACGTGAAGATACTAACCATCGTGTGTTTCTACACAGCACTTTAGCAACCTGCCTTGCAAGGCACGCAACACCAAAAGAAAGGTTACAGCCGGAACCAGCGATGACTGCAGCTCGGTGACAGCACTGGTGGCCGGCACATCAGTTCAGCCTGCGATGACAGTAGCAAGCAAATTGACCGATAGAGTTATTTTTTCAAGCAAACCGCACAATGTCACCTTTAGTTTGCCTTCGTTTTGCACAGTGGGAACCGATTGTTATTATTCGTCGTTTCATTTCGCTTGTGACCGTTCAAATAAACATAGAGCGAAAACGTCTCGTGCGACAAAAGGTGCTCAATTTTGGTGGTTTTTAATGAACTGCGATGCAAATTTTCATTCCACGAGAATCAAAGTAGCTCATTTCACCCTGTCAACCTACTTGTTTTTTTGTTGTTTGAAAACATAAAAAATAAGTTAAAATATGTTAAATTTTGTTTTTGAGTTGACATTAATCTGACTTGTTAAAAAAACTGAATGAATTGTTTTTTTTCTTCAGATGAAGCAGAAATATCTCGCGAGACAAGTAGCTCAGTTTGAAAAATTGAGCTATTGTTTGTCGCGCGCGACGTTCTTGCTCTGTGTCTATTTGAACGGTCTGAAATGATAAAAGAAAGAGTATGAGCCTGCTAAGTAAAAAAAAGAAAAGTGCAACAAATTCTTTTAAATTTTCTAAACTATCATTTAACTGTATTTAATTAACCCTATTCCAGGTAACCGGCTACACGGGGAGCCAAATCGATTTTAATTGCTTATTCATCTGATTCTAGGAATCAGATTGGCTTGAAAATTAAAACACGGATGACCACAGTCACCCTTCTCTGTTTTTTTCAGTATAATAAACCAATTTTTTTAGAATTAATGTTTGGAATAACCCTATTCCAGGCAAGTGGGCTACCCGGGTAGATTTGTCAATCTCACTATCGTTTTTATGTTACAGGCGGTCCCCGAGATACCCCATATAACCAAGATACCGATAACGCCACCAATTTCTCGTACTAAAAATCCAGTTCCATCAAATAAAGCCAAAAAACTATCAGTTTGGTGGGTTAAGCCACACGGCTACAGAAGCAGCCACTTCAATGTTGTTGAAGTCAGTTTTTTATGAACGGATAATTTATTCGCTCAACGTGTTTCACCAGTGTTAAAATGTGATTTAATTAAGCATAGGAAGCAAGTAAACGTGTGTGTTTAAGTTGGTTTGTTGTGGAACATCCATGTGTAATATGTGTATCTGTGTGTTTGTTTACTTGCGAGTGGACTCTTTCATTTCGCTGGTCAGTGCATAGTTTATAGACTTATAATATTGCTGAAGTTGAAGTGCAGTGATCCCAAGCGCCACAGATTAAGCTTAAACGACCGGAAAATTGAATATCCATAGAAAAAAAAATGAAAGCTCCACAGCTTCATTGGTTTGATCAATAGATGGCGTATTACAACTCATCATTATATTGCTATCCTTTTCTTGCAATGTGTTTCGACAAGTTTCATCTTATCATGCCCTATATAGCCTTGGGCACTTGGGCTGTCATCATAATTTTAAAACAAACGTAATTGCGGCAAATGCAAAACTCCATTAAATGTTCTCATTTTGTAAGTTATGTTGAAAATACATTGCAAATAGACTGAATTTAAACATTGTGTGTGAATTTTATTTGATGTTGCTGTCTGTCTACCAGAAAGGGTCATAATGAACGGTTTTTATTAAAATGGAAACTCCTTTATCTTTTTAATTAATTGCTGAAAAAATCTGAAAAATTGGCGTAAGACGTATAATGTACAGTTATCAAAATTAATAGAGCCATTTTGCTGTTAAAATTTTATACAGGGTTTCACACTTTATCTCAAGACCGCGGGACCCCTTCCCGAATCTGTCTTAGCCAAAGCCAAGACTGCGGTATGATGCTTGAAAACGTTGATGATACCTGAATTCATCGGATGCAATGCTGAATCTGCGGCACATTTCTCGAAACACACTGGTCCGCGCCGAGGACATGCGGTCGAATATTTTTTTACACGGATAACCTTTGTGATGTTTAAATTCCAGGCAACCGGGCTACCCGGGTAGCCAGCGACTTTGGAGGCTTATAACTTTTGAATGCGTAATCCAATATTGATGCAATACTGTGATGAAAATTAAACAAACTAATGCAGTTTCTATAACGTTCATAGATTGGTTCAACTCGCTACTGTTTTTTAATTATAGCTTTTCAAAGTTGGCAGGATTTTTTTAAAATAACTACAAAATGTTAAAAATATTTTTTTCAGTACTTTACAAAATATTTTCAGCTAAAAGGCTCCAAAAGCTTTGAGAACTGTATGTTACACGTATTGTATAAATTTTTCAGAATTTTTCTATGAGCGATAAAAAAGATAAAGGAGTTGTGATTTGAATAAAAACCGTTACATTATGACCCTTGCTGGTAGAAAGACACTAACATCAAATAAACTTCACACTAATAGTTTTATTTCAGTGTCTTCACAATATATAATCAACATAACTTACCAATAGAGACCATTTTATCAAGTTTTTGCATTTGTCGCAGATAAATATTATGCAGATAATATATTAAAATTTTATAAAATTATTATGCCCACTGTATTGTAACGGTTTTTATTCAAGTCAAAAGTCCTTTATCTTTTTTATCGCTCATAGAAAAATTCTGAAAAATTTATACAATACGTGTAACATACTTTTCTCAAAGCTTTTGGAGCCATTTTGCTGTGGAATTTTTGTAAAGTACTGAAAACAATATTTTTCACATTTTGTAATAATTTTCAAAAAAATCCAGTCAACTTTGAAAAACTATAACTAAAAAACGGTAGTGCGTTGAACCAATCTATGAACAGTTATAGAAACTGCATTAGTTTGTTTAATTTTCATCAGAATATTGCACCAATATTGGATTACGCATTCAAAAGTTATAAGCCTTCAAAGTCGCTGGCTACCCGGGTAGCCCGGTTGCCTGGAATATGATGTATTTTTGGTTGCCAGTGACAGGGTTAAAAAAATTAACTCCGAAAGCACATTTCCCACTGTCGTGTTTCATCGCTACCAACCTAGCGGCGCATGTCGGCCCGGATGTAGCGTGGCTGTCATCGTTGGCACTGCTCTGGGCCAACTCTCTTTCCAGCACAAAGCTTCCATTGGTAAGCACGCCTCGGAGCAAATTAGAAGGTGAGTTGCGTTCGATTTTCCTCAAATTCTTCTCGCCCAACGGCTCAACATCAGCAGCAGCGGCGGCAGCAAACGGGAACAATACAGCTGTCCGTGGCAAGCGCTCATCGCACCATGGCACTTCTACATTTCAATCAAAAAACTCATCGTCGTCGTCTCCCATCAACCAAAAACCCCAAAGAAGTGGCACGCGGCGGGGAATGAACGGCGCATTACAATGTAGTCCGTCGGAACTGCTGTAGAATTGTGCGTTTGTGTGTGTGTGTGTATGTGTGTATGCTTCCAAGATCCGAGCATTCGAGTGATCGAGTGGCCGGTTCTGTCCTTAGTTGCGTGCAGCTGTTATTTATATATTATTTCTATTCTATTTCCAATAAGATTGTGAAGTGAAAGTCACTAATTTCCGTTTCTCTCTCATCGCCATTTTCAGCTCAAGATGGGGCGCCGTCCAGCGAGATGGTACGTATAAGCAGTAACCTCCATGGGAGGGAAGTTTCCGGGCGGGAAAATCAGTCTCCTTTCCTACTCGTTCCAAGAGACCAATCGCGTCGAGCTAAGCTTGTGGTGATATTGTGTATTTATCCTGCCGCTCGTTTACATCGAGTTGCATGGTTAGTTCGATCATACGACCGAGCGTTGTCCGGCAGGAAGCACATGCTCAAGAAATGGGTAAGGTACATCCGTATCGAAAACTGAATTAGATGCAATCTCAAATTTACCTGATACAACTGAGAAGAAAATTTCTAAAACCAAGTCCAAGCGATCGGTTGTACGAATGTGAAATGCTTTCCTTCTAGTGAGGTTTCAACCTCTGACGGGCAATGTTAAACCTAACACTGACCCACTGTCCCAAGAAGGTAGAATAAATGCAAGAAAAAGGGTGAGTTGCTTCCCGCTTTAATCAAAGTGTTCGTTGGGATGACATCTCAATTTTACTTGCAACATTACGCTTCCAAAGTAGAAGAAAATGCGCTTGATTTGTCTCCTCCGGAAGGTGTTTTAAGGTCATGTTGGTCCTTTGCTTTGAAAAAAAAAATCAAGAAACCAAATCCAGGCGATCGGTTATATGAAGGTGAAATGCTTTCCTTCTGGTGAGGTTTAAACCTCTAACGGGCAATGTTAAACCTAACACTGACCCACTGTCCCTAGAAGGTAGAATAAATGCAAGAAAAAGGGTGAGTTGCTTCCCGCTTCAATCAAAGCGCTCGTTGGGATGGCATCTCAATTTTACTTGTAACATTACGCTAAATAGGTAAAAATGCGCTGAACTTGTCTCCTTCCGAAGGTGTTTTAATGTCATGTTGGTCCTTTGCTTTTGAGAGCAGCGTGATTTACACCGTTTCTAATTCGAGAAGGTATATCAGATATTCAAGAAAAAGGGTGAGGTACCAACCTGAATCAATCAGCGGGATCTCAATTTTGCTTGAAACAGCTCGCTTGTGGTCTTGTGCGCGATTGCTATCTCTTGTCACGAGGAATGGATAAAATGCCCCCAATTCTGGTTTGTTTTCGGCACCGACGTTAACCTACGTTTTCTACTCCATTTTTCTCCCAATTTCCTAGCTACCGCTACTGCAAGAACAAGCCGTACCCGAAGTCGCGCTTCTGTCGCGGTGTGCCGGACCCGAAGATCCGCATCTTCGATCTGGGCCGCAAGAAGGCGTGCGTGGAAGACTTCCCGCTCTGCGTCCATCTCGTGTCGGACGAGTACGAGCAGCTGAGCTCGGAGGCGCTCGAGGCAGGCCGTATCTGCTGCAACAAGTACCTGGTGAAGTTCTGCGGCAAGGACCAGTTCCACATCCGCATGCGTCTCCATCCGTTCCACGTGATTCGCATCAACAAGATGTTGTCCTGTGCCGGAGCTGATCGGTACGTGTGCCTTTTCGCTATTAGCCCCCCCGTCTTATTTATTCATTTACTTTTGTATGATGATATTGCTATTCTCAGAGCATTGGGTTATGATAACGTATGATTACCCTTTTATCACGTTGACACTTGCTGATTTTTGTTTATTAATTGTCTTCAACTGTCACCAACAAGCCACGTGTCTGCAACGAGTTATTAATGTGCAACGTTTCTCCTCCTCTCTCTCTCCCTCCCACAAACATTTCCTATGTTACACCCTGTAGGCTCCAAACAGGAATGCGTGGTGCGTTCGGCAAGCCGCAGGGTACGGTCGCGCGCGTCCACATCGGCCAGCCGATCATGTCGGTGCGCTCGAGCGACCGCTTCAAGGCGCAGGTGATCGAGGCGCTGCGCCGTGCCAAGTTCAAGTTCCCCGGCCGCCAGAAGATCTTCGTCTCGAAGAAGTGGGGCTTCACCAAGTACGATCGCGACGTGTACCAGAAGCACAACGACGAGGGCCGACTCGTCGCGGACGGATGTGGCGTACAGTTCCGCAACGATCACGGACCGCTGGTCAAGTGGGAGCAGCACCAGCGCAATCGACTCTCTGCGTAAAAAAAAACCGGAGCCGAAGGTGGTGTTGCCAGGGGGGTAGAATGAATGAATGGTGTGTCTCGCCCGGTTCTCGCGTGCTTTTACATCGCCCGAGCCGGCACAGGAGGAGGTCTTTATTAAAGTGAACAGAATGTACCGGATACAACAGAATACATGCTTTTGATGATGATGATGGGAGAAAGTGTGAGGCGATTTATTTATTTATTTCTAAATTATTATCAATAAAAGGTAATAGAACTGTGAGACCCCATCCCGCTTTCGAACATATTGGGTCGTAGTGCAGGTCAACCGAAAGAGGCGCATCATATAACACAGCGGCAGCTCATTGAGTTTTTGGAAGGAGTCGCGTGTCTAAAGACGCAAAAATCCTCTTAATGGTGCGAGTTTGGCCTTCACGGTAATTTGACAGATCGTTGAGGCTCAAACGTCAGTAAGACTTACGCTCCAAAAGCCTATAGCAATAAGGAATGTTGCTCATTGGATATATTTATTAAAACATGAGGTCTGTAATTCGCTGCACAAACTAGAGCAACCAAAACCCTCATCCACATGCCTAGAGCTGAGAAGGTTGTGCATTTGCGAGCCACACAAACGTTTGCCCGCACGCGGTGACAGCGTTGCCTGACAGCTGCAGTGCGCCGGCCTGCCGCGAGACGTCACAATAGGAGTCGAAAGAAAAGCAAGTAGAAGAAGAAGATGGTATCTTTGTATCGGTATCGGTAGGGGCGAAAGCGACAGTGCGACAATTGTGGCTGCCGCTGGTTCCGTGTCAGCACGCTGTAATCCATCCGTGCGCGTGTGCCCTTTCCGTTCGGTTCTGCGTGTGCTGCCCTGTCAAAGAATACCAATTTCAGTCTCCCATTTTCAAACCCACGGAAACGTAATTCCTTACCAACGGTGGGGGTAGGGGTGGGGGTGCTGCTGGTGCTGGTGGTAGTAGTAGTAGTAGTAGTGTGTGTGTATGTGTGTGTGTATATGTTTAGTGTGATATAGTGCTGCAATAGTTTCCAGTAAAAAGGTTTTCGTGCTGTGCTGTCTCCCGTACACACTCTTCTCTCGCTCTATGTCTCTCCCGTTCTCCTGTGCAAACCCTCCTTCCCCCCTCCTCCCATGGATATGCAAATCTATTTCTTTAAATTATTCTTGTATGTAGCGGTCGAGCGAAATACGCACGCCGGGGAGTGGGGAGAGGATGAACGCAAAGCGCATCGTGGTGCGACTCGCGACACACACACACACACGCACGCACACACGCAAGGGTAGATTTTCTTCGTTTCAATTAGCACACGCAACCCGTTCCCCGGTTGTCCGCGCCGCTCCAGGCAGCTTGGGATACGAACGCATCAGCGCACCAATACACCCGGGATCGAGATCGCGGCTGCTTGTTGGTGGTGTGGCATATCTTTTACATTCGATCAAAGCTGAACCCCAGCACCATCCATCGGCTGACCGACCTGCTGGGCAAATGCTGTGCAGTCGTTGATTTACCGTCCAGGGTGTGTGTATGTGTGTGTGAGTGTGTGTATCTGTCTATTAGTTCGTCCACCAATTTCAATTGGTGCTGGCCGTGTGTGTCCCTCAGCTTCAACAACCAACCAAATCCAATATCAATTCATTCTCGTCGCCTTTGTCACGCTCTCTGTCTCTCTCGCTCTGGCTCAGCGTTACTCGCGCTCTAATTTATTTCAACGTTTTCGCTCTCCTTCGCTCCGTCTCCTTGTGCCACCTGTGTTTGATAAAAAAACACACATCCAGACATTTTGCATTTTGTGCACCACCATTCGCAAAGAAGGCCGAGCGCGTGTGTGTGTGTGTATATGTGCGATTGGATACGGATTCCTTCTGCAAGAACCTGGCCGGATATCGTACCCCGTTTTAGTAGTGCCGAGCACGCGGCACAGAGTAACAATTGTGCAACAAATCCGGTGCGTTAAACCGGCCCTCTACTTGTGTGTGTGTGTGTGTGTGTGTGTGTGTGTGTGTGTGTGTGTGTGTGTGTGTGTGTGTGTGTGTGTGTGTGTGTGTGTGTGTGTGTGTGTGTGTGTGTGTGTGTGTGTGTGTGTGTGTGTGTGTGTGTGTGTGTGTGTGTGTGTGTGTGTGTGCGTGGCGGTCTGTCTCAGCTTGTTCGTATTTGTGTACGTGTGTATATGTATGTGTGTACGTGCGTATGAAGCGTGATGGGGGTGGAAACTGGAATTAAAATTTTGGCCGAAAAAATAAATAAATAAAATAACAATCATCCCATTTTCCCATTTTCCAAGGAGGAATACTATTCTAGTACAGTGGAACCCCAACATAACGAGTTCAATCCGTTCCAGATCGTTATGCGGGAGACTCTTGTCGATATAATGTGGTGGAAAAGTAAAAGAATTGGCTGCAGGACCGCATCTGTGCCGGTACGAAAGCATATGTGCGTGTCTGACCAAAATGGAAAACGTCTTTGAGATAGCTAATACAATTTCGAAGATATGAGTGATTTCACTATTTCTTTGTCATTATTAATTGGTCCATTAGTCTTCAGATGAAATCCATTCCATTTTGTTTAATATTTTGCAACATTGATAAATTCCATTGCTTCCCACACGTGGTTTTGTGTGTAAGAGCGACTGCTTCGCCCGGTTGATGCTTGCGAACATAAGAGGAAACATTTTCAAGCTACCCGCTTGCATTGTTGCAAAATAACAATGATACACGATATTGTCTGGCAAGAGTTTGCTGTCGTAAACTGTTGGAATTTCATGCTAGTCTTTTTGTTTTGTTCCTAAATAAGCTAGTAGCATCAGAATTGCAAATTGGTTTGTGATTTCCGACATAAGATTTCACCAACTTCATTGGCATCCAATCTAGCACCGGATCATGCGTTAACCAAATCTTAGTATCGAAACGCAAAAAACACTCGTCTGTGTACTACTGATGTGCTCTTTGGAGTGCACCCACGACTCCGATCCGACTCAGGCTATTGTTAGTCCGAAACCGACTCCGCCTAAAATCCGAACCTTTAGTTCTGCGCGGTGTCGGAGTCGTCCGGAGTCGTCCGGAGTCGTTCAGAGTTGTCCAGAGTCGGCCGTAGTCGACCATAGTCGGAGTCATTCGGAGTCGTCTAGAGTCGATCGGAGTCGACCGGCTTTGAAATCGGTTGGAGCCAACATGAGCCGTCCGCTTGAATGCGCTTCATCAGTCATTTCCTTTCTTTTTGTTTTTTTTTTTATCTTACACTTAGCGCGTACACTTCATATATAGGCCAGTTTCTCTGTTCCGACCGATTCCGGACGACTCCAACGACTCTTATCTTTAGGTGACTCCGATTGACACCGACTCCGGTCGACTCCGGACGACTCCGGACGACTCCGGACGACTCCGGACGGCTTTGCACGACTCTGGCCGACTCCAATTCCGCGCGAAACTAGTGGTTTGGATTTTGCTAGAGTCATAATCGGATTAACAATAGCTGGAGCCGGATCGGAGTCATGGGTACGCTCCAAAGAGCGCATTACCAATCCAAACGCTAGAAACACTCCTCAATGTACCACACACTTGTCCACAACTACACGACACTTTTCCTCCTGGCAATAGTTTTATATTAAATAAAACTTAGTAGCGAAACTCTTGTTTACCTGAGAGATTATTAGAACAACATAAATGCTCAGTGTTAACCGATCGTGATCAAGATTTCACATCGGCACCGCAATATTTGTCAGGAACCCAAATTAATGAATTATTGCTCGTTAAGCGAGATTTTACTCGTTATGAGAGGTATTGATGGAGCATTTGAATTTGCTCGCTATGCGAAAAACTCACTATACGGGGTACTCGTTATTAGGGGTTTCATTGTATTTGCATCTTCATCATTCATTGTCGTCTGGGTAGCATGTGCTCGATATGTTTGTGATGTTAAGTGAAGCTCCTGACATAAATTGTTGTTTTTGTTGTTTTTTTTTTCTTCTCTGTATCTCTTTCTGCCTGTATCTCTCGGTGTACAACTTCCTTTGCACTTTACTGTCTGCCATATAAACACACATATGTAAACACTCATACATAATACACCATGCCACCTCCACCGGAAAACTGAAAAAAAAACGCAATCTTTCAACTTCACATGTCGCACCCACCCACCCGCCCGCCCCGCCCGTTGTTGTATTGTGGACTGTTTTTTGTGCTGTAAAAAGAAAACACACGTGTATTTACATTCTCTTTTCTCTTTCCCCAACCCCTACACTCCTCCTTTATTTCCCTATTTTTTCTTCAACCCCCTTTCCGTCTCCATCCCCTCAACCCCGTATTCATTCCCTTTCCATTTGCAGGTGTTGAAAGGTTTTATTGAACACAACAACAAAAATTATTCACAGAAGCAGCAGCATCAATCCCAAAAAAATCCAAATCTAACGGAAGAAAAAACAAACGAAAACGTTGCACAAAACGGCACGTGTGAGAGATTTTTTGTGTTGTATAGTACCCGTTGTACGTTCGTTTGTTTCCGATTTGAATAGTTTTGAGTTTGCTGTTTTGGTTGTCTATAAAAAAAAATCAAATAAAACAATATCTCCAATCCGTATCCGTACGCCCATGCGCCCGAGTTTTGCCTTTGAAACAGGGTTTAAGGGTACTTAAAAACGGCTAGTGGAACAAGTAGAACGAAAAAACAACCCATCCCGCCTCCCAATTCTACCACCACCCACTATCCGGTTTTATCCCCCGTAAGACATATTTTCGGCCACGGCCCGGGGGTAACCTTCCCACAAGGGGGAGAAAAAAAAAACACACACACCCCGTCACAGTCTCTCGGCGTCCAAGCAGTGTTGTCGTAAAACAACAACATCAACACACCCCCAAAACGCAAAGCAAGTTCTCTAAAGATGCTTCTCAGCCGAAATAAGTAATTGTTGATTTTACTTTCCTTCTTTCTTTTTACTTTATTTTCTTCTCTTCTTAAAGTCCGTTTTTCCACCTTTCTTTAACTCCTCGCCAACCTCTCACTCTTGTTCTCCTGTACCATTTCCAATCCTTTTCCATCCCCCCCTAAACCTGGCCCATCCTTCTTACTTCGTAGAAAATTAACGATTTTGATCACTAACACCTTCACACTAACACAGCCAATACGTTGCATGAGCATCATTGTTATCCGCCATTCCCCCTCCCCACCCTCACCTCATCCCACTTTCGCATCCCGATTCTGCCGTAGAAATGTTACAACTAGAAAGCAAATTTAATCGCCCGTTCTGTAACGATCAAACAAGTAGTAGCACCGTATCTAACCTTCCAGTGCATGGCCACTCCTCCCACCATTGCAGACCGTCTTGCTCGTTTAACTTTGTCCTTCTGACGACAAGACCCCCCCCCATTCACCCTCCGGTTGTCCTTCACCCAGCTCAAAAGTATGGGTTCTAATGAGCCCGTCCCACTAACACAACAGTATCTCGATCGCTATAGATAGTAGTGCTTTCTATTTTCATCTCACACCCCACCCCCCACCCTCCTCTTTTTTTCTTTTCGTCTAAATTTTTTGTTGGTAAATCTGGCACCATCATCTAAACCCCGGGTGCTGGCCGGGCCTCTGTTCCTCATTCCAGACTCGGAAGCATACGTCCGGCGAAGCACCTGAAGCTCGACAGCATGGACGCACCGGCAACGTCCGATATCGTCATCATCAATGGGAATTCTCATCCGGATCTGGCGAACCTGATTGCAAAGTACGGACCAAAACTGCCCTTCAACATCTCCCTCCCACCCAAGGCGCAACACCCAATGCTTGCCGTTAGCAGTCGCTCCTGCTATTGATCAAACAGCTGACCTCTGCAGCACATCGGTGCTACTTGGGTGTTCTGCCGGGTGTTCGGCGGGATTGCTTCCGTTCGGTTTGCCTGTTGTGTGTTTCCTCATGGTTGACTTGATTTTCTTCTTCTTTTTCTTTCTTTCACGAACTTCTAACCCGCTCCCGCGAAGTCGGCTCGGTGTGGCGAACGGTGGATGCGCGGTTTATCACAAAACGAATCGCGAAACGATGGTCGAGATAGGCGATTCCGTGCGCGGTAAAGACATCTACATCATACAGACCGGCACAAAGTGAGTTGAGCGATATTGATAGGCATGTAATGTTGCCATTTCTTCGTAGTGTGCATTAGGTTTGGGTGTATGAAAATGTGGCGGGAAAAAGTAGTATGGGCGTAATGTGAATTTCATGCTTTGCATGTTGCATAAGAGACAAATTGATTGGTTTCCTACTAATTTTTATTTTATTATTATTTTATTCAGGCGGAACGGTTCGAACATTCCGTATTGCTTAAAAGTAGAGTATACAATTCTACAGAGTTTTCCAAGTCAGTTTAGAATGTCAAAATTGTTATTAACCGCGGGCATAATGATATTCCACATCGTTCTGACATTTCCAATCCATCATCTTAAGTTTAATTTCTTCAGCATGATTTTCAACGGACTGCTGTCATTGTTTTTTCACCGGGGTTTGAAGCCGAATCACATCACCTGTCGACATTTGAAGCATTGAACATCATTCTGGAGAAATAAAAAAAATTACGTGGTTTTTCAAGTCAGTTTCGAGTGTAAACATTGTTATTCACCGCGTGCAAGATGTTAACAAACTTCAATGTGATAATTAGTTTTCATCAGCATATTTTTTTATTTCCTCAGCATGATTTTCAACACTTCTCAAGCTGGATTGAATTTGACAGTTCATTTTGAAGCAAATACACCATTTGACAGATGTTGAAAAACATCTTGGAGGCGATCAATAATTATGTGCACATTCGAATGTGACTTGGAAAACGTTGTATGAGGTTGTATGAACGTTGTATGAAATGAAATGTCAGATCGATGTGGAATAGCATTTTACAGCAGGTGAATAACAATGTTTACATTCGCATCTGACTTGGAAAACCCATGTAATGCATGGCGTTAGAAGCCATATTGGCTGGTAGACATCCCGGGTGTACTCGGACATTTTGGTTTTGTTCCGTCCAGTCCATGATTTTGTGGTCCTATAAGTGTGGTGAGGGTCTTCATCATTCTGTTTTCGAGGTCGAGTTCAGTTGTCCATAGGGCATTGTAGGGGTTTTTATTAGTGATGGATAAATTTGGCAAAAATCCCGTTGTCGACTCCGATAATTTCAACATTATCCGTAGTCGTTCGGAATCGTCCAGAGTCGTGGGTAGTCGTTTGGAATCGTCCGGAGTTGTCAGAGTCGTTCGGAATCGTCCAGAGTCGTGCGGAGTCGTTCGAAGTCGTCAGAGTCGTTCGGAATCGTCGGATTCGCCCAGAGTCGTTTGGAATCGTCGGATTTGTCGATTGTCGCTCGGAGTCGTCCGGAATTCGTTGAAATCGAAGCCTTCAGTCGAAGCACATTGCACCTGACGGTTCCTGTTGACTCCAAGTGACTCCGTCTCCGGACAACTCCGACTGACTCCGGACGACTCCGAACAACTCCGAACAACTCCGAACGACTCCAGGCGATTCCAGACGTCGCTGAATGACCCTAGACAATTCTGGACGATTTCGAACAACTCCGGGCGACTTCGGACGACTCGGATTCCGGGCGTAACAAGTGGTTCGGATTTAGTCGGACTAACAATAGCTGGAGTCGCATCGGAGTCGTGGCTGCGCTCTAATCGTTTAAATCGTAAAAATAAAATATCGTTTTCAGGAAATCCAGGTCCGATATCGACCTGTCCTATACGCTGGTGATGTGCAGCAAATGCGAAATGCTTAGACCTAGGTCTAGAGTGAACGCACGATCTCCAGGGATGTTATGGAACCAAGGTTTCGAGCATAAACGAGGAGTGATAAAGGTTGCGGTTTTGAGCCATACCATATTTAAAGTTCTTTTCGTATAACTATATAAAATATGTTAGTCTGCACAAGTGCTTCCTAAAGCATCTTTAAAAGTATCTTGGCCACGCAGAATGCTCTACAAATCGTCTTAAAATGTGATCAGGAAAGTCCTTCTTGTCTTAAAGCAATGGAATCCATTTTTGTTTATTTAATTGTAGATATGTGTTACCAATATGTGATATGTTGATATTTTGACAAGCAAAATCAAGGTTTACAAGACATTAAAAAAATGGCAATTTCCAATACACTTTTCACGTCAGGGTTATTCTAGCAAAGCCGTGAAAAAGCTTTTGTGTGGTATGGATTTCTGCTCATTCGCGGGCGATTTAACAAAAAAAAAATCCAGTCAACATTGAGCAACCAATTTCAAACACTATTATGACTTCATATTTATTACTTCATTGCCGTCTCAAGAACATATCCATAGCAAGAGGCTGTCATTTTGACAGTTTAACTAGTACTATCAACAAAGTTCTGTAGATGGGCCCTTTATGTTTTAAGTTTTATTGTAATCTTATTAGGTCATACAAGATATTAAAATGAAAAAGGATGTCTTAATGAAATAATCGTAACAACAACGTTCAAACTATAACTATAACTATATAAGATTTAAAATGTTCCTTGGGATGAGCATGGTTGGTGATGACCAATGCCCTGCTTTGATGAGGATCCGTCAGTATAAAAATGGTCACTATTAGCATGGCCATGTTTATCCACAAACGTGCTGACAATTATCATCCGACGAAGGTTATTGGAGATATCTTTATTTGCATCCCTCAACGGGCTATCTGTACTTAAAATGGAACTGCGGGACTTTTCCTGTTTACTGATAGCTGAAACAGGACAAACAGAAAACTAAATGTTGTCACGACAATGCCGTAGACACGTACCCTATGCGATAGCGTCAGATTTTTACAATAGTGTGTAGATGCCTTTTTAGCTTGTTAAAATGTTTTTAGCTTGTTGTGGCTTCTCTAAAAGCAATTTTGTAGATGATGAAAGCTGTTTTAAATTGTTCGTTGTGTAGACTTTATGGCAAAACGTTCCAGCCTAGATAGCCATCTAAATTGATCTAAATCTAAACACACAAACGCACTAAAACACGTCCTTACTTTCGTCCTAACTTTACAGAGATGTGAACAACAACATCATGGAGTTGCTGATCATGGCGTACGCGTGCAAAACCTCCTCGGCAAAATCGATCGTCGGCGTGATCCCGTACCTGCCGTACTCGAAGCAGTGCAAGATGCGCAAACGGGGCTGCATCGTCTCGAAGCTGCTGGCGAAGATGATGTGCACCTCCGGCCTGTCCCACATCATCACGATGGATCTGCACCAGAAGGAAATACAGGGCTTCTTCGACTGTCCGGTGGACAATCTGCGCGCCTCCCCGTTTCTGCTGCAGTACATCCAGGAAAGCATCCCCGACTACCGCAACTCGGTGATCGTGGCCCGCAATCCGGGCTCGGCAAAGAAGGCCACCTCGTACGCGGAACGGTTGCGCCTCGGCATCGCCGTGATACACGGCGAGCAGAAGGAATCGGAAGCGGACGAAGTCGACGGGCGCAACTCGCCGCCGACGCTGCCGAAATCGCGCACGATGGACGTGTCCGGCGGGGTGCCGATCCACCCGGCGAAGGAGAAGCCGCCGATCAACGTGGTGGGCGACGTCGGTGGCCGGATCGCGATCATGGTGGACGACCTGATCGACGACGTGCAGTCGTTCGTGGCGGCGGCCGAGGTGCTGAAGGACCGGGGTGCGTACAAAATCTACGTGCTCGCGACGCACGGCCTGCTCAGTCAGGATGCGCCCCGCCTGATCGAGGATTCCGCCATCGACGTGGTGGTGGTGACGAACACGATACCGCACGAAATCCAGAAGATGCAGTGCCACAAGATTAAAACGATCGATATCAGTATTCTGCTGGCGGAAGCGATCAGGCGCATACACAACAAGGAGTCGATGTCATATCTGTTCAAGAACGTCACGCTGGAGGACTAGGGAGTGAGGCGGCGCGTTTGTTTCGTGCTAACGATTTGGCCTACACCACACATCAACACAGCGTGCTTTACTATCTTTTTTTTTCCTCCTGCAAACTTACTTGGTGCTTTTGGTAAAATCGCATTTTACACACCCACACTTACATTCAGGCATGAGAGAAGAAAACAAAAACCAAACAAAACATAAGTTGTGTCCGGCGGCCCTGCACTGAAACAGTTTTTGGGAAGGAAGGTACGCTAACAAGGCGCGAACAGCAGGGACCAAACCACAACCAACCTTTCAAGCAACGAAGATAGGCATACATGTTCTCAAAACGACCCTTTCGATTTTAATTCATAATTTTACTTACTTTGTTTTTATCGTGAAATGTTTCATGTTCTGTAAACGGCTAGTTCCATTGTTTCTATTTGTACTATCGTTTTCTCCTCTCCCCTTACCACTTTGCTTCCTGCACACACAGAGACAAAGAACAGAAGAATAAAAAAAAAAAAACATAAATATGATAGTTTAGTCAATATATAGTGTAGCGTTAGAGAAAGTAAGGATGTTGCTCGATGCAACGATCTGTGAGCAAACAAACAAAAATCTGAAACCCTGAATGCTAGAACGTACTCTACAGGAAACAAAGATTGTGCAGGCAAAACAAACATGAAGAAAGCATGTCCAACCGAGCAAAACAGCTAAAGAAAGATCGCACAGCCCAACCCTCGATGCGAAGCTTTCAGCTATTTTGTTGTTGTTGTTTCTAGTTGTGCTCTGGTTTAAGGAAAAAAGCGGCAAAAACACGATGAGTATGAGGGAGGACTGGATGAGGATCTGGATCAATAAAGTACACAATGATTTTTGGAATTTTATTCCTTACACCGTTAGATAATAATCGTGGCCGTCGCTAAGTATTTTTTGTTACTCTGATGGGCAGGAGAAAGAAAATTGGAAGATTGGATGGAAAAGACCAAGTGTACCAACATCAACCCCGATTCTCCCACCCATTCCCAGCGTTGAAGAAAATTGTACGATTTTCAATGTTTGTGTTCACCTTGTTGTTATTCTTGTTTTTTTTTTCTTCTTTTTTCCTATAGTTCCAGATGTGACAGGGAGTAAAATGTTCTGTGCTTCGGTTAGTAGTTGAGTTACATTTTCTTTGCATTTGCATTATTTTTTTTTTGTTTTGTTTTTACCTTAGCGTGCGCGCAGTGCACATTTCATTCTACTGTTTTGTTGATACCTTGTTTCGTTCTTTTCTGTTTTCTTTTTTGTTTGTTTATCTCGGACATTGTATACGCTCTTTGTGTTTATATGCGTTTTTTTTTCAAAATTGGGAGTTCTAGCGACATTTTAAAACTGTGCCTTAATGGTTGGTGTGCGTGGACGAGTTTCTGTTTTTTTTTTGGTTCACGGCGCATTTGCATCTGTTCTCTCCAGTTTCGCTGTATCTTTATTCCTGTTGTCCAAAACCCTGTTTGCCAGTTATCTCCGTTTGCAGATTGTAAAAGGGAATTTGCGAATGTGTAACCTTGTACGTGTGGTTGGGTGTGTGTGTGTGTATGTGTGCATGTGCTGTTCCCATTTTACATCTCGCAGATCACCGTCGCCAGCTGGAGGTCCGATTCGTCGGCCATGCGCATCGTCACCATGGCCTGGTTGCTGTACCGCCCGCTAGAGATCAGCCGCACCGAGGTCGTACCGCACAGGATGGTCTGGTCCAGGTCCACGCGACCGCGGCTCCGGCCACAGATGGTGCTCGCGCGTACCAGCTGGTAGGACGGGTCCAGTCCAACCGAGCCACCGACCTCGAGCCTATCATCCATTCTGACGCGTTCGCACTGGAAAATCAGCAATAGATGAATTGAACGGGAAGTTAAACAACGTCATTCAGGGAATGAGAAGTTCCGGGAAGATCAAGGATATCGCATGTAATAAGAATTAAAAAAATACTTCAATTAAAAGTACCATATTTTAGCGTGTATGACGACCCCCTTTTAGGACCAAAAATGACCAAAATCATGTTGAGGGGGTCGTTATACACGAGTAGTGACTTTTCAATTACAGCTGAGACATCCCTTTTGTTTACATACGAAGACTAGAAATAGTAAGGAGTGTATCTAAGGAAATACACAAGCAAAAAGGAAGAGATCTGGAAACAATTGATCTCCCTGGTTGTTTAAATTGAAATACTGAAATTCATAAAAAGGAATCAAAGAGGTTTACAACTAAAGCTCCGAAAATACCAAAAGAATACTAAGGTAAATTGATGGCCTTCCATTCGCTTGTCCTAGAAGCACAAAAAAAAACAAATTTGATCTAAATCAAATTGGTAACATAGACATTTGTTTTTGAATTTTGTAACATTAGAAATAATAAAAAACTTTGTTTTCCAAAATTTTTCAATAATTCTTCCCTGTGATGAATAGGTCGTTATAAACGGTAAAATACGACACTCATTGCCTGGAACGTTTGGAGATGTCCAACATTAAAGGCATGTGTGGAAGTCATTCAAGTTGATCTATCTAGTGATATCCATTAATTTGATTCACACACATGTCTGAAGAATGAAGAAGAATATGTAGACTTCAAATTGACTCCCAATAAGGGTGACACCTCCAAACGTATTTCCATCCAAGATCGGCTTGTGTGGGAATACGTCTAAAACGAGCCCATTAGATCCTCCTATTAAGGAGGAGGACTTTATCTATAGTTTACATAACTGCTCTAACAATACATAACATTTTGTAGCTGACTTCCGATGCCGATGCTCGGGCGGACCAGATTAACGTCGCAACAAGGATACTTACGTAACGGACACTCTCATTGATTTCTCCCACCTCCACGGCGACGACGGATACAACGGCCGGGAACAGAGCAGTCAGCGTGCAGTTCCGACGCAGGCCATAGTTACGCAACATGTAGTACGGTGCCAAACCCTCCGCCATGATGTTGCATGCTGCATTGGATGGAAGCAGACGTGAGAATGAGGGCTTTTTGTTTGTTTGTTGGTTTGTTTGTCAACGGTACAGGACACTCACGCTTTGGATTGTGATGGAATCGGGCGGACAGGACGAACGAACCACGCTCGGGTATGCGGTACTGTACCAGGGCCGCATTCTGGCTCGAGCGAAACACCCAAGCGTTCGAGGCGGCACCGACCGTTTTGGGCGGCCACGGTCCGCCCCCGGCCGACGCTCCCTGCTCGGCACAGAACTCCTGCACCCGCAGCTCCAGCGGCTTCTCGTGGTCGCGCTCGCCCGGGAAGTATTGCCCGTTCAGCTCCCAGCCGTCGACGAACGCCATCAGCCCGCCGGTGCGGCAGTCCACGTTCACCTGCCTCATCGTCACCTCGATGGTTTGGTCGGGATCGGCCACAAAGTACACCCCGCACACGGTCGCCGCGCCCAGCGTAGGGTCATCCGGGTCGGCACGTTCCGCGGACTCGACGCCCGGCGTCATCCAGTGGGCGCCGTGCTTGGACGTCGATCTTACCGGTGGCAGCTTGACGAACGAAAACTCGCCCTCCTCCGACGTGACGTGCATACAGTCTGCGGGGAATGGTTTTGGGCGGGAGGAGCAGCATGTCAGTGTCGTTAGCAGGGTGCGGTTTTTGGTGGAAAAAAGGGGTTTGGTGTGTGGATATATCAGTAGCAAGTGGAGAGCTGTCAGTAGCACGCACTATCCTGTTACGTGCACTTCAGAGCTTTCACGTTCCAGGCGTCACTTGAGAAGATAAGGGGGCGTGTGGGGGAACTCCAACCAACAGGATCAGGTTGTGACGTAAGCCTAGGTTCCGAAACGCAGCGGAGGGAAGGACACGCCGGTGTACGCTTTCGCGAAACGAAGAGTTTCTCTGTACGCTTGGAACTGAAGTGCAATCGAGGCAAGTGCTTTCGCAACAATTATCCAACCCGAACCCCCCAATTCCCCACTGTCCCGCTACCTACCCGTGATGAGATGTAGCTTTTCCTGCGGTGCTGTCGTGTGCTCCAGCTCAAACGATCGTCTAACTGCGTGCCAAGCCTGGGTGCGAGAGGGAAAGGATACAAACTCATGCGGTGTGGCAAGTGGATCGGAAATGTAATGCTTAAAATAAATACATCTTGAAGTCATCCAGCAAAGCCGAGGCAAGGGTTTCAATGCTCAAGTCCACCCCCCCGGGGCAATGGGTAACGCACCGAAAGCACGAGCAAAGGCAAAGAATAAATGAGCCAATAAATTGGCAATCGGCGAACGAAACGATGGGCAGTTAACTTTTCGCTGTTGATCGCGTGGAAAAAGGGACTTTCTTTTCAACAAATTTGTCCCATTTAAGCCCTTCCCCCTCCTCCCTCGTGACCCTTTCTCGTGCCGCGCGTACTGTGCCGGAGAGGAATGGATATCCATTAGGGAGTCTAAAAAAACCCTTTTCTTTTGGTACAATTCCCCACCGGCCCCGGACAACGAAACGACGAAATTGGTGGGTGAAAACAATGCAACGCATTCAAAACCCGTAACTGCTGACGAAACAAAAAATAGAAAAGGAAAATAAAAAAAGTAAAATAAATGCTACTTTTAAATTAGTTTTTCATCTTCTCGCTCCCTGGGCCAGCGGTCGAGCGGCCAATTTTATCCTTTTTTGCTGGAAAAGGCGTAAAATTGGCACCAATTGCCCGGGACGGACAATAGCGACTGAGGCAAACGCAAGCGCACGCGGAAGCGCGCGCGTTCCGTTTTATGCTGTAATTAATTCGCTTTCTAGCTGGTGTGTGTGTGTTTTTTTTTATTGCCTGCCTGCTCTCTACTTTAGCAAAACTGCACAAAAGCGAAGGTGAAAATTAATTGCAAAAAATATAAAAGGGCCACCCCGTTCAGTAGCGGGGACGCGCTTTTTTGAATTCTAACGCTCCTCCCCACACTCCAATGCCGGTGGTGCTTAATGGTGCTGCACATAGCAGGGAGCAACGTGTCGGGCTGGAAGGTGGGAGCAGAAGTAGCAGGGGAAGCAAAAAGAAAAGGCGGCAAAAGTTTGCACCTAGCCGCTAGCAAGGTTGGTGCGCACGGTTGGACACAACCGCCCGCGAAATGAAACGCAAATATAACACGTAATTAAATTGTGCACAAATATTCAATTTCCCCCTTGTGGTCTGGTTTGCCCGGTTGCAGTGTACGACGCGAGATCCCTCTCTGATGCCTGTTCACCCCCCCCTCCTCGCCCACACACTACGAGATGACCAGGAAGCAGCATTCAACGAAGGGCATCCTTCGCCTTGTCGAACGTTGCTCTTCACGCGACGCTAATTTAATGTGTACGTAAGTGGGGCGGCTATTACTTTTTTTCTGCTTTTTGTTGTTTTATTGCAACTCGTAGCGTTAAACATGATGTAGCATTTCCCGGGCGGGAGGACGTCCGTTGTTTGAAAAGGCTTTTACATGCTTTCACGGTAACATATTGCGGAAGCCACGCGGCAGAATATTCCGATCGGCTAAAAGGTGGGCTTTTAGGATGGCGGCCTCTGTTGTAGACTAGACGTACAATTAATGAATTATATTATTTCATTTAATTGTATGCGTGGTGCTGCACTACACCTTTAGAATGGCTATCGTCCGTAGGTGTGCAATTTGATTTACCTAAATTCGGTCTTACAGGGGTTTCCAAGTCACTTTCGAATGTGCGCATCATTACAGCGTTTTTGGATCATTTTCCAATGTTTGCAACATTTTTAATTGCTTGCAAGATGTTGTTCAACAGCTGTCTAATGTTTTATTTGCATCACAATGGTGTTTCAGTTCTTCCACATGATTTTCAACACGTCTCAAGCTGGATTGAGTTTCACAGTTCTTTGTGGTGTGTTGAAAATCATGTGTAAGAACTGAAATTTCATCTTGATGCCAATACTCCATTTGACAGCTGTTGAAAAAAATATTGGAGGTGGTGAATACCGATGTGCACATTTGAAAGTGACTGGGAAAACCCTGTATTTACCGCCTGTAAGATGACTTTCAACAGCTGTCAAATGGTGTACTTGCTTCAAAATAAGATGCTCGTTGGAACGTACCCAAAGGATGCAATGCCTCACAGGGTTTTCCGAGTCTATTTCTAATGTTTACAACATTTTTTATTGTTTGCGAAATGTTTTTTCAACAGCCGTCAAATGTTGTTACTGCATCACACTAATTTTCCAGTTCTTTCAAATGCTTTTTAACACGTTTCATGATGGATTGAGTTTGGCAGTGGTTTGTGATATACTATAAAAAATGAGAAAACGAAATTGAACACTCTTGGAAAAAATAATTATTCGACAAATTACGTTCCATCAAATTAAACAACACCAAGCCATGACCAGATCTTCTTAACAATAATTCTTCTTTTCTTTTTGGCTTTCAGTGACTTTTGGATTACCCCAACCCCCCCATAGCAGGATAGTCAAGTCCTGCGTATGGCGACACGGTCTGTTTGGGGCTTGAACCCATGATTGGCATTTTTTTAAGTCGTACGAGTTGACGATTGTACCACGAGACCGGCTTTAACAATAAATATCAACAAGTAATATCAAGACTGCGAATTGGTCATACCAAACTAACTCACAGTCGCATAATTTCAAAAGAATCCTCAGCACTCTGCAAATACTGTAGAACACAAATCTCAGTCCGACATATACTAACAGAGTGCAACAGATACAAAAAGTTAAGGGCATCCTGTAATCTTAACATTAATATTGATGAAATTCCATCCGAGAGCCACAAACAAACAAAAAAACCAATAATATTTTAAAAAATCCCATCTATACAACCTAATTTAACAATTATAAGAAATAAAAGTATAAGATTGATTATCTATTCGACTATTTTTGAATAGTCTGACACAACATGATAAGAAGGGCCGAGATACTGCACAACTCACCACAAGGCAGATTTGAGTAACCAGTATAGTCTGACGCATCTGTAGTAGAATGGTTTAAGTTACCTAAACATCTTAACAGAGGCGAAAGAGACCCAAGAGGACCAAAACATCTTTAAGTATTAAAACAAGAAAAAGTTCTTTGTGATGTGCTAAAAATCATGTGTAAGATTTTTTTTTTGTTATGATGGAAATACACCATTTTGACAGCTGTTGAAACCCATCTTGGAAGCGGTGAGTAATAATGGCGCATTCGAAAGTGACTTGGAAAACCCTGTAAGGTGTTTTGTTGAACAGGTATGCATAGTGTTCTGAACATCATTGAAGACTGTTTTTCATTTGTTATTGTGTTACATCGGCTAATTACGGCACTCGAATGGTAGTCGAATGGAACAGAATGCTTTGAATCGGACAGCAAAATACATGCCACCCAATTCGAACCAATGAATGTTTTATCTACGTTTAGAAGCATATCAACAAAATCTTCCATGCATAAAAATGTAAAAAAAGAGTAAATTAACTACGTTCAATTTGTCATGGCCGTACGACCTTCCGTACGAGTGCTGCGATCAGGCGGACAGTTCCCTAACAATTGTATCATGAAAAATAGATTGCAATTTTATCAATATCGTTACCAATCGTTAAAAAGGCAGAAATAACCAAATTTCCTTGATGAATTAAATAAAATTATTAATTATCGACTATATTTTGGCTGTAAAACGTGATATTCGACTTACTGATTTGAACGAATGTCACCACAACGCATTAGTAACTCGGGGATAGGCTGTACTAGATAAATTACACATATTCTTAATCGATGCATTATACTAATGATGGCCGTGATTGTAAAATCAATACCACCAGCATGGCCTCAAACTGAATGCGCCCAAGACGAAACCTATCATCACCATCATCCGGCACAATGTGTTAAACAAAATACCGTTCCAAGCAAATCCGTGCGCGGAAAAGTTGAAGATCACACACGCATCATTAGACCCCAGTAGCTGAATTCAATTATGCAAAACGGAACTGCTACTTCCTCCCCCAGATGAGGAAGGAACACATTTGTACTCGGCAAAGTAGCTCTCATACTGCTTGACGAGTCCTTGCCGTAAGTGGTTGCTCTCCAGTGCCGTACGCTGTACCCGGCCGTAACGAAATGCAAATGAGGCAACCGGCGCGCCCAGCCCCCTCCAGATCCACTCGAGCCACAAAGCCACACGCCATTGTGAGAGCCGAACGCAATGCAAATGCCTGCCCTCTGCCGTCAGCCGTTGGAGCAAGTAGCTACTTCCAAAGACCACCCTCGAACCCGCCGTCCAACAAATGCCTAAAAGGAAGCGTCCCACGCATTCGCGAACACCCAGAGGGAAGGAGGATGGCATCCCATATGTATATGTGCTCATGAAATATGCAGCAAGCGGTTGCAGGCAAAAAGAGAGAGAGAGAGAGAGAGAGAGAGCGGGAGAAAGAGAAAGAAAGGGAAAGAAAGGGAAAGATCAACCAAGGAGGAAGCCTGCTGTGTTTCCGCGGCCCCGTGGCTCTTGCACTGCATGGCAAGTAGCACAGGTTTTCCTACCTTCGCCTGGAAGCAGAGGATCAGCACCTGAAAAAACAACATCATAACACCCCGCATCGCCATCCCGCACGTGGCTCGTCCCTCTCTGCGCGTTGTTTTGCTGATGGTAGTCGGTCGTGTGGGGCGCGGGCTGATAGGTTTGTTTTCTTCCGCTGTTAAAATAGAGGAAAAAGTTTCAATGAAAATGAAACAAAACAAAAGAAAGAAAGAAAAAGAGCAATACTTTAGCAGTAACCAAAATAATATTTTTTCCGCCTGAGTTAGCGCGCCGCTGCGGCTAGAATAACACAAGCTGCGGGTTTGTGGCGCCGTTTCTTGTTTTTGACCTGCTATTGCAAGCAAAGGAGAAATAAAGTGCATAAACTTTAACAGCTGATTTGGCTTTCTGTTGAACGCATTTAAAGAGATTGATCTGCAAAGATGGTTGCATAACTTTATGGTTTGGTGTTTCTTTAGAATGCGTTCACTGTTAATATTCCGAGACCTACATCACTGTGCGTGACGCAGTTAGGTAGGAAATAAAATGAATCAATTTTAGAATATTGTGGCAGAAGATTCAAAGTGATTTTTATCACCTAATAAGGAATTTTGTTGAATTCACTTGAGTTTGAATATTGTTCAAATAAACACAAGTCCAAATATTTATTCAAAATGAATTGAGAGAAACATGAATTTGCTGTCTTTATGTTACCGTCTACATTAGACAGGGATAAAACTGATTTAAATTCACCACCACAAACAAAACCACTAACTCACAATGATGTATGTAACTGCTCACAGAACTGCTGTTTTATCGATACCGATTTCACCCAACATTGCCCTTTACAAACGGTTGCATTTATTTTTATTTTTCTAGCTCACATGCACTTTCACACATCCATACACACACACACACATCCACACACGAAATAAATGCGCGCAAACTGGCAGCGGGAGCGTGCTCAGATGCAGGATCGCGAAGCTGCGATCCACGCTGTTGCCGCTCGACAGTCTGGATTGATCGAAGTTGATTGCTGAGGCTCGGCAGGTAGGACACGCTCGCACCAGCCAACGGACGCTGGCGAACTGGCGACTGGCGACGATTTTTCACTGCACGCTGGCACGATGGCTGGCAGCATCCGGTCGAACGGTTTCTGCGGATTGCGGCCGACCGGCGGCAGCTGGTCCCGTTTTAAAGGCATGCCCGATCCCTGCCAACGGCCTCCCCCCTTCCCGCTTGCACCGTCCGCTTGCCATCGCCCCCGAGCGCTCTGTCTCTTTCCCGACCGCACAGCCACCAGGCGTCTCCATAGCAGCATCTCATCACGGTGCGGGTGTGCTTGTTTTCCATCTCAATCGGGTAGTGCGTTCCCGCTCGCTCTCGCTCTTTCCCTCGTTCTGCCGTGCTTCCCTTTCGTATTATTTTTCCCGCTCACGCGATTGCACGTACCTGAGCTTTAACTTTTCTTTGCTGTCTGCCATTCGCTCTCTTTCTCGCTCCATTTGTGGCTGAAAGTTCCCTTTAGGTTTTACGACTCTTTTCCTTTCGGTCGTTTATTTTTTCTGTTTGCTTGCAGGGGTTGTTGAGTGTCTTACTTTTACGCTGCTTAAATGTTGAGCTCGTAGTAGGGCTGATATCGTTTGATAATATCATACTAGATCATCCTTATTTTGAGCAACAGAAATCAATTTCTTCATGAAATGAAAAGCAGGATTTTTGTTTTAAATTTCTTTATTTAGCATAACATTTTATTTAGCATAACATGCCCATCGTGGGTTTAAACCTCATATGGACCGTCTCCCCGTAGCAAGGACTGACTTACCTAATCATTCGGCGCTACAATCGCTTTGCGGTGCCTCAAGAGTGTCCGAAACCGGTCAAGGGTTGCCAATCCGTTATCCCGGCCTTAATAGCGGACGCCTCCACGCGATCCTGCCATCTCAATTAGGGCCTACTACGCCTCCTCTGTCCTTGTGAACGGCCTAGTAAAAGTCTTCCAAAGGTTGTTCGTTTTCATGCGTACAACATGACCAGCCCACCGGAATCTGGCGAGCTTGATACGCTGCACCGACAGTGAGTGGTCGTCGTACATCTCCTATAGATCGTAGTTATATCGGATCTTCCATTGTCCTTCCACACATACGGGGCCCCGAATCCTTCTGATCATCTCTGGAACACTTCCAAAAAGGTTTCGTCCATGTCTCAGAGGCGAATGTCCTATCAGAGCAAGGACTGCCTGGCACTACACAAATCCGGCAGCGTGGCAATAAATAAGTCTCGAAAGGCCGGCATGTCCACGTAGGTCGTTACGCTAATAAGAAGAAGATTAGGACTTGTTTTACACTCTGAACAACCATAAGGCGATGTTTTAAAGGTAGCATGCCTAACATTAAGTGCCTTGTGCGGATTCGGGGAGAATTTTTGGTGAAATCTAATTTATCAATCCAGAAAGAAATGTAAGAAAACTATACATTGTTGCTGAATGCCTTGAGAAGCACCTTCAATCGGTTTACACTTTGAGTTCCAGATCATTTTTGTTAATGTTTCCCTGCTCTGTTTCCCTATTCAATTCAGTTTATTACGATCTTAGCACGCACTGATACGTTTACAGACATCGCTATGCTCTCTTGTAAGAGCCAAACAACCTTGAATTATTTTCAAATCTGACGATATCCCGATATTAGAGTTAGCAGGTTTCAGTAGCTTGAAGACCATAATGTCGTGAATTGAACTTGACAATGAACTACGAAATTGATTATGGACATCTTTATTTGCTTACGTTAGCTAAATTTGAAAAGTTTATCATTTAGCTTAGCAATTCTAAATTTTCTATGAGGTATGATTGCACTTTGGATGTTCCCCAAGATAGCGTGCTGAGTCCCTTATTGTTGGCCCTTTTCTTCAATGATGTTTGTAATGTTTTACCTCCAGATGACTAACTTCTACAAGTGGATGTCATCAATTTTTTCCCTCTGTTTCTTTGTTTACTGATTGTGAATGGGAATTTACTGCTTTGTCGAATGGTGTTTTGCTAATTGTATGAGCCTTTGTCCCGATTTATGTTCCAAAGGTCATATTTCTCACACTCGTTCTCCATATGCTTTCGATTATAAGCTTTTCAATGTATCTCTGTCTCGCGTTACGTCTATTCGTACACTTGATTGCCAGTTAAGCTTCAAGCCACAGGTTGAGGTGGTAATAACAAAAGCAATTAAAACTCTAGGATTCATACTTAAGGTTTTATCTGATTTTAGAGGTCTTTCCTGTTGAAGAATTCTCTGCTGAAGTCAAATTCGTCCAATTTTGGAATATGCTAGTATTGTATGGAGTCCTTCTAGTATTGAGGAATACACTAGATTAGAAAATCTTCAAAGACACTTCACCAGGGTTGCATTTCGACGTATTTTTCGCTCTACACAACTCCCTCCCTTTGTAACGCGAATACAATAGTTGTATTTGCAATAACTAAGCCAGCGACGTTATGTGAGCCAAGCATGTGTCATTGGCGGGTTACTTGCTTCCTCTATAGAAGCTCTCAATTTGCTTACCTCTATTCGTCTATCTCTACCGTGGCGTCCGTCGCCGTCCTCCGCTAGCCTAGAGGTGTGCCCCATGAACCAGAACTTTCCTCCAATACAAATATGAACGTGAACCGTAATACCAGGACGTTCATAAAAAGAACTTCCTACCAATCGTAATAAAGATCATTCTGGTCTGCCTAATAATTTTGTAGATGTAATACACTAATTATGTTCTTGCAAAATGAAATAATTTAACATATTTTCTTAAACTGAAATGAACAAATGAATCCCGCTTCACTTTCAGTTCATCTTAATGAAAGAACTAGTGCGTTCACCTTCATCAAAATGAACCGAATTACCCAAGCCTACTCTAGACGTGGAACCACGACATACATTGTATTGTCATAATGATCCTTTTTTGTCCTGTTTCAGATGTTTTATGATGATAGTAGCCATGATTTCTTTGGCTTTAACTCCCCCTTAAATGCTTTCCGCTCCCGTGCTTTTTCTTTTACTACCGTCTTTCTAATCTTTCTTTACACTTCCTTCTATGTTCTCTCTGTTTATCTAAGTTAACGTATTTTTTTACATCTCAGCGTTTTATTAGTTTTTTGCTACTTTTTACTACGTTCTTGATTATATTTAAGTTAAGATATTCAGTTAAACCTTAGAGGCCGACTATGAAAGTAATAAATGAATGAATTAATTAAATGAATAAAGTTAAGTGGGCTAGAGAGTATAAATGCAATAACGAGCGAAAGAATAAAGATAAAAAATAATATGCACACGAGTGTTCTATTCCACAAGCAGCGAACCCTACGGCACAACCTACGTATGGAACTATCACACTAAGTAGACAAGCGGAAGCACGACAAAGTGTGTGCGAGTGTGATAGTACAGCTTTCCAGAAGCGACTCGAAGCGACACCAGCAGCCACCGGGATCAACCGCACAAACCCAACCCACTTGAAGCATCCGAATATTGCCCTAATATTGCTTTCACCTCCCAACTCTATGGGTTTGTGTGCTGTTATTTTGTCGTTTCGTCATCACCGATGGGATGTATTACGCTTGCGGCTCAGCTTATGTCACACACACCTTACCGCGATCCTCGCTGTACCATACGGTACCGGGCGGCGTACTGGAAATGGCAGAAACAAAAAATAAAAACGGAAATGATAGAGACGACCTGAGCGCATCTCAAACGTACGCTCACTGCGCTCCTTCCACGAAAGGATCGCCCAACACCGGTGGGGGAGGATGGGGAGCAATTGCACTTTCTGCTGAGAGTGCGGCACACGGGCGGTGGAGCGTGCCTGAGCTGGCAAAACTTTCACTCTAGCGAGCTCGTAATGGATGAACTTTCATGGTGGAATGAGCGATGGACAGGTAAGGCTAAGGCCCAGCGCCAGTGCACACAATTGGCAACGCAATCCACCCGGCAGCAGCGCAACAGGAGAGCGATAATATTACAACACTTGCCCGGTCTAATGATAAATGTTTGCGAAGGAATTTGCAATTAAACGCCACCTTCTGTGGGTGGATGACACTGGAGAGTGTAGTGGGCGTAGAGAGGGTGAATTAGGTGGAGGCGCTTCTAATGGATCGGCTACTTGTTGAGCCCGCATGGCGATAAAGGGCAGGACAAACAAAAAAAACTGCTGACAACGAGCCCAAGGGGTTTTGAAGTTTTTTTTTTTTCAGCAAGCGGGAGAAGAAATAGATGTGCAAGAAATGGGACCAATTTGTTCCCTTATCGTATAGCTTGGAATCAAAAATCTCTCTCCATCTCATTCTCTCTCTTTCTCTCTCCCTCTCTCTCTCTCTCTTCTATTTTTCTGTTGAGTGTTGAGTACTGCTGCTGCCCCGGATGGCGATCCCATCGCCCACGCCAAAGGGAAAGGACAAACTTTCTGCCCAAACACACCACCGACTCGAACAGCAACCGAACGCTGGCCCCGGAAAACGACGTATAAACATGCCGAGTCGATGGAAAAGTGTGATTCCCACAATCGAACAACTCACCCGTAGCTACCACCATTCCCACTGGCGCCACTCCCCCCCCCAGTACACAAGCACAAGACCGACTGTTCCGACCTGAGGATGACGTACGGCCTCTCGTCACGAGGTGTGCCCAACTCACAGCAAAAAGGGAGGAAGATATTTTCGGTTTTTATTGCCCACTCTGCGGGGATGTTACAGCAAACAGAACACGCGCCTAGGCTGAGAGGATTAAGCAAACGAGATCCCATATACGGCACGGTCCTATCAAAAGCTCTCTATATTTGCGGTTTTTGGATTAGGGTCCAACAAGGAATACAAAAAAAAAAACCTCCCTCCCTCGGACCACTAATGACAACAAGCAGCTATAAAAACGCGGAAGCGGAACGCAATAAATAAAACTATAATAGCTTTCTGGAATTGTTTGCTAGGATGACGCCGTTTGCTAGGCGGCTCAAAAATGGCGCCAGTCCGTGCCGCCACTGCTGCGCCGCGGCCCATCCGCGTACAGTCCCTCGGCACGGTCGTACAGCAGCGGCAGGGCGTGCGAGTGCTGATGGAACGGGGGCGGTGGATGCGGCGCCGGTACGGGATGCTGGTCGACCGCATGGTACAGCCCGTAGTGCACGCCCGCTGATGCCACCTGTGTGAACGGTCCGTCAACATCATCATCATCAACATCATCATTGCTTCGCATTACCTCGCGCCCGGGTTCCTGAGGGCCCACGTGCGCGTGCCTACTTACAGCGCTAGCTTACCCGTTTGAGGCCGTTCATCGAGGCGAGCAGCAGGGCCAGCTTCGCCATCAGGAACGCTTTGCCGCTGAGCGCGGTCAGGAACTGGAACGCGATCGGGATGATGAACATGCCGAACACGGTCACGCCGAAGATCATCATCGGTATCATCTGCTGGCGGCGCCGGTGACGTCCTGCAGCGGGGAAGGAAAGGGAAAGGGTTACAATAAAGGGGTGCAATAAGAAGCGCGCCAAAACGTGCACCTTCGCCGTATGCGCGGCTCGCCGATGCGCCATTCGGATACGCCAGATCCACCTCCAGCACGTGCGTGTCCAACAGCCGCCTCAGTGCGCTCAGCACAGCGCCACTCCACGTGGCTGCAATGGTACCATCTTGCTCTCCGACGGCCGATGGGCTATGCGTCCTGCAAAGGCAAAGCACAATAAAAGAGAGCTTGCCTTTCCGTTGCTTGCACTGGTGATGGGTAAAGTTGGCAAAATTCCGATCCGACTCCGCTAATTTCGGAATCGACCCCGGAAGGTAGTTCCGCCCAACATTATCCGGAGTCGTTCGGTATTGTCCGAAATCACCCGGAGTCGTCCGGAGTGGTCCGGAGACGTTCGGAGTCGGTTGGAATCGATTGGAGTTGAAGTCGTCCGGAGTCGGCTTTCGAAACAAAGACATGTATACGAAGTGCACGCTCAATGCGAAAGACCCAAAAAAACACACAACGAAATGAAATACCTGTCACAAGCTGTCACATTAAACCGGACGGTTCCTATTGACTCCGACCGACTCTGATCGACTCTGGACGAATCCGAATGACTCCGACTCCGGTCGACTCCGGCCGACTCCGACACCAAACGACTCTGGAGGAATCCGAAACCGAACGACTCCAAACAACTCCAAACGACACCGGACGACTCCGGCCGACTCAGGACGACTCCGACACCGAACGACTGTGGACGACTCCGAACGACTCCGGACGATTCTGAACGACTCCGGGCGGAACTAGTGGTTCAGATTTTGCCGGAGTCGGACTAACAATAGCCGGAGTCGGATCGGAGTCGTCGGTGCGTTCCGAAGGTTCCCGTAGCTTACTCGTGCCTGTTTCCCGGCTCGTCACTGCTCCGCACCAGCTGTATTCCCTCCAGCAGCACAATTCTCGGTGCGTCCGAAAGCTGCTGCACCGCGGCCAGGCTTTCGTTCTTCACGCAGTCCCACCGGGAGGCGGCCGACCGGCGCAGGCAGCTGCCCACCAGTTCGCCAGCCTCCACCGTCAGCTCGTGCACTAGCGAGCCACCGCGAACCGTCGCTGCCAGCGTCAGCAGCAGGCCGAGAGCGAAGCCCCGCACGGCGAACGAACTACGCACTTTGGTTGACGACGGCATGCTGGGTGTTTCCTGTTCCTTTCCCCGGACTGATACGCGTGACCCCAACGCCGGAGCTTACGGTCGATCGTACGAATGCCGCCCTGGCCTCCGGGGCGATCGCTTTTTATACAAAGAGGAATCCAGAAACCGATCCAGAACTCTCCCGGGGCGTTGGAGTTTCGGTTGGATGAGTTTTGCGATGCCCCAGCACCCCTTTTTTCCCCCGGGTAGACGTAATTGGTATACGCACGGGTGAACGAGCATCGGAGATACTCCCACTGCCATTAGGCTGATGTTTAGCAAATGATATGGTTTTGCATTGGGGGTTGGGAATGTCTTTAGCACAAGCTCTGGACGCACTGCGGAGCACTCTGCCGTATACCAACTTCCAAGCGAATCTCCCTGCACCAGCAGACAGCAGAAGGGTTTGGGGCGTACCGCTTCGATTCCAATTTCTAGTGGCCGTCATACCCACTCACCCCAAACTGGGTCGCAATCTACGGTAGGGAAGTTATAAATAGTACCAGATTTTCCACAGAGCGCAGTTAAGCAGTCTGCAGTGCTTGGCCAGAGCACTATTCTCCCGAGCATTCTAGTCAATTCCTGTGCAGAGAGAGGCAAGGCAAATGTCAACAGTCAAACAAGGCGAAACAACAATCCAGCCCACATTTTCCAACCCTCCAGTCACCATCAACCAACCAATTGCCCGAGTAAATAAAACAAAGCGTTTACAGCTGGTTTGTATCAATGATTAAAGCTTCTCTCCTTATTAGTTATCATACTTTTATTTGTCTACTTATCGGACTATGTAGCGATGAGGTGATTCTGTTGCAGTTTTCCCGTTTGTAGTTTTCCATGTTTTGTAGTTTGTAGTGATCTCCCGGTTTTTGTTTGTTTGTTTGCTTTACTTCCTCGCGTTCATTTTCCCACTTTCACTACAGTGCACGGTTATAATGCGTTCCTTCCACAAACAAGCACACACACAAACACACGCGCGGAGGTAAGAATCCTTTTTTTGCGTCTGTATGTATGTGTGTGTGTGTGTGTGTTTTAAATGTATATCGCTGGTTTAAAGTTGCCAGTAACTGTGTGAGCATGGGGTGTGTGATGTGTGTCACGTGCAAATGCAGTACCAGAATGTGCCGAAAAGAGTCGAAATGCCGAGACGAGGTTTGAGCTGCTACCTGTTGTCTTCCGCGAACCTCCCGGAATACCTCCCAGCTCATGCCCGCGTCTCTCCCCTCTGCTGCGTCAATGATTGATGTCAATGAAAAAGGAAAAAACAACCCCGATGTAAGGAAATAAGGCAGTCGGTATAAAAATGCGTTCCAATAAATGTTCGTGGAAAAGGGTAAAAACGAAAAAAAGAAATAAACGGTCCACCGTGTCAATGGGAGAGATGGAGGCTGTGGCTGGGTTCAATTCCATAATTGCTTTCCCGGTACAAGGTGAGCGCAAGGGCCTGTGTGCCGTTAGGTGAGAGATAAATTCGTTTGAACAGTTAACGTTACTAGCACGCGGTAGTGGGTTGTCGCAACAGCAGCAGTGTGTGGTGGTAGCTGTAGCAGCAGCAGCAGCAGTAGTAGTAGTAGTAATCGTAATAGTCGTACTAGATATATTTGTAGTTCTGGTTTGTTTTCTCGTGGTAGGAAGTTCGATATCGTAACTAGAGCGGCGCCGGTTCGCACGTCTCCCCCCGGGGGGAAAGGCAGTCATCCGGGACGGCAGCAGGGAGGAGCCTTATCATGAGGCCTGACGCTTCACGGCCGCGGGCGCGCCGAAGCGGGGCAGACTGAGGCCGAACTTGGTCTCGATGCCGTTCAGCATGGGCAGTGCCGCCTGGTAGCCGCCGATGTGGTCCGGGTTGACGCGTGCCACGTCGACCTTCGCCTTCGCCACGTCCGAGCCGGCCGGTCGCGAACCGCCAAAGTCGACGTACAGCATGCGCTGCAGCAGCTCGTACGTCACCAGCGTGACGCCGAACTGGGGCGACGAACGGAACACGCGGGCTGTGGTCGAAGAAAGAGCGCAAGAAGAATAAAAAGAAAAGGAAATGTGTCAATGATTAGCACCATGGAGAGCGCGCATTTGGGCGGCTGAAGTGGCGCAAATCAACCGAGCAAACGTGCAACCTACCGACAGTTCCCTTCCAAAAGGCACGCGGACCCTCCTCGGCCATGATTTTCCTAGCCGCATCCATCACCCCGCTGTACGTTGTCTGGCCGGAGCGGGCGACCACCTGCAGACGCGTCTTGATCACGTCCGCCGGCGTCACGAGCGAGGCTGCCGGTATGCCGGCGATCGCACCCGCCGCCAGCAGCGTCAGCGGATGGTTGTAGCCCTCCTCGTCTGCGAACGCCGCCTTCGTGTGGGCATACATCGGGAAGTAGATGGCGGAAAATGGTACGTCGCGCAGCAGGCAGGCCCGCGCTCCCTTGTACAGCCCGAACAGGCCGAGCTCGCGGACCACGCTGAGCGCGCGGACCTTCGCACCGCCCGCAATCTCGCCCGCCACCTGTAGCCGAATTTTCACGATCTCGAGCGGGTTGGTGAAAATGACCTGCGATCCACCAGCCTACAGTTTGTTTTGGGCGACAAGGAGAAGAGAAAATGGATAGAGCCATCATATCGATGTGCTTCAATAGTTCGCGGGTCGTGAGCAGTGCTGCAAACTGTCACTGTCAATGTCATACAAAAATCTGACTGAATCAAAATTCATGTCAGCGCCACGTACTCAATTGTGATAATCAGAGGTGATACTCAAAAAGATTGGTGTAACCAAAGCATGCTTCGTGACATTTTTGCGACCAACGCTTGGTCAGTCCCTATGTCATGACTTTTTTTTTTTTACTGTGATCGGTTCTGAAAAATGTCACTGACATAGTCATAACGAATTCCGACCGAAACAAAATAATGTTACGTCAGGTCACGAACTCTACTGTGATGATCAGAGGTGAGGCTCAAACAGTTAGGGCGACCATCACATGCTTGGTGACATTTTCAACTCTTAGTCAGTCACTTGGTCGCGACGTTTTCTGTCAGTGATCATCATGATAGTCATGGGATATATGCGGTGCTTGCAAGTGGTTCCAAGAATCAAAATGAGTTTGTTTTCTCGCTCTGTTTAACCCAACAGACAAACAAAACTGACAGAGCGAGAAAGAATGCTAATTTTGTTGCCTGGGACCACACGCCAAGTATATTCCAAGAATGTCGTGTTTATCACCGACAGAAAATTTCGTGTTCGTGAGAGTGACCAAGAGTTGTGTGCTAAACAAAATGTCATCAAGCATGTGATTTTTCCACCAAATGTTTGAGTCTCACTTCTAATCATTTCAGTTGTATACGTTAACTGATTTGAGCTTCTTTTCAGTCATGGTTGTTGGTAACTGAAACAGTGGCATTTGGCAGCATTGTTCACAGCCAGAAAAAAATCATGATTATGCTTGCGCCAGCATTAAGATCAGCTTGTCAATCAGAGTATCGCGTTGGGCTTAAGCATTTGCATGTCGTGTTCGGCATGTCATGACGCACTTTCATTGAGTATCAGCAATGAGCATCAAGCTACCACGGATATGTTCATTGTTTTCGTTGGTGAATATCTCGTGATGCTCATGAAATTTTGCAGTACTGGCCGTGGGTCTACTTACACAAGCGCCGGCAAGCACCTCGCCCCAGCGCGGAATGTTGCCCTGCTTGTCCGTCAGCTTGTCGCGCACAAAATCGTTCACCGTCAGCTTGATTGCTTTCTCGGGCGCGACGCCCATCAGCTGCGGCACCAGCCCACGGTACAGCCCCAGGAAGCCTTCGTGCCGGATGACCTGCGGAGAGCGCAAGAAAGTGCGGGAAGGTTCCCATTTTAGGTTCATATCGTCCGCCCACTAGCCCAACCGGTCGCTACCTTCTTGCAGCAGTCCCACGAGTTCCGGTAGGCCACCTCGCCGATAAAGGACCCGGTGCGCTGGTTTTGCATTCGCGTCTTCACCAGATCGATCGGATAGACGGCCGTAGCACCGACCGCTGCAGTGCCGGAAAGCAGAGAAAAAGAGGAGTGAGATGTTAATGCTATAATTTTCGGAACACAGGTGGTTGTTGGTTATGTACTACTTACCGCCGGCGACGGATCCGAGCGTGAACCGGTACGTGCTCTCGAGCATCTGTATCAGGAAGGATCGGTCGGCGGGCGATTCAACGGCTTTGATTTCTGCTAGCCGGTGGGTGATGTTTTTGATGTAATGTTCCGGCGCAATGTTGCTAAGATCATTGTACACGATCCGTCTGTCGATCGTTTTTGTTTTTTGATTGTTTTTTTTTTTTGACATTGTTGTACAAAGGAAAGGCAACAGAAAAGAAACATTAGCGCATCGTATTAAATCGGATGTTTGAAGGTTGTTTTTTTAATTTCATATAACCTAGCAAAACCATTATGTTAATATTGCTGTGTTGAAATTTTTGTTATTGCTTAGCAAAAAAGTAGAACATTTACACGACAATTAGTAAAGCCTCTACAAACAAGCGGTAATGAGACGAATGAGCGATATAAATTATATACATGAAGCATACACTGACATGTGAAAGTAATCAAAATAGATCACTGGTATGGTATTAGTACGTTAAACGAGAAGATTTAAAACAAATCAAATATTAATTAAAGCAAACGATAAAACACACAATGCAGAACATGAAACAAGCGCACTACATCCATTCAAACCAGCGCAGCGCGCGCCACTGATATATGCCACTATTTAAAAGCAAAGCCGAATTGGTTGTGTTTTTCTGTTTGTTTTTAGCTTGTTTTCATATTTTCTTTTATACTATGTCCCTCTTGCTTTCTTTTTTGATTATCTTAAGAAACAGTTTTTACTTTTTGTTTTTTTTTCTTCTTTTTTTGTATAGAAAGTTGTGCCATTTCTGATTCTTTAACACACACACATATGTTTGTCTCTAAATTGTGGGGAAAGTAGGGTAAAAACTTGGCAAAACTTGTAGGGGAATTTTAAAAAATTGATTGTCGAGGAGGTTGGGTTTTGATTTTTCCACTTGCCTATTTTTGTCTATCGTTTTGCTATGCCGCCGCCAAATGGATGTACTATGTAAACGACAACCACCAAAAACCACGGACACGCGTGCATTAGTATTTTCGGGTTAGTAGTGGCGAGTTTCGGGATTTGATTTTCGTATTCGGAGGTTTTCGAGTACGGTGGAGCGAGCAAGGTTTTCGCAAGTTTCGAAGGCAGGAAGGTGTCGGTTTGTTTTAGTGTGTGTGCGCATGATAAATATAAAAGAGAGAAAAAACGGGAAGAAAAAAGAAAGAGAAACATATGATAACATTTCAACAATGTCGGCAACAAACCACACACGTGTATGTGTGTCAGACATAATAAGAGTCGTAGAGGACCGGTGTGGATCGCTCCATAAAATTGTGATGTTTGGATAGAGAGATGTTTTCATTTGGGGTTCTGGTTTTGTGTGTTCTAGGAGAAGTTTGATTTTATTTCATTTTATCACCCTATTTCTCTCTCTCTTTTTCTCTATTGAGAGATTGGAAATTGATTTTTGTGACTGACATTATGCAGCAACATTCAAATATGTAAAGAAACGTTATAAATGGTTTGAACGAAACCAAACAAAAATAAACACACAAAAAACGTTTAACAAAAAGTAAAATGAAACGAAAATAAAATCAATTTAAAGAAAGAACCACAATGTCACACAGCGGAGTGTAGTAATAGTAGTAGTAGTAATAGTAGAAGTAATTCTATTAGTAGCAGTAAACAGTAGTAGAGTAGAAGTGTGTATAAATGATGTTATGTACCTTTTCTTCTTCTATTCTTAAGAGTGTTACCATAATGAGCGAACGGTGAACGAGTACCAGAATGCATATGTGTGAGTGTGTCGCTGCACAATACTCTTAGCGACCCCCTTTCTCTCTCCCTCTCTCTCTCCCTTCAAACAAAAGCAGGAAACGCCCCCTATCTGTAGACCCATTCCTTACAACCAACACATCGCACGCCACAGGCAACACACGGAACATTTGCTGTGTTTTGTTGGAACTAAATTTGTATCTATTACATTGCGGTTGGGAAACAATATGCAACAGTAAATGATGTGATGAATGAAGGCAGACGATGGCAACAGTGATGGCGAGGACGAACGAGGGCGACGACGACGACGGCTGATGGTCAACGGTGCAACAACATATTATGAGGAGAGAGAGATAGAAATAGATAGAAAGAGAGAAAAGAGCTAAAGGCCTTGGAGAGAAGAAGGAGGAGGAGGAGGAGGAGGAGGAGGAGGAGGAGGAGGAGGAGGAGGAGGAGGAGGAGGAGGAGGAGGAGGAGGAGGAGGAGGAGGAGGGGGAGAGGTGAAAGGGTAAATAAGGCAGATGGGGAGGGGGAAGAGGGTGAGGTGAGTTTGGAGAATGCCAGGGCTATCATACAGTACCGCTGGGAGAAACGTTGGTCGATGGTGTTTCCGGTTCTCTTGTTCTACAAATTCCGGCCGGCTCCGCCCTCGACCATCGCCCGTTTACTAGGTGTAAATTAAAACTAGTTCAAATCGGCCTCACTTGTTAGGTTGGCAGGGCAGTTTGAAAGTGGGCAGCGAAACACACTCGACAGGACACGGACAGGTATGAAAGACGAGGACCAGGGCAGTTAGTAACAGTGCTGCAAAATGACATGAGCATCACGAGATGCCAACGAAAACAATGAACATATCCTTGGTAGCTTGATGCTCATTGCTGATACTCAATGAAAGTGCATTATCATGACTTTTTCTGCCTGTGAACAATGCTGCCAAATGTCAGTCAACAATCATGACTGAAACGAAGCTCAAATCAGCAAACGTACACAACTGAGATGATCAGAGGTAAGACTAAAATAGTTGGTGATCTAATCACATGCTTGATGACATTTTGTTTAGCACCAAATTTTTGGTCACTCATTTGGTCATGACATTTTCTCCCTATGATAATCACGACATTCTTGGAATATACTGGGCGTGTGGTCCCATGCATCAAAATGAGCATGCTTTCTCGCTCTATGTGCTTTGATTGTCTGTCGGGTCAAACAGAGCGAGAAAACATGCACATGAACCACTCACACGCACCGCATATTTCCTATAACTATCGTGATGATCACCAACACCAACCAAAATGTCGCGACCAAGTGACTGACCAAGAGTTGGTAGCACACAATATCACCAAGCATGTGATGGTCGCACCAACTGTTTGAGCCTCACCTCTGATCATTACAATAGAGCTCGTGACGTTAACATTATTTTGTTTCAGGCATAATTTGTCATGACTATAACAGGGATATTTTTCAGAACTGATCAAAGTAAAAAAGGCCATGACATAGTGACTGACCAAGTGTTGGTCGCAAAAATGTCACCAAGCATGTAATAGACACACCGCTCGTTTTGAGTATCACCTCTGGTTATCACAATTGAGTACGTGACGCTGACATGGATTTTGTTTCAGTCAGATTTTTGTATGGCATTGATAGTGACATTTTGCAGCACTGGTTAGTAAACCGGGACAACCAAAAAGCGCAAACGTGAGGATGCATGAGAATTAGTACAGACTAACACAGTTGGAAAACCCGCGACAGTGGCGGAGTCCGGCGACGGGTTAGGACATGGGTGAGGGGAAAACACTACTGTACAACGCCAGGGATGATGATGTGTTGTGGCGTGTTGCGGGGATGAGGAGGAGGCAGGGTTTGGTTAGTGATCCCGCGCTGTTTACACCCCCATCGGTTAGTCCCCACGTACCCGCTCTGATGGATGACGCCGGTCAGCTGGAACAGGATGTCGATCTCGAGCGGCGTAATTTGGCTCATCGTTTGGGCGGAGTGCAGCAGCTCGTCCTTGGTGATCGGTTCCGCCCGGTTGCCGCTGGTCGCGTTCAGGTAAATGCGCTTGATCAGCTCCATGTTGTTGAGCAGCGAGTTAAATGCCATAAAGTAGGGAAAGCTTACCCGGTGCCCCTCGGTAACCTGCCGGTGGTGGGCCCGGGATGGAAGCGAGAAAAAAAAACAGCCATCGATTATAAATGTTGCCACGAGCGTTAGCCCGGTGCGCACCACTTACCGCGATCAGATTATCCCGCACCTCGCTCGTCAGCAGGTGCTTCTTCACGTTCACCATAATGTCCTGAAAGTCGAGCGCCGAGATAAACCCGGAGCCGGAGGTGTCCTTCAGGCGGAACGCCTCCATCGCACACTCCTCGTGGAAGTCGTGCAAAAACTGGCTAAACTCGACGTAATTGATCACCCGCTGGCGGTCCTTGCCGAAGTAAAGCTGTATGAAAGGGCCGTCCAGTTTGAACGGGATTTTAGCGTGCAGATCTGTCTTTTTGAATACATCGACAAACTCACTGTACGTGACCGAGCCGTTGCCGTTACGGTCGAACAGCTGGAACGCGGTTTTGTACAGGGCGTCCGGGGTGCAGAGCAGCCCCTCAAACGCCTGAAACTCGGCGAACGAGATCAGCCCGTCCTTGCTCGTGTCGGCAATGCCGGCGATCAGTTTGATGGATTCCTAAAACGAAAACAAACGCACAGGGTGAGAAAAAAACAAAGAGGCCGCGGGCGAATTCGGCGTGGCGCCGTTGCGGAAACGTAATCCGTGGCATGGCTCGGGACGAGGAAACACACTATTGCACGTTGGGCGATGGTTTGATTGTAGTAATGTCAGATTGTAGTAAAAAAAAAGTGAGGAGGGGGCTGATTGATTGATGACGAATGTGCACGTGGCATGCACGTGTTTCCCGGTGCGAGCACAAACAGAACAAAACAAAAAGTGCTAGGTTTGACACGACGATACAATCCAGTCACCTCATTGTACGATTGTCCGAGAAAGCTTCGGACGAAGTCTGCGCTGGTCATGTACGGTTCGCCATTGATTTGTTGGGTCGCATATTTGCCGAAGATTTCACGCAGCTTCTCGGTGGAGGCACGCTTTATATGCATCGGGTTCTGAAAGAGGGATACAAAAAAAAAGAGTGTGAAAATGATGGGAAACGTGAGAACAGGTCAATTTGAGCTCGGCTGTTAGTTGCGAGGTGTGAATTTTTCAGTGTCAACAACGTCAGCTCGTGGCTCGGTGGCGATCCCGCCTGCTGTAGTGCCTGTAGTGTTGGGTTTCATGAATCTTTCGTTGAGATTCATTCTTATGAATCTTCAGTGATCAGTGATTTGAATCTCGAGTTGAATATTCAAAGATTCATGAATCTCTAAAGATGCATAAATCTCTAAAGATTCACGAATCTTCAAAGTTTCATAAACCATCAAAGATTCATAAATCCTTTAAAATCCATATATGTATATCTAAGGATTCATGCATCTTTAGAGATGTATGATTTCCTAAATATTGCATTAGCCCAATCCCACCTAAAATCTGCCCGTCGTGGATTCAAGCCTCGCTGGACCGTCTTCCCATAGCAAAACAAACTATCCGGCTCCGTGGTACTTTCCAAGAAGTCTCGAAAGCCTTATAGGCTGGCATGACTACGTAGGTTGTTACGACAAAAAGAAGAATAATAAAAAGCTCGGGCTAGATGATTTTTTAGAGATGTATGAATCCCTTGAGATTCATGAATCCCTAGAGATTTATAAATCTTTCGAGATTCGTGAATCTTTCGAGATTCGTGAATCTTTCGAGATTCATGAATTCTTGAGATTCGTGAATCTTTGAGATTCATGAATCTTTCCAACCAAGATTCAGATTCAATGAATCATACCAAAGAATCATTCAGATTCAAGAATCTGAATCTGATTTACCCAACACTACCCGCTTGCCACTCTCCTTTTCCCCCGCCGTTTGCAGGCAGATAGAAAACAATAATTTGTGGATTTTTGTTTTCTCTTTTACTTTTCAATTTTGCTACTATCATGGTCGCCATTACGCAACAATGCTACGGTTTTGAGGGAAGTGTGGGAGAGGGAAGCTTATATAAGTAAAGGTTGCTGAGAGGGTCACCCCGAACACCACAGCAGCAGCCTCAAAACAGTTATGATGTTACACACTTTGACATCCTTTTCGTCGGAGGCCCTTTCTTTGGCGGCCGTATTAGTCATGGTGATGGGGTTGTGGGGGTGGGTGGGTTCGTTGGTGGAGTGGTTTTTTAGATACACAAGGACACGCACAAACTTCGGCACGCACAAGAACACACAAACACACACGCACACACACACAAGATACGAGACCGGTCAGCACACAAAAACAGAAGAAAGTTCACTTCGAAAAAGGTACGATCGTAGAGAGGGCCCGGGTTTTGCACTGAGGTACGGGGAAAGGATCGCTAAGATGCAGTGAAAATTCCAGCCACCAGGCAGCCGACACACAAGGACCCACAAGTAGTGACAGAAATCAGAGGGGAAGTTGTTTTGCGTAGGATCGTATGAAACAGACGGATGGATCCGCAACACAAAACGGGAAGAGAGATTAAACTAATCAGCACATCGGACGGACCGTTTTTTGCCAGAATCTGTTCTCTTTCTCTGTCTCTCTCTCTCTCTTCCCTTCAGCAAATTTCTCTCTGGTTGGGAAAAACTTCGCTACTTGCGCTGTACTTGTGTGTGGTGCGCGCGATTGATACTGGGCGGGAAATGGCCGCATACTGAGTGGCTGGTGGAAAATCCTCTAAGGCGCAGGTGTTTTCCGCACGCGCCTGTGTATAAGTGGTCTCTCTCTCTCTCTCTCTCTCTCTCTCTCTCTCTCTCTCTCTCTCTCTCTCTCTCTCTCTCTCTCTCTCTCTCTCTCTGTCTCTCTCCCTCTCTCTATAGCTTGTAACACAAGCAAATTATTGACGCATCCACAGAATCCCCCTTTCGCTGTTCCACCCTTAAACATAAGCTTCTTCTACACATACCTCCCAAACACACACACACAGAGCTCTTTCAAGATCCGCACCTTCGCGACCTTCGCGAACCGGGCGCGTTCTTGCGTGGTGCAATCTCGCAGCGTCGCTGCTCGGCGCTTGCGCACCAGCATCACGTACGCGGTGCGTGAACTTGCCGCAGGAAGAGCTGGATATGGGACGCGCGCGCGCGCGTCTATCTTTGGGATAAGCGAGCACGCGCGCTGTCTTCCCCTGTCTGTCTGTGTGTGCGAATTTCCGTGCCTGACCCGTTGGTGCAGTCACACGTGTTGCGTAAGCAATGCCGCGCAAATCTTGGCCGGTGTTTCAGATGGCAAAGAGATATTACTGTCGGACGTTTCCCAAAAAGCGTGTGGAACACGTGTGTGTGTTAGGCTTTAAGCAGCTAAACCGAGGTAGCAACGCGCAAGGTGACCTGACCCGTTCTCTCCGGTGTGTTGGTGTGGTGATGACGGTCGGTAAAGGGCGACAAAATTGATATCAACTTGATGCCCTTTTTTGCCTTGCTTTCCTTGCTGGACAATTGGAAATGGGGAGCCTGCACACAGACACACAGTACGCGCTGGTTAGATAACCGCTGCTCGCTAGATTGGATAAATCAAGTGCGAACGTCCAAAGGGCACACATGCAAGCCGCATTTGCCTTGCAAAAAAAAAAAGATAAAAAAACTTTGTTGAATCACCCTGTAACTGGAAAGATGATGGCAAACATCCTCAAGGAAGGTCCCGTGTTTTGTAAGGCGCAGCGAGTAAAATATGTGCCGATAAGAAGGGCTGGCACAGACAGGCAAACATACACCCCGTTCGCACACCGTCCAACCGTGCGGCGTCGGCGCTCTAATGAGTGCAACAACAACAACAACAACATAGAAACAACAACCGTCACTCGAACGTCACAGCTGACCTTAAAGTAACCGGAGCGGTGATAGGGTGTGCAAGGCATCAACAACGACCACCATCACCACCAGAGGGCCCTCGCGTTAGTAAGGGCGATGCACCCTCCCAGGGGGGCGAGAAGAGGGGCTAGTGGCGCCCGCATCGGTGCTCCAGCGGACGACACTGCTCCTCCAGCCTCTCCGTCCAGCTTACTTTTTCCCACAGCCAGTCAGTCGGTCAGCCGACGTGATCGATCAGCGTGTGTCTCCGCTCTTCTTCAATCAAATCAATACCGCCGACACCGCGGCGAGATAAAATGACAAAAAACCGTCAAATAAGCCCCCGTTATCCGTTGATGCTGATGGACAACCCCTCCCCGTTCTGTTCCTGAGTCGGTGAGTCAACCACTGGCCTTAAACCGTACTCCTCCACAGAAAGGGCCGGAAGCAACGGACGGTTGACAGTTTGACATCTAGAACATCTAGGCAGTGAGTCCGGGAAAGGGGGGAGATTAAGATTTGGGAAGGTCAACCCGGTTGTTTTTGGGGAGGGTTTTGTTGCTCGCCACTTTTTGCACTATTCAGGGACACACACAAACACACCCCAGAATCAATACACGTGTCCTCTTTTGCTCCCTAATGTTGTAATGCATGCTTGCTGCCTGTCGAAACTGTCTTACATCCTTACTGTGACCTTGTTACCCCTAGCCCCCACCACGCGCTCCTCCCTCGTCCCAGTTACCTCCGTGATTGGTCGCGATTCCAGCTTCATGATGATTGCCGTGTCGTCGCTGCCAGTCGTCGTGTGTTTGTTCGGATATGTTGGGGGATTGCAGTAGATGTTTCTGTTGAGCCGCTGCGTACCGTGTGCCCTCCTGTCCTATCTTTGCCCGGTACCGGACACAGCTCACACACACACACACTTGCTCGCTTCTCCGGGAGCTCCGGCTATCGCACACGGCTCACACGGAGGAGAGGCAGAACGTAATCAGCACCGACCTCGGCGACGAAATCTGACGTTGGATCAGCGACGTTTGCTGCGTGGTGCGGTGTCACGCCTGGCGGAAGTCACTGGAAACACGTCGACTTTGTTTTTCTTTTGTTGATCGCTGCTGGCGAACGTCTCGCTGCTCCCTTTTTCACGATATTCCCGACACACAATCACTCACACACCACTCACACACAGTGCACGAGTTTCTCCCCCCGTGCTGGAAGCGTCACGGAGGTCCGTTCGCAGAAGGGCAAACGGGGATGGGAGTGGGAAGGAACAATCGAAATAACAGACGTGCGCGCCTGTGTGTGCCTGTGCTCTGCTCCTTCTGCTGTTGCAGGGCTGGCTGGCTGATGTTTTTTTCTTCTTCTTCTTCTTTTTGCTTATTGGCTGCTGCTCTCCCACCACCCCACCGTTCCGTTGCACCGTTCGCTCTGAATAAAAAAGCGCGGAGTCTAAGCGGACCAAACCGGACTTGAAACTCGGCTTCCCAGCGTGCAGACACACGAGCGTGATGGAATGGGCTCAGAATCCTGGCTGCGGTGGCCGTGCTAATCGCCTGCTAGATTTGAACTGCCAAGCGCACCCGTACCACAGCCCACATCCCTCTCACTCAATCGCTGTCTTTCTATACAGCTCTCTCTATCTCTCTCTCTCTCTGTCGCTCTTTTTACACAATAAAACGTGTATGCGTGTGCGTGTGTGTGTGCCGGAGCTGATTAAAGGTTTACGTGTGCGAAACAAAAAGCGAAAAACAACCGGGCCGGACGGTTTCTCCAGCGACGTGGGGCGGCGGGTTTTGGCACCCCTGCTATTGTTTTCGTCCGGTTCGCGACGTCGCCAACTGTCAAATGGCGAACGTGAACAACTTCCAAAGCGCAACTGTCAAAACTGTTGCAATCAGCCTCCGGGACGATACCGAGGCGCGCGTGTGTGTGCTGGAAAATAGATCTCCAAATTAAATTTAACAAAAATGGAGATTTATAGTCTGGCAGTTTGCATGCTGTGTACTAGTGATGTGAAAAATGATTTTTTTGTCGGAATCGATTCCGGCAAGTTTCGAAGTTTTCTGGAATCGATTCCAGATGTCGGCTTGGGAATTGGATTCGGCTCTGGAATTGGTTTCGGAACCGGAATCGGCTCCAGAATTGACTCCGACATGAGAATAGGCTTCGAAACGGTGTCGGTTTAGGCATCTCCATGAAAATAAGCGTTTGGGCCCAAAAAATCAAAATTTACTTGTAAACGATCATTCTCATGAAGATTACCGGACTAAATTCGCTTCTGGAACTTCTTATTTTAAGTCAAGAACCGATTCTCATTCCGGAGCTAATTCCAATTCTGGAGACAATAGGCTGTATGTAACACTATAAAACCGGGGCTAATTGCTATCCCCAGGTCAGATCCGAATCCGGAGCTAACTGTGATCGCGAAATCGATTCCGGGGATGACTCCGGAATCAGCTCCAAAGTCAACTCTGGATCGTCTTCGAAATCGGCTCCGGAATCGACTCCGGCATCGGCTCCAAAGTTGACTTCGGAATCAGTTCCAGAGTCGACTCCAGAATCGGCTTCGAAGTCAACTGCAGAATCGGCTCCGAAGTCAACTCCGGAATCGTCTCCGGAATCGACTCCGGAATCAGTCTCAGAGTCGACTCCGTAATCGACTCCAGAATCAGCTCCGAAATCGTTTCCGGAATCGTTTCCGGAATCTTCTCTGGAATCGACTCCGGAATCGCATCCGGAATCGACTCCGGAATTGGCTTCGAAACACAGAATCGGAATCGGGTAGGTCCGATTCCGAGTTCCCACCAATACTGTGTATGTCACCATTTAAATCGCGTTCCAAGTTTTGTACATTGCTGCAGCAGCCTGTCATCGTCGGTTACCGTTTCGTCACCAGCGGAGACAGCTCATTCGAAACGGAGTGAGCCCGCACGAACCGCAGCGCTATCGCGGGGTCATAACTGATAGCGACCGTGGCAGCGTACCGGCAACCACACTATATCAGCCCGGCACTGTTGATACGGCAGGCCGTGTTTCGATTTCAATCTCACCCCGTTCCATAAGGAAGCCTTTAACCATCCTTTCCTTAGCATCCGAACATGGTTCAGAACCCGATAGCGGTGTGTTGTACATGTATACATACATACATATATATATATATATTTTAAACTTGCATTATTGCTAACCCTAACACGCGTTTTTCTTGTTTGTTTGCTCCTTTCTATCGCATCTGACGCTTATCTTTCTTCCTGCCCAATACTGTGAACACGCTCGCTCACGTGCTGGGATGGTGATGGTCGGAGATTTTCGGCGTGCGTGCCCCGTGTCGAGGATGAAGCGCGTTCGGGCGGGTTCGCAAAAAACGCACATGACTCAAACCTTACCCGCCAAACACAGGCTCATGCTGAAATTGGTTGTGGCCGCCCTGCTGGAAAGCGCTGTGAGGCCTTACCGGCAGCTCCAAACCGTAGCTTCTTTGCACGCTGTGAATAGATAAGAAACATAATCATGAAACGAGTTGCTTTCGTTGCTTTGCAGGGATTTTCTTAACAGAGACATGTACATACTTTTTCTTTTATTTTTATTTTTTGTTGTGCCAAACACGCTTGCCGTGAACGGTTGTTGTGCAAAGCTAGGGGAGGGCGTGAGCGCAAACAGGCGATTTTCATCAACAATGATACGAGTATAAGCGTTGGTACACACAGCTGGTAATTAATTTTTTTTTTTGTTGCCGGCTAGCATTTTGTCTATTTTCCTTTAACTCTCCTTCTCTGGGTCCCTACTCTCTTTCCATCGTTTTATTTTCTCTCTCTCACGGACACGACTTCCGGTTGTGTGCGTAGAGCCCATTGCCCTCGTTTAAGCATATAAGTACACTTAATAATTTATCGCAGGTCAATCACTCGGGCCGCCACGCTGTCGCTCAGTACGATGTGTTGAGCTTCCTGAAACACGGCGCAGAAGAGAGGTAACGAGTTAGAAAATTAACCTGGGAATCACAATTTGCTCCGGAAACGGAATCAAAATTGACTCCAGAATTGGAATTAGCTTCGGGATGAGAAACAGTTCTTGAATTGAAATAAGAGGTTTCAGAAGCAAAATTAGTCCGATAATCTTCCATGAGGATGGATCGTTTACAAGAAAATTTTGATTCTTTGCGGCTATCAATACGCAGCAGCATAGGATCCAAACGCCTATTCTTATGGAGATGTCGAAACCGACTCCATTTCGACGCCGATTTCGATTCCGGACCTGATTCTGATTCCAGAACCGATTCTGATTCCGATTAAGGAATCGATTCTGGAAACTGATTTCAGACATACTACGACCGGTAACTGAGAGGTAAACATACTCCAGTTGGTGAACAATGTTCGCTAACTGGAGTGACGTTTCTATGGATTGACTATTTTCGTTGGCGTTGACTTGAATAAACATCTCAAACTTTTTTTTCCTTTATGTTGATAGTAATTCGTGTGATGACGTAAAATGATAACTAACAAAAGATCCTAAATTTGAGTGAAACATGGACATTTGCGATTAATTTCTCTTCATGCGATTCCGGATGTTTCGTGTTTTTTAACTGAAAATCACTCCAGTTAGCGAACCTCCAGTTAAAAATCCGGAATCGATTCCGACGAAAACTTCATTTTTTCCATCACTAGTTCGAAAGCAACGCTAACGCTTACCGTAAACAGTGGCTGACCGGCGGGATGGGGATGGAATCCCGTCTGTCGGCACTGCGATATCGAATCCATCCCGTGCGGTGTGAGATTGAAAAAGCCAGTTCTGTAAAGGTGGACAGAATTAATCATGGCAAACAGTCGAAGAAAAAAGTGCCATCGGAAGCGTGTGTGGTGCGCCCTTACTCTCGATACTTTGGCGAGCAGACGATCGCGATCGCTTCCTCCAGCATCAGCTGGTAGGAGCAGTGGGTGTGCAGGTCGACCGACGAAAGAAATGCCGTCTGCGACGGGTGTGTCTGAAACGGTAGCGAAACAATGCAAACAAATAAACGCAACGGAAATAGACGAAAAGGCGTCGCCAAGCTTCATCGGCATCATCCTTACATGTATCCACCCGAGCGTGATGAGATTGTGCCGGTCCTGCACGACCGCAATCTCCTCCTCGTTCATCGTGTTGCAGCTGTCCGAGGTGCCGCTTTGCTTTGGAAATATCACATGGGTAATGGTGAAGCGGGCCTGCACCAGGCTGCCCGCCAGTATCGCGCACGTTTCCAGGTTAGCGGCCGTGTTGGCGGCGGCCAGCTCGAGAAACTTTTGCATCGTGTCGGTCGGCACGACGATCGACCGGAACCCGCCGCCCGCTGTAGCGCCGGTCGGTGCGGTCGGTTTCAGCGCCCGGTCGAACCGGCGGCCCTCCTCGCCGGCAAGCAGCAATCCGGTGCTGGGCAATCCGGTTGCCTGGCTGCGGTCGGTCAGGAAGTCGCTCGGGTACAGCACCTGATCGATCAGCTTCGCGTCCGTGTCGGTGATGACGGCCACGTGGCTCGGTGGGGCGCTCGGCGCGTACGACGTGGTGGGCTGCTGGTCCGCCGATTTCGCTGCGGCCGCTGCGGCTGCGGCTGCAGCCGCTGCTGCTGCCGCTGCCGCCGCCGCAGCTGCCTTCCGCGCTTCGCCTTCCCTTTCCTCCTGTTCGGCCTGCAGCTGGAGCTGCTTCAGATACAGCCGATACTCGGTGGTGTACTTCTCCAGCAGCTTCGACCGGATCTCTTCCGCCCGCGGCATGATTTTCTTAATCTTCTCCTTCGTCTGCTGCTTGTCCGCCGGCGGCACCGACCTGTACCCCGGGTGCTCCAGTATCAGCTCCACGAAGATCGTCACGAACCGCAGATAGAAGGTGAACGCTTTCTCCAGGTTACCCTCGCGCAGCGAGCGGTCCGCCGTCTCGACGATCTGGTTGCCGGAGCGGTAGTACCGATTGATCGGCATGGTCGGATCGATCGACACCCGCTGGCTGTCCGCGACAAGCTTCTGGAGCCGCTGGTGCGGCTCGATCGGTCCCATTTCAACCGGATGCGACTGTTTCTGGGCGGCGGACATCTTCCTAACGCCAACGCGAATACGAACAGGACTGGCTAGCGGCGTTGTGGTTGGGCGTCACGGCGAGTGCAGTAGCTTTCTTTTCGTGCTGACTAAGGGGGACCTCGCTTACCTTTCGGGGTCGATTACTCACTGGCCGCAGGTGCCATGGTGTGTCGCGGGCGGGATGCACAGCCACAATGGTGTGTGGGGCGGCGGAATGAATGCTCTTCGCGGAGCTGCCGCAGTGACAAATGCATCCGACTCAAAACAACAACAAACCAATGTGTCAGTCGCGAGCGATGCAGCCTGTTCGGGCCTGTAAGGCAGGTGAGGGTAGTTTAGACAGCTTAAGGTTTTCTTCTGATTGAAATACAGTGGAGCGCCGTTTATCCGGGTACCTTTTATCCGGCTGTCCGTTTATCCGTGCTGTTGAGAAATGACAGTTAAATACAATGGTGACATTTCGTTATGAGGAGGATATTTGAAAAAGTGGTTAAAAGAGCATATTGTCAAAACAAAAGACCCGATAATTCAAGGCAAATTTCAAATATTCTTGTGGAAAAAGCATGAAGTTTATAAAAACTGGGTTATTTTTATCAAAATATAAGATAATTTTCCAAAAACTTATCAGGAATTGGTGATAAAATATATCATTTGACTCATTATCCGTGTTATTCGCTTATCCGTGCGAGGTCAAGTCCCGAGAAGCCCGGATAAACGGCGCTCCACTGTACTTTTAACATTGTAAACTTATTAGTAAACATCGCAAAAGCTTTTTTGGCTCATTATGTACTATCTTACGAGAAACCGGTTGTCAATTCTCTCACAGCCATCTCTCAGCTGCATTCTCGGTGTATGTAGAAACGCTCATATAGATTTTTGCTCAGAAAGTTATAAGGCTATATAGGTCATAATAAGAAGAAACTTGTCGAAACACATTGGAAGAAAAGGATAGCAATATAATGATGAGTTGTAATACGCCATCTATTGATCAAACCAATAAAGCTGTGGAGCTTTCATTTTTTTCCTATGGATATTCCTATGGATATAGTCGTTTAAGCTTACTTTGTGGCGCTTGGGACGACTCCGAATGACACCGACTCCGAACGACTCCGGACGACTCCAGACGATTCCGAACGGCTCCGACTCCAAACGACTCCAAACAATTCCGGACAACTCCGAACGACTCCGGACGACTCCGGATGAATCCGAACGAATCCGACTCCGGACGACTCCGAACGATTCCGAAAGACTCCGACTTCGAACAACTCCGGACGACTCCGGGCGATTCCAGACGATTCTGAACGACTCCGGATAATGCAGGGTGGACCTACCTTCCAAAGTTGATTCTGAATTTGTCGGAGTCGGATCGGAGTCAGCTTCGGATTTTTGTCAACTTTATCCATCACTAGTGTTGATCTTACCCACAGTGTCGAACCAACCCTGACTTCCCTTATGTTGGTTTTCGTGGTGTCGTTTTTTTGTTACAAGTTTATGATATTTTTTTGACTTTTTTATCAGATATTCCTGACAAAAGCAAGAAAGAAACCATGAGCTTTAAAATTTATAATCCAAGTAACAATAGCAACAGTTTATGTGGAAGAAACAATTTCTTGCGAACAGGAGTGCAATGCGGGAATGTCCTTTGCGCTCTTGAATTGTTCATGTTTGGCATGAAATATTGCTTCAAACTGTTGAAATGCATAAACAAGCTATAAAAAATAATTTCTACACATCAGCATTGAAGATTGGCGATTTGAACTTAATTGTCTGTATTGCATGTTTCTATACATCTTGAACCTAGCTCTGCATACATCTTGTGCGTCATCATGTGACAGCTTGCAGGAATATTTTCTCCGCTAGAGGACGCTGCCTGCCCGTGCACTCTGTTGGTCTCGCTCTCTCTCACGCATCTTGCCGTCTGCCCGTACACTTGTGCTTCGTTCTCCCGCACAGCCTCAGTCAACGACCTACGGGCAAGGGAAACAATGTCAGATTCGAGGGAAACACGGGCCCAAGTAGCGCACACACTCAATCAACACAAGCCGTCCGTACGGGGCGCTGTTGTCCTCTCCAGATCGTCGTGGTATTGCGCGAGAGGGGCAAATCAGCCCGTGTGTGCCTGTGTATATGTGTGCAGAGTATACAGAGAGACAGCGCGTACAGCACGCACCACCGCCCTCGCTTCACCCTTCGTCGCGCGTTGCGTGCGAGGCGCTCTCTGTACGGCCCAGAAAATTGGACCCGCTTATCACGGCTTATCAGTGGCCGCCTGTCCTCGTTCGGTGTGCCGTACCATCAGTTTGACGTAAGTATAACGCAACAGGCCGGGCTAGCAGTGCGTTTCAGTCAATTCGGCCAGCTTTAAGCCCCATCTTGGCTGCAGATGGTAGCTGTGCAGACGGAGCCGTGCAGAGCATGTGTGTGTGTGTGTGTGAGTGCGTGTGTGAAACCAAGGGAAAGAAAGCTCGGAACAACACCGAAGACAACAACCACCGCTCACGCATTTATTGTGTGTGCGCGCACGGCCGAGAGACCTGTTTCTTTTTTTTTTGCGCGTTCGTTATTTCTTTTTCGAAATATTAGGTGACTTATTAAACGCTTTTCATTTGCGCTAGAGAAAAAACAGAAAAAAGTCCGTTTTCCAGTTTGCCCTACCAGCATACCACATACACATACTCGCCTACACAGCGCCGCTCGGAATAATCTGTTTCCTCCGAAGGGTCAGGCAGGTGAAGCGAGCAACAAAAGAAGCAGCTGAAGAAAAAAAAAGAACGTGTAGGCTCAAAGGTGCATTTGAAGTGTGTTTGTGTGTGTGTCTGTGCGCGCTGCTATGTGCTTTTAGTTCCTCATTCATCTTGCGCTGCTTTATTTCTCACACAAACAGGTCGAAGGAGTACGTCGGTTGTACTATTTGCTTTTCTCTCTCTACACATACACACACAGCACACACACACATTCGAAGTGAAAGATTTGTATTATAATCGCCTTTGCTCTGACGCATTGACTGGAGTGACTTGTAATAGTAGTAAATGAGGGAAAGAGAAGGAGCGATAGGTTGAGAGCGAGAATTTTTGCAGCTTTTGAAGTAAGTCCTTTTGGAGGTTTTTTTTGGTATGAAATTAACGCAAAACTCCCAAACAAAAAAAAACCTTGTCAACTAGCGTGTGTGTGTGTGTACGTGTGTCTGTATGAAACGTGCGTTTGCGCACGTGTGCAAGTGTGTGTGTGTACAGCAGCTGAAAAACTAACTGTTTTTGTGTGGTTTTCTTTTCTCTTCCTATTGCTTTCTCCCTTACGCGCACGCGCTCCCGGCTGCCAACGTACAGTGATTACGCGCCCGTGTGTGTGCACATGTGTGCATGAGTGTGTGTGTGTGTGACTGTACGTGAATTTCATCTCAGTTTAGTACCGTGCGCGCTGCAGTGTCTATCGCTAGAAGCAGTCGAAGAAGAAACAGTGAGCGAGAGAAGGTAGAAGCTTGAAGCACAAGCAGTCACGGTGCACGGTGAAAAGGAGGGAAAGGCGAGAGCACAGCCCCCCCCCCTACTCACCCGTTCACTTGCTCGACCATCAACCCGAATATAACGCAAGCGATTGTACGCGCGAGAGGACGCGCAGCAGAGTGCAGCAGCAGCAGCAGCAGCGGCGGCAGTTGCGGCCTGAGCGCAGAAGAAAGAAAAGGAAAGGCAGAGCGTGTTACTCCGCACCGCCGTGGCAGCAGCAAGGAAGACAACAAGCAGAAGCAGTGGTGTGGCCCGGCCAACACCATCATCATTATTATCACCAATCAAACGTTTATCAATAATAATTTCAACTCGGGCTGTTTCCCCCCTGCCGCCTTGCGTGCTCTCGCGTACGTTGCTGCTGCGTAATCTTCCTCGGCGGAAATTTTCATCCTTTCGCGGGCGAGGGAAAAGTGCGTTTAGCTAGTATTTGTGTACGTGTAGCTGTGTGTGTGTGTGTGTTTTTGTGTGTTGCGCAGTGTGGAAAGCTTTTCCCCGGAATTTGTATGACAGTGCGGTGCGGGTGCTAGACGCGCAACCGGGAGAACGGGGATCGCAGCAGAAAAAGGCACAGATTCGCGGCATTCGAAGAAAAGCAGTGCCGCCTTCTCCACACGGTCGCCGGGCGCGGAGCGCGCGGGAGGCATCCATCATGATGGCCTGACACTCCCCACATCGGAGCAGCACACTTTCCATCGCTTCAGTTCCTCCCGAAACTACCACCAGCCTCTCCCGCACACGTCCCTCCTACAGCTGCTGCGGTCAGAATTTTGCGAAGGTAAGTAGTGGTGCTTTCGCGCGCACCTTCGAACTGACAAAAGCGCCTCTCATCAACTTTTGCCTTGTAGCGCGCACCGGTGGCGTTTTGCTTTTTCGCTGCGTCTTATCAAGTACCCCCCCCCCCCTCGAACGCGCTGGCCTTTCGTGACATGTGCGCGATGATTTCTCGCCGCAACTGCCCGAAAAAAAACAAAAGTGCAAATGGGCGATCGCCCACCGTGTGTGTGTGTGTGTGTTGGACCACCAATGGTGGGGGGAGCATGAAGACAGGCACACCGAGGCAGCAGCATTAACAAAATAACAAAAAAAAAAAGAGTTGATAACGGAAACACTGTTTCCCATTCCCGCGGCCATTACACTTGTCTCTTTCATCGTTGTGCAAATGATGCAAAGCAAAACCGCGCGGGCCGGAAAGACACAACGCGTCGCCGGATGTTCTACGACGACGAGTGGCATGTGCTTCTCTTGGCGCGTGTGGTCGGCCAGGGCGGGGGCGGCATGGGGGTTCAAGTTTCACGGTCCGTCCCGCTCGAGAAAACGGAAACCGAAGCACTTTGTCGATTCGATGACAAAACGTCTCTTGCCTAGGTGGCCGGAGCAGGATGCCGGGGTTGTGTAACAACACGCTTGCCCCTTCCCCGGTCGAGAACGCCGGAGACTGTGTTGCGCCAGTCTAGATTGAAATATGAAACAACTTTACTACGTGATGTTGCTATGTTTATGGGACTGTTGAGATGGGGTGTTTTTTTTTGGTTGTCACTTTTTGGCCACATACCAAATGCTTTGGTGGAAAATAGGGTCTTGGTGTAGACAGGAAATTACAACACATATACACAAGCACATATAGACCACCCGAGCAGAATTGAAATTTTGAGTGTTTGGTCACAGTTTTAACAAAATCTCTACCTAAGCGTACCGGTAAGATATTTTCAAAACGATGGGACAAACTCGCCCGCACGGCGTTGGGAGGGCGTCCAATGTGCTGCTTAACCCCGAGAGACGCTTTAATTGCCTGCAAGCAATCGAGCGCAGTAAAATACACGATCGGTCGTAGAGTATCGCAAAGAAATAGAACCACATGAACCTTCCTTGTTGTTTACCTTTTCCAACGGTCGTCTCTCGTTGCGCCCCACACAACTAGTGATGGGGAAAGTTGGCAAAAATCCGGAGTCGAGTCCGATCCGAATCAAATAATTTCGGAATCGACTCCGGAAGGTAGGTCCGCCCAGGTCCGGAGTCGTCCGGAGTCGCAGTCGGAGTCGTCTGGAGTCGTTCGGAGTCGTTCGGAATCGTTCGGAGTCGTCTGGAGTCGTTGGGAGTCGTTGGGAGTCGTTGGGAGTCAGTTGGAGTCGAAGTCGTCCGGAGTCGCCTTCGAAACAAAGGCATTTATACGAAGTGCACGCGTAAATTGAAAGACAAAAAAAAAAAACTAAACGAAATGAAATGTCTGATCACAAGCACATTACACCGGACGGCTCCTGTTGAATCCGACCGATTCCAATTTCGGTTGACTTCGATTGACTTTGGACGACTCCGAATGACTCCGATTCTGGTCGACTATGACCGACTCCGGACGACTCCGGTCGACTGCGGACAACTCCGAACGAGTCCTGGTGACTCCGACGCCGAATGACTCCGGACGACTCCGACTCCGTACGACTCCGTACGACTCCGAACGACTCCAAACGACTCCAGACGATTCCGAAATACTCTGAACGACTCCGACTCTGTGCGGAACTAGTGGACCAGAATTTGACGGAATCGGAATAGGACTGACAATAGCCGGAGTCGGATCGGAGTCGTCGGTGCGCTCCGAAGAGCACATCACTACACATAACAAAGAACTCCGCTCTCTCTCTCTCTCTCTCTCTCTCTCTCTCTCTCTCTCTCTCTCTCTCTCTCTCTCTCTCTCTTTCTATCTGTTTCTTTCTCTGTTTCTCTCACCGTCTGGATATATTGGATTTTATTGCACTTGCTTAAAGTGATGCGATATCGACAGGATGGTGGTGGGTAAGATCGTTCAAGAATACAGACTAATAAATCTGAGGTACAGGGAGGGGGCGAGGAGTTGATCATTAAATGTGCGAGCTCTAAATTGCGCCCAAGTCTGCAAGAAACAAGTCCATCAATCCAAGCGCGAGAGATGGGTTGGTATGGTTTTATTTTACTTTTGTTTTTTTTTTTTTTATTATTATAAACCAGATTATGGCACGGTTTGTCTCAAGCGTCCGATTACGCCATGATATTTACCGGTGTGGTGCTATTTACAACCCACGTACGAGTACTGTTGATTGTCATTGCATTCGCGGTTTAAATTATTATTAAATTGTCAAACATGATTCGATGGAAGCTTCAGGTCGCACAGCTCTAAAAACCAATATGGCTTGTACCCAGGTTTGCTATCCACAAACTCGCAAGAGAGCATCAACTAAAATTCAACTGTGCCAAAAGGGGCAAAAAATATACGTCGGTAAAACAGAAATTCCGCTGATATCCCGTCTACCAGACTAATAACATTTTTTTATGTTTTGTTTGTCTCTGTTGCTTACCTCATCTGCTCCAAGAAGATGGTTTTTGTGATTATGATTTATTAATCATAAAATCGTATCCATCCGCGGGTACTTCCATTGACTGCTGGGGCTTTGGATGTGATCATCTGAGAGAGTTGTTTATATAGGTGTATATTTCCTGAAATCACGGGGTCCCACTGGAGTGCGATCACTGCAAGCCAAAAATGCCGATGAAATGTGTTTTTTTAATTAATCAGTTTTATTGTAAATTCTAACTCGATACGCGTCGAGACATTCAACTCGATTGCTCTTTGGAATTTGTATATGTATTTGTTGTTTAGGTCTAGATATAAAATCAACCAAGATCGCGTCGCCAGACAAATTCTCAGAAAACGATTTTAAAACATGCTCACAAGACTGGAACTTCAGCAAAACCGATAAAGATTTTCCTGTTAGGTGATAAACAAATATTTTTTCGATCCTATCTAGATTCCTATGTATGGGTTGGAAATTCCTACCGTGGTGTTAACGCAAACATATACTCTAACCTCTTCTTCTATGGTTCATGGCTTAAAACTGAACAATAAAGAAATCGCGTGAAAATTTCAGCAGTTGCATTTTTGTCGGCTTTTTAAAAGGCTTTTTAACATCCGCCTTTCATAAAATGTTGATTTTTCCAACATAAATTGTTTACTTCAAAGAAACATTAACTCTTTTGTTTCCAAGGCTGTGGAAGGTCAAACAGATTGTAGTTGTATGCAGAAAGAGAGATTAGTTTCTTTCAAATAGTTTTACTAATCCTCTTAGATTGTTTGAAAGGATTTCTTCAATCCGTTCGCCAAGAACGTGCTTCTTTCTTTCATGAGCATATCCGAAATATCGAGTCCACTATTATATGCTCCACTGTTGTCTCCACTAAAGCCGGTCTGGTGGTACAGTCGTCAACTCGTACGACTTTAACCACATGCGCGTTTAAGGGTTCAAGCCCCGAATGGACCGTGCCGCCATACGTAGGACTGACTATCCTGCTATGGGGGGGGGGAATCAATAAGTCCACTGAAAGCCGCCAAGCCCACAAGTAAGTGGTATAAGTAGGCCTTGACTGATAACGGTTGTTGTTGTGTCAAAGAAAAGAAGATGAAGTTGTCTTCACTTCACAATACGGACAAATGAAAGGCGATTTCTAGTTTCAAATGCGAGATGCGTACGAGTAAGCCTAGTGTGCCCAATCTCAGTCTCGTAAAATTATTCTCTGATCGCTGAGTTCTATTGGGAGACCTGGTGCCGATGTACGTTGTGTACATTCCATATATTTTTCCAGCACTGATGTATCGATCCTTTTCGCCATACGGAGGCATCTCCTCTCAATATAGGTCCAGCTGTCTTATCTTTTTACCTTAATTCGCGAGACGGTCAGCTTCTTTTTTTTCAATATTCTTTTTCCCTAAGATCTAACAAAAAACGATTGATTTTTCTCTTGCTAATGAATCGATAGCCTGTATGTAAGAATTACGTATGCGTCCTTTATCCAAAGCCATAAGTACGCTAGCACTATCCGTAAAAATAGCTTGCTGTCTGTCATTTAAGGTGGCTACCTCAACAGACAGTCAGACAGTTTCTGCTTGAAAATATTGCAGTATTATCAGGGAGTTTAATGCTGCTGGGGCTCGTGATAAAAGCTCCAGTTATTTTCTTCAGAGCGCAATCATGTGTGGGAGCTAGCTTTTTGCCAATGTTGTTATTGCTCATTGAAACAAATTCAATTCCGTACAACAGTTTTGGAACAAACCAACTGTTGACAATAGTGAGAAGTGTACGCCTTGAAGATGTTTTATTTGAACAACAAACGAAGAAGGTTTTGTCTGCTTTTATTTCATTTTTATATGAAGAAAGTTTTGGCGAAATTTTCATCTTAAATCAATAATAAATCCTAATTCGTTCGATTCGATGAAATTCGGCGAAATTTTAATCTTAAATAATAATAAATCCTAAAGTTGGTCTTACATTTGGAATGATGTTTGATTTCACAATCAATCAACCAAGATAAACCATTTGTTCAACTGCTCAAGGACACTCTGGCGCTTATGGTGCGATCAAAAGCGATTGGTAGGTCGACTACCTGAAAATGTGTATGATATTTCCTATTCTTAGCATCAGTGAGAACGTTTTCCAAACAGGCAAAGTAAGTCTCTGTAAGACGGCCGGCAAGTTGTACGGTGCTCAACAGATGTTTACTCTCTAGGGTTAACATTAGGGGGTTTTACGATACTAGCTAGCTTTTTTATGGAGTTTGAAACTTGGCGGCTGAAACCATGTCAACACTCCATACAAAACTAAACGCAGAACTACGTCTCAGATTTTCAGGCAGAATAATTTTAGCCCGAAAAATATGTAAACAAATGCCGATACGCAGCAGACTCGAATTAGCTCTTGAAGGAATTTATTTTCTTTTTTGCTGAATCATAACAAATGCATCAAGCATTGACAAATATAAAAATTGTTTGGATCAACATTTTTAAATTTATCAAAAGTACCATTAAAAAAAGGAAAACAAAATGATTTAAACATCATTGCTTGTACAAATGATTGTAGCGCCGGATAAGTAAGTAAGTAAGCTTGTATTAGATATGGTGAATCTAATCTGGCGGAACGTAATTGTCATATGTATGGGCCTTATGAAGTACCTTATTAAGTAGTTAATTTTGGCAGTCGTTTTTTCTAGCAGCCATCTTTGTTATGTTGGTTCAAATCAAATTTTATGATTAACGTGTTTTTGGTCTTCGATTGTATTAGAGTGTACTCGTTCGTGCAGAAAAGTCAACTTTTTGACACGGTTCTATGAAATTTTCGAAATTATAATTCGAACGAAGGTACTTCTGCTGCAAAGTAAACTTTTTTTTTGATCGTTAGCAAATTACGACGGCAAGTAATTTCGATTGCAAAAACAGAATAATCAGATTCAAAAAGCTTTCGGATAGAGGATTTTTTTATGAATAAAATGCTTTGTTTGGTTTTGTTTTGATGTTAAAATATATTTAAAAATAGATTTTCGTATTCGATTGCTTCGCTGGACTTCCCGATGATCCTCCTTGCTTTTATAATCAAAATTGTATAGTCTATTTTAGCTGCTCCCGCTTGTTTGCCATCGCCGGCGGGAAATGAGGCGCGCATGAAACGGGAACGCGGAAATTTTTAATGCAATTTCACAATTTACGAGAACGGCGCGAACCCCATCGACTACTAATTCCTGGCCCGATTGCGATTGGAAATATCCCCTTTCCCAATTCCTTCCAACAGCCGTTGTTGCGCGGGTTGGTGGTGGAACCAGCAGTCAGTCAGAAGAAATAAAGCCCCGATTTAGAGTACGCTTCTCTCGGCTTGGGCGCGCGCGTGTTAACAGAGACTGACGCGAATTATAAACCTCGGCAGCTTGTTGCAGTCAGTGCACAGGCACGGAAAAGCATCGCGCGCACAAACAAATAACACATCACATGGCAGAGAGCAGCCGGGCATCCCCAATCCCCATACCCTCACTATCCTTTGTTTGCTACAACGCTCCCCCCTCCTGCCCTGCATCTCACACCATCTTGGGAGGAAGATTATTTTAAATCGTCGCTGTGTTGTGTTGTCTGTGTTTTATTTTTCCACGTTTTTTTTTTACGACTTTGCCCCTGTGTGCGCCTTCGGGCAGCGTTTCGATGCTGCTGATGCTGGGGCGGATATGCATAAAGTTATGCTTTTCCGATCATCCCCGAGTCAAGATGATGATGGTACCAAATTTTACGACTTTCACGTGTGCGCGGGCTGCATCCACACATGCGGCATGCGAGCGGAGCAGCACGTGCTACGGGCAGGCGTATCGGTAGTCGAGCGATGCAAGTATAAAACCCCGCCAGCCGTGAAGAACACGTTCTAAAACACTTTACACTACATTTCGTAACCCGGCCGGGGACGAGAAGCTGGTTTCGGTTCGACCCGGAACGGTGCCCCGCGATGCATGGTCTGATGGAGAAAATGCATTCCATTTGTGTGCATCTTGAAGTGCCATTTCGTTACAGCCGGCACTCTATACGATGCGCTTGCAGCAGATTATTGTTATTTTGCTGTGCAGCTATAGTTTATGGCTGCGCCGGTTGCCGAGAGAAAGAGAGAGAGAGAGAGAGAGAGAGAGAGAGAGAGAGAGAGAGAGAGAGAGAGAGATGCTGTGCTGTGGGTGCGGTTTTGGCGCTGAGCTGCCCTCCCATCCCGGCAGGGTTCAATAGCGCTCCTGAGCAACTGGGGCCGCGGGATAAGAAAATTGACGGTTTTTTTATGGAACTCCTCGATCTCGAGTTGTAAATGTCAAAATTGCACTACACTTCACCGCTTTGCTGTGCGAGTTCAATAAATTGTTCACGGATGGGGCGGTTTGCCGCTTTTCTAGCGAAAGATGGGCACTGCCACTTCGTACACAGGAAAATAATTTCCATTCCTAAATTTGCCACCCTTTCTTTCTCCTTCTTCTGGCGATGGGATTGATCAATCCTCCGACGCAGCGGTCAGGTTTTGTGTTATAAATCCATCATACCGACCAAAGCTAGAGCGCAAGAGAGAGAGTGAAAGCGTGGTGAGAGAGAAAGACATTTAGCATTTTCGACACTTCAAATGGCGCGGGATGAAGGGCTGCTGTAGTTGATTGCCGCTGACCGGGCGTCGGCCCTGTCAAGGTACATTACGCTGATAATAATACCCCGTTCTCTCGCTCCTCTCCGGCGCACGTTACGATGATGCTGTGATGCAGTCGCACGGGCCCGCGCAAGAGCGGCACCTGTTAGGTGTACCACCTTGCAAAACACGTGACCGCATACACACGCACACCTTCACTCACTCAGATTAAAGCGTCACCAAATATGTTCACAATTGTGCACTGTTGTTTCGGTTTACAGGTGCACCAACGGGGCTTTATTGCACACATCTTAAGCGGTAAAGTGAGCGTAGTTTTGCCTGCAATTTGGCTTTAGTTACAGTCGTTGTCACTACATTTTGTGGCTCTTAGTTTTTGTCGGTAAGTCAACAATTTTCAATTGTTGAAATCATGATTAATTTTACTAGGCATTTGAGCAGATGTATGACAACTGTAATTGAACATTACTCAAAACACTACAAAAATCTGTTTTTTTTTGTGTGAAAAACCAACGAAATTTAAAAAAATTCTCAAGATATTGTTTTCATCTGTAAATTAGTGTTGGGTTTCATTAATCATTCGTTGAGATTCATTCATATGAATTTTCAGTGATGAGTGATGCGAATCTCAAATAGACTATTCAAAGATTCATGAGTCTCAAAAAATCCAAGGATTCATACATTCATTGAAATGAATACTATATATCTCCAGGGATTCATGAATATTAAGAGATGTATGATTTTCAAAATATTGTATTTGTGCGATCCCACCTAACAGCATGCCCGTCGTGGGTTCAAGCCTCGCATGGACCGTCTCCCCATAGTAAAACAAACTATTCGGCTGCGTGGTATTGCCAAGAAATGCCGAAAGCCTGTCTAGGCTGGCATAACCATGTAGGTTGCTACGCCAAGAAGAGGATTGATGAGCAGCTCAAGCTCTATGAATCTTGGTAGACGCATGAATCCCTTAAGATTCATGAATTCCCAGAAATTCGTGAATCTTTCGCTATATAGGAATCTTGAAATTCAGGAATCTTTCGATATTCATGAATATTGGGAGATTCATGCATCTTTGGAGATTCATGTATATTTGGAGATTAATGAACTTTTAAAAATTGATGTTTTAGAGGCAAAAATTGTGCCACGCTGTCAAAAATTGGTATCTTAAAGACAAGAATAGGTTGGAAGAATTTAGCGACGAGTGAAAAAAAAATGTTTATGCATTTGGAGAGCTGTGACAGTTAGCGCGGATATTGCGGAAATGAAAATAATATCGTATACAATCGTCATTATTTTTACCTTAGTGCAAAGCACCCCACAATCAAAATCGATAAACTTCTCGTTCTAACGAATGTGACTTGAATAAAGCTCAACACCCAGGTAAGGCTTTGAATTTGATGTTCAATGCTTCCGATTTAAAACGAATGAGCGAGGAAAGAACGAATGAAAACGACATGTGCTGCACCGCTTATCGCAGTCAATATTCAGTGAATTGAGAAGGAGCCTACTAATTATGTGTGTTGGACATGATGCAAAACATGATTAAATGCAGTTAAATCTGCGTAAGATGATGTTTATTGAGGCTGGGTTTTCTCTTCTTTAAGGTGAACATTTCGATAGTTCATAGTCATAGTCATAGTCATATTAAATTCTCGTCAAGATAAATTTCTCCCTAAGATAAATGACTCTATACAGTATATGCGATTTGGCTGTCCAGATTCTCAAAGGTTGAAGTATAAGTATACTCAGAGGTATAGTCCGTAATGTCTTAAAGCAGACATGTCAAACATACGGTCCTCGACCGACATGCGGCCCACAAAGGCTTTCCATCCGGCTCGCGAAAAAAAAAAATCTGCAGTTATTGGAATGAAGCAGTACTAGATTGTAAATTATAAGATAGGAAAAGTGGGTTTATTAATGTTGGTCCTCTGGGGAAGAAGGTTCAGTCTTTATTGTTGGATTATCGAAGTGTGAAGTAAGTTACATATAGAAAACGTACATATTTGCTTGGGAAGGTATCCGCTAAGATGTAGCATGTAGCACGTGTTTTAGTAATTGTTTCCTGAGAGCACTCTAAAGTTGGACTACCAATATTTTCACCCATTTTCTGACATTGAGGCTTACTGGAAAGTTCGGAAATAATGTATTGGAATATCACTTTCTTCACTTCAATGATGAGGGCCATCTTTAGATACGGTTCTGCAAAAATCAAGTGCATATATTTAAAAACCATGGAAAACCAAGAACTTAAAAAAGGTATGAATTGTATGAGATCGATGGTATGTTGGTAGTCTCTATTCCTCAACAAAATTGCCACAGAACTAGCCACTATTTGCCGATGTTGTGATACATTTTGAGTTATCGTTAATTAGTCATTACCGTTGTCAAAATGATGCAGCATTTGTACATCATGTGTCGTTATGTGAAGGCAATATACCAGGTTTGAAGAACTGACCAGGTAGCCTGAAAGTTAGCAGATATCTGGAGCTTTGATTATGAATTGTTAAATTTCCGAGTGGGGACGACCGCCGCTGAAGTAAAGTATGACTAAAGTCATAAATTTCATGAACTGTTTTTTGGAGACTACGAAAAATGTAGATAAGATACTAGGTCCAAGAATAAGTCCTTACAGGTTTTCTCTAGCCATCTCAACATCGGAAGCGAACAATTCGATCCCGTAAAACACATTTTAACAATAACAATAGAAACTAGAGTGATCTGTCATTGGTTGCTCGGTACACGCTCGACATTCATTTGACAATGTTGAATTGGGATTTTACGGATTGGAAATGAAGATTATAACGTTGAGCTGGATAGATAAACACTGTAATGACTTTCGCCGATCGAAGGACTTCTGTAACAAATCTGCATTTGCTTTTCTTCATTAGTTGAAGAGAATGGAAATGAATCGTTATCAATAATGTTACACGTTTTTTTTGAATAAATTGTTTGTACTATTTGAGTGCTCCAGTGTGTGCTCCAGGAAAGAGCCGGCTAAAAAGATTTTTTGGAGATGAAGAGACTGATGAAGAGGTTTATAGCACACTGAAGCAAAATAAAAAAGTCTTTTAAAACGTGCACCTCAGCTGAAATTTAATTTAGACTTTCGAAACATCGACAGCGAATGGTGCAATTGCAAACCCCTCCAGTTTGGTTGCAATTACAATTCTCGCGCGCACCGTTTGTTTCACATCACGTTTAGATAAGCGGTAGGGGTGACGCGCTGGCTTTGTGCATGGAATCGTTTAACTTTATCGCCAAGCGTTCTCGCTGGTCAAACGGTACCGTGAAGGCAATGTTTGGCAAATACACCATCCCACATGCATGCTGCGTGGTGACGTTCGATGCACCTGTTTCTGCATTAGGAGTAACGTCAACCCCCGGGCAGTTTATATATGAATGTTAGAAGTTAAAGTCGTTCAGAGCAAATTAACATTTGTCGATTTGCCGTAACAATGCTCTGTGGGTCTTCGGTATTAAAATTGCGCGGATGGATCCTAAGGCGGCTCTCTTATCGGCAGTACAGTAGTAGGATTGTGTGCGGACCCCGTACGTTGTGTGTGTGTGGAGGGGAATTTATCGATAAATTAATTTTCTTTAAAACACTCGCCTTTATCCAACATAACCGCTTTGCCCGGGCGTGGCGGTGGTGCTTTTGGAGTGCCGGCAAAATGCATTGCCCCCGATAAAGGAATTAAAACTGCTAATAACCGTAAGGAAACTAACCATTCTTCTCTTTTTTTCTCGCGAACCTCCATCCGCGGGTTTTTTTCTTCTCTGCTTTTAGGAACCACGCCATCGCAAATTGCACCACGGTAGAAAACCTGAACTCCAAAGCATCGCAACCAACGCCTCGATACCTCTCGCTTCCCTGCACTCCTTCCACAGTTACCGTAAGAGCTGGACGGAAGACGCGCCGCCGTGCACAACGCTACACACCGCGGCTTTTGTGGATATTTTTGTTTCTGCGCGAGAAGCGGAGCAAGAGAGCGAGAGCGAAATAGGGACGAAGCGCATAAAATTGCGTCGCGCGGGTGGACGCGGCCGCCGCTTCATTCCTCGACTGGGGGGTTGTACCATAAACACAGCGCTCTCTCACTGCTGCACCCGCGCGCGGCCCTGCTCGGGGTGCAATAAAGGTGAATGCGCGCGTGAAGGAAGCGCAGAGGCAAGCGCAAGCGAGACACAGTACCGGCCGCCAGTGCCAGAGCGCCCAGCAGCGGCGAAAGAATATATCGCGAAACCTGCTCGCCGCAGCCGTCAGTCTTGCTCGTGTCGTGTCGCCGGACAGTTCCGTTGCATTTGAAGGTGTGAGGCCGCGGATGACGCCGTAGGGACCCCGTTGTACCGAGGCGAAGTGTTGAGATAAACCGTGTGTCGTGTAGGAGTTGGCGTCGTGCCGCGTGCGGCGCCGGGGTGTGGTGACTCTTGTGGCTGACCGCGTGCGTCTGCCTGGGGAAGGCCGGAGAGTCTCTAACCAAGTAGTGTAGCTATCAAACAAGCCAGTGCACATGCAGCAGCAGCATCGAGAGCGGCCGCTACATCAGCAGTACAGGCCGGAGCAGGCACGTTCGGGTTTGACAGATTCGGCAGCAGCAGCGCGGTTGTTACGATGCGAAAGCTAAGCCTCAGCACCGGCGCAGGTATGTCACGACAATCGAAAAGTGTACCGCAGGCAAAGAAGGTGATGCCACCGGCCGTCCCGGACATGTACGGGAAGATAGGGCTGAACAATGGTGGTGGTAATGGTGGCAGTGGTGGTGGTGGCGGTGGTGGTCCACCGACGGCAGTGATTTACGATACGGGCGATGGGGCGGGCCGAAACGGTGGCACGGCGGTCGTGGCCGGCACGGTCATACTAGAGCATCATCTTCCTTCGCACGACGGGACAAACAGTGTCGGGAGCAATAGTGCCGGCGGTGCCGCTTCCGGTACGGTGCCGCCGCCGGCCGGTGGGCCGGGAGCTTCCGTAGCAGCAGCAGCCGCCGCCGCTGCACCCTCCAGCCTGCTGCTACGGTGCGGTCCGGACGGTATGGTCGATTACGGTTTGGACGATCAGGGTATCGATTTGACGCAGTCGCCCGGCCGGGACAGCCCGGTGTCGCTGTCCGGGTCGGCCGGGTCCGGATCGCGGCACTCCACCGCCAGCCTGGACTCGGGGCGCGCCTCCTCCTATCTGACCGGCGCCTCCAACTCGTCCAATCGCAGCGTGAGCGGCGTGGGCAGCTATGGCGTCCTGTCGTCGCCGCGCTGCTCGGTCAGCTCCTGCTCGATCGGTTCCGGGTCGGTCGGGGGCGTCGCCGGTGGACCGGGCGCCAGCTGCAGCCACCGGCTGAGCAACCACTCGTCGAGCGGCAGCCGCACCGACCACGACGTCATCTCGGAGTGGCTGATGGAGATACACTTCCACGAGTACACGTATCTGTTTCTGGAGGCGGGCTACGACCTGCCGACGATAGCGCGCATGACGCCGGAAGATTTGACTGCGATCGGCATCCGCAAGCCGAACCACCGCGAGCGGCTGAAGCGGCACATCGACGCGCTGAAGCTGCCGGACGCGCTGCCCGGCTACGTGCCCGGCTCGATCGACGAGTGGCTGCGGCTGCTGCGGCTCGAGGAGTACGTGCAGCCGCTGCTGGCGCAGGGCTACCAGACCGTGCACGACGTGACGCAGCTGACATGGGAAGACCTGGAGGACATCGGCATCGTGAAGCTGGGCCACCAGAAGAAGATTCTGCTCGCGATCAAGCGCGTGAAGGACATCATCAGCGGCAAGATGATGGGCGGGCCGGCCGCCGGCATGATGGGCCTCGGCGTGGTTGGCGCCGGGCTAGGCGGCTATGCCCTCTCGCCCACGATTGCCCGCTCACCGGCGGCCGCCGGTGGGGCGCATGGCCGGGCGCTGCACCATCACTACGACGACATGAGCATCGGCCTGCGGTCGGACTCGTCCAAGCAGCACCAGTTGGGGGTTGGTGGCGGCGTCGGCACCGGCTCGTACAGTACCTTTCTCCGGCAGCAGACGGTGCCGGCACCGCCGCCCCCATCGGCCCTCGCCGCCCACCAGATGATAACGTACCCGCACGTCCACTTCGACGGTACGCAGGCGATCTATCGGCGCAGCTCGTACGACGACAGTGACATCACGCCGACGAACGAGAAGTCGTCCGCGCTGCTGGCGCTATCGGAAGACCATCATCACTTTGCGGCCCAGCAGGCCGGCGCCGGAGCAGCAGGACAGCAGCAGCAGCCGCCGGTCTGGACATTGCAGCAGCAGCAACAGTTCGTCCACCAGCAGATCGTGCAGCTGCAGCAGCAGCAGCAGCAGCAGTACTTCCAAGGGGGCGGCACGCTACCGCGCCAGCACCAGCGCAACAACTATGGCGTCCGGCTGGCACTGCTGAGCGGACCGGGCAGCAATGGCGGGGTGGCGGGCCGCACCGCTGGTGCCACCGTCGGCGGCCGGCCGATTGCGAAGATCGTCGCCAACAACTTGAAGCTTCCGTCGCCAGCGCTCGAGGGTGGTGGGGTGGCCGCACCGGGCGATGCTTGCGATGCGCCCGACACCGCCGCTTACCCGGTGCCGCTTCCGATGCCCCCGCTGCAGATCGAGAACGTCGAGATGGCGACGGCCGCCCTGGACGCGATGCACTTTTCCAACTACACCAGCTCGCCTTACGCCGTCCAGCATCATCATCTGCACCATCACCACACGCTGACGCTCGTCACCAAAGAGTCCGGTGCAGGCGGTGGCGGTGGTACGCCCGTTGCCAACGCCGTGGTAAGCACCCAGCAGCAGCAGCAGCAGCCGATTTACCACAACCATCCGTCGATGTTGCTTCAGTCGCACTCGCAGCAGCAGCTGCTCCACCATCACACGCCGTCGTCCTCGTCCACCCAATCGACACCGTCGCCGCCGACACTGGCGCCCGGACTGGGGCCGATCCCCTCGTCCCATCTGCCGCACGGCTACGGCGGCGGGTACGCCGGCCAAACGATGCAAACCACGGTCGAGGTGCACAAGGTGTGCGGCCAGCACGACAACAAATCCAACTCGAGCCTGGAATCGATCGATCAGATACCGTTTGCGAACGAGAATGCCGGCACGATCAAGCAGCGCTCGTCGCTCAACCGGATGGAGCAGCATCACTACCAGCCGGGGGCGGTACCTCCCCAGCAGCATCCGCTGCTGCTGCCAACGCTGTCGTCCTCGTCCTCGTCGTCCTCTTCCTCGCTGACCGGCTCGATTACGACGACACTGGCCACGACGGGCTGCAGCCTGCAGCCGCTCTCACCATCGACCGCGCAGCCGGTATCTTCCGTCGGGGCAGGGGCCGCTGTCTCGTCTAACAGTTCGGTTGCAGCAGCAGCTCCACCGGCAAACGCACCACCGTCCGGAGCAGCTAATGAAGAGTTATCGGCAGCGGCACCGGCAGCAGCAGCAGCAGCAGCCTCGCAGGATATCTACGGCACCAACGTGCTGAACGATATTGGCAGCATGCTTGCCAATCTAACGGACGAGCTGGACGCCATGCTCGAGGAGGAAAAGTGCGCCGGCATTAGTGATAACGAGTAGGGGAGTAGTTAAGAAACGAGGATGCGTTTTGTTTTCTGGCTCTTGAAGGAGATGCGTGATAGGAGGGAGGACTTTAACAAAAAAAAGGAGAACTTGCGGTACGGTGTGATAGATGATTAGTAGAAGTGTAACATGAGATTTTCAATGATCTCTGTTTAGGATCGAAGAAACAACAGAAGAACTGATATGTATTTCTAACCGAGACTAGGATTGGTCTAACCCAATCTAATCGATGAAGAAGAAAGCGTGTGCGTGTATTCTCCCAAAATCGTCGGTGGACATCTTTGGCATTGAATTATGAAAGGACAACTTGAACAATATAATTTAGACTTAGGTGAGAAGAATTAGATTCATTCTTCAGTTTGGGGCAGCTAGCGGTAAGAAGTTTTCCTCCCTTAACCTTTTGCTTTTGCGGCGGGAGGTGGTAGGATGTTTTTTTTTTGTATTAGACATTTAGTTTCTCGTGCATTTTTGCGCGTGAACGTTCCACAAACACATACTTTGAACGGGACGATTTAAGAAAAAGTTTCCATTTAGGTCGTGACGATTTTTTGCTGTTAAAGTCATGCTGCAACGTTAGCGCTTTAGGAGTGTTGAGTGCAAAGATGGTACAGCAAGAGTGGTTAACGTTATGTTTTAAGGCGGGTCGATAAAAGCTCTCCTTCTGCTAGGATACAGCTAACCTTCTTATGTATTGTATCAGAGCATGGGAGAGTTAAACAGCAGCATTCCTTTGTTCAGTACAATATGCCACGGCGAAGAGTTCGCACTTCGTATTTCTTTTTTATCATCTACAATCGATCATGTCCATCGCAAGATGTATCGTGCGAAAAAGGTAAACTGGTCTTTTTTTCAACTATGGTTGTATTATCGATAGTTGGTAGTAATACAATCGCGAGAGCGAGCTCTACCTGGCATGCACAGAAAGATGGTTTTCCGTGAGGCAAACGATGGGTTAAAACGGCAGCAATTTTAATTTGATTTCAATCTTACCGGATAAATCCTACGAATATGACGAAGCAATGTGCACAATATAGGATCGTATCGAATCGGGCGGAAATATTGAGAGATCGAGAGACTAACCAAGATAGTCGTTGAGCCTTAGCGGCCGCTAACGTGATGGCACGGCGGGAAAACGGTCCGACGAAATGTTCTTTTATTTACGGTTTAGTTTTAAAGACTCTTTGCTTTTTTTACATGATAATGGTAAGGTGCGTGGCCGAAAAACGGGGTTCGAATTTGTCACTCTTGTCGATGGAGGTTCATTGAGGTCAACTCTTTGCTTCGTACGTTTAATTCCTGCTCCATTGGCTGCTGTTAGCAGTGCGTTCAGCACTATAGCATACAAATGTACTGAAGGAAAAAAAAACCAGGTACAGCTGTGAGAAGAGAGGAGTAAAAGGTAGTTCAGAGAATTTCGCAGCGAAATATGAAAATGGATTTTACTGTAGTAAAAAAAAACGAAAAAAAAAAGTAAATCACATACCCCCATAACGATTCTCGATGCTCGTTTACACAGGCAGCCTATAGAAAAGAAAATTGGAACTGGAGGTCAGCTCGAATCGCTAGTATACACACCACCATTCCTCTGTCTCTCTTTCCATTTGCCATACCCGTTAAAGCGGTTGCGGCCGAATGAAGAGGAAGTGGGGTTTTGAAATAAGGATATGATTTTCTTAAAATATGGCGCGCTAGGCATATTTTTAAATTCATAAGAAGTTAAAACCAATACAGAACA